>NC_092865.1:38234807-38275585 GCF_032062135.1 Pyxicephalus adspersus | reverse complement strand
GTCCGGTCGTCGGCGTCGTTGGTTACTTTTTTACAAACGATTTTTTGCCCAATCGATCGTTCGTCGTTCGATTGGAACGATAAAAATTGGAAGTGTGTACGCACCTTAAGGTCTATTTTGGGGGGAAGCCAATTAAGCTAACTGCATGTTTTTGTAATGTGGGCGGAAACCAGAGTACCCAGAGGAAACCCACGCAAACACAGGGAGAACCTGCAAACTCCATGCAGATAATGACATCCAAATATGATGGTTAAAACAGATTTTGGACTCCTGTAGACCTCTTATATATGTGAGGAATACCTGTGATTATTACATATGTAAGTATATCTAAATTATATTAATTATTTAATTTACATTTATTGATTTTTTTTTTTACTTGCTGACCAGTGACAGGTTTGGACATTCTCTTTACGCTGCACAGGGTGTTTATAGTGGTCACATTATATTCACATGGGTTAAATCACTTTCAAGTATTTTTGTAGCTAATGCAGTAGTAGCATTATAGTATGTGTCATTCAGTCACTGTCACTTCAAATATTTTAAAGGATAAATATACTATATACTGTTTCTACCTGTACCACAAACAATATTTTTTTTGTCATGATCATTTAACCCAGTATGTGAAAGCAAAACTTTAAAGATTTGACTCTGCAAAAAGACCACCCACATATTTTGTCATGGTTTAACTTTTAGTATGGTTTACTATGTACTGCCTTTGGTAATGTTTTTAATAATAATATGTCCCCATGGAACTTGCTAGAAGCATTGTGGCAGTGGTCTGTAAGTGAAGCAAATAAAGCAGAGTATAATTAGCTTGTAGCCAGAAGTGTGTTGAGTGATGGCCCTTTTAATTATTTCACCTATATCATCAATACACAATGCTAAGTCACTTAGGCATAGAGGTTGTAGTGTTAAAGCGCTGACAATGACCACTGCTGCAAATATATATTTAGTTTTTGTGTCTCGACAGCTGCCAGAACCCCCACTGATATATTACTTCTAAATATTGGTCCTGGCTATTCAGCAACTTTCAGGGGAGGGTAGGTAATTCAAGAGATATCTTTAGATATCTCAGATTTCAGATTTAAGAATGTGTACACAAAAGCTGATTAGGGCAACATCAGTACCTCATAGAGTGTTAGTGATTCCATGCATTAACAACACTAACTTCAGCATTCTCATTTTCTTTCTCCTTTAGCCGGGTCATCCTTGTGTATAATAGGAACCCAGGAGAAGATGGTCCATCCATCCAGGAATGAGTCCAGTGGGGAGACACCAGCAGGGCTGGAAGAGACACTGTCATTGCTGGATGGATCATCATGAGCACATACACACATTGCAGCGAAGGATCCTGCAAGGTAAGTATAAGCCTAGGGCGGGAAATGCTGCATCTACTGGCAAGTTTCAATATTCAAAATAAATACCATTAAAATTGCATAATACGGCCATTACAGACATAATACGGTGGACAAATACCAAAGTGAGAATTTAGTGGTTAGGTAGGTATACTACTTACCATACATAACCACTAAATTCTTTTTAACCTCCCTGGTGGTATGATTCTGTCCGGAAAAATGGCTGAAAGCGGTACTGCATTTAGCCACTGTAGCCCCCTAATGTTCTAATTCTCTCCGTATTTCCTTACAAAAAGCAATACATTTTTTTGCATGGAATTTTATTTTACATTGTATAATTCTTAGGCATAACTCAGCAAAATATGTCCAATAATTAATAATAAACTTTAAATAAAAAAAACACAAAAATCTAAAAATAGGTAAAACATGTAATATAACTGAACAGTAGTATGTATAATATATATATAATATAATTATATATATATATAATGTAAATATTTCTTTGTATTGGATTCAATACAGCTATTTTGTGTTGAATCCAATACAAAATTATTTAAATTCCCCGCCGCTCCTCCCGCACGAACCGACGCATGCACCAACCTCAGCGGTAAACCCCGGAGATCCTCTCTGCACTCGGCAGTTGAAGACAGAAGACGTGTCCGGGGAAGCTGCGGGCACCAGCAGGACGCCGGGGGACGACAACAGAACAAGGTACGTTTTGTGTACTTTTAAATTTGGTGCCGGAGTTGTGCCCATGTAATTCCGGCATACCCCTGCCGGCTTTTGCGGCCAGCGTATTTACACGGCTGCTGGTTCAGGTGCTTTTCTGGAAGGACCCATGCACCTGACTGGAGTATAAACCAAAGGTGACTTTGCAGCACATTTTGGGTGCTGAAAAAGTCAGCCTATACTCAAGTATTTACAGTAGTTAAAAAAATATTTATTTTTACACTTTTTTTTTATGCAGGTGCTTTAGTCAGTTGTGTATTGTGTTATTACTAGCTAATATGCTAACCACACCCACTATTAGACTTGTTGCACTTTGTGCACCATTGCCTTACTGTCTTTTGTCCCTTTTTATTACTTTCAAATGTTGGTAAGTATGTAAAAGTAGTGTAACAATACACATACATACATAATCTATCCACCCTACATTATTACTCTAATTTTGGCATTTAACCCCCTGAGTGGTAACCCCGAGTGTGACTGGGTGTAGAAAAAAGAAGCTAAAAGCGGTAACCTCGAGTGTGACTGGGGGTAGAAAAAAGAAGCTAAAAGCGGTAACCCCGAGTCACACTCGAGTAGGTAAACCTATGGGCAAAAAAAAAAAAAATCGAGTCTTACCTGATCTGCCAATGTCCTGCGTCTTCTTTCTTCTTCCTCCGTCGTCTTCTTCACTTGATGAGTCACCGGGGAGTTCCCGGTCTTGTTCGTGTATTTCATTCAATACAAAATAACTATTGAATGCAATACGGTGGATTTACATGTGTAAAAACAGTACATTGTCTTTCATGAACATTTATTTTACAGTATATTATAATAGTATGAGTATATTATTATTATTATTATTATTATTATTTAAATGTAATTATTTAATTTATTATTTTTACATGATTTTGTGTTTCCAACTTTTTTTTATACTCATACTATTATTATACAGTAAAATAAATTGTTACTCAGTTTGAAATCAGGGACTTCAGTCAATTCAATAAATAGTTGCTGCAAAATTCTGATCTTATCAAGATGGAATTACCTTGTAATTTACACAGAAGCCTGGCTGCTAATCCATGTTTCAGCCTTTATTGTACTGTTTTCTTTTCTTATCTTTTGGCAGGTTTTGTTTTCATCTCTTCCACCCCCTCAATTGATCTAAGATGGCAGTAGCTTTGTGAAGCTTGCTGTTTAATCCTAGGCCTCCCTTTAAGGTCAGTAAAGGAGCCCTAAAATAAAATGGTGCATATTGCATCAGCTTAGAATGCAGAGCAAATGTAAATATTTTCCATATGCAGACCCTTCTATTCTGAGAACTTAGTCCAGTAGTGTAACCCATGTTAATGAACCTGGCATTACCCCCACCCATTGCTCTCCAAGGACTCCACAAGAGAAGCACTCTGACAGGGACAACACCAACATTTTACTGCAAGAAAAAGAGACTACCAACGTGTTTCCTGTGACGACTTAATGCCTGGAGTCCTATGGAATTCATGCCAAGCTGTAACAGAAGCAAAGTGGGTTTTCAGTGTATCCCTATTGAATACATAAAATTGCCAATGTTCATTTACAAGGAAGGATTAGATAGCATGTGCCTTTGTGTGCATAATTGAAAAAGTGTGCAAGTGCTCAAACGACTGGTGAGGTGCCAGCCACTGGGAGCCACTCAAAATTGTGAATTGAAGTAAACTAAAATCAGACAGCTGAAAAGAAAAATGCAAAACAGCCAGAACACTTATTTTTACATTTTTTAAACAAATGGTGCTTAATTAATACATGCATAATCATTGTGTAGAGAGGTGCCTCCAGCATTCCAAAATCTGAACCGTATGCATGTGAGGATATGGGAGGGGACATCAGATTGTGCATTCCTTCATTAGACAAATATCTTTGTAAAGCACTATATAAAATGTCAGTGAATTTCAATGGCTTCATTTTATGTACCTGTATGGCCCTCAGCAATAACAATTTTTACATTTCCACTATGGCCACTATTTATATTATTTAAACAAAGTAAAAGCAGTTCAATTCTGATCAATTTTTTAGTTTTTGTTTTTTTGCTGTATACTGTGAAACATTTTCTCTGAGATGAAAGATGTAAAAAAACATTTCTAGAATGATTCCAAAATTTCATTTAGATCATATTACAATGTCTTGCTTACTTGACATAGTTATATCATCTGCTGCAGTAATATTTGTGGCCGAAGAAGAAGAAAGAAAAAAGAAAGGATAATGGGTGCACCCTCTGCCCAACAGGGACATGCAATGTCAGTTTTGAATGCTGTAAAGCAAGCTGTGAGAGCATGAAGGTAAATCTTTGGAATACTGTAGAAAGTCCACACAAAGGTAAGCATTCCTAACCAAAGAAATATCCTTTTCCCCACTCCACTTGGTTGAAACCTATCCAACCTAAATAACACCCTTTGTCACCCCCTCTCTAGTTTTTCATCAACCACCCTGGCAATACTTCACATTTCATCTCCAAAAACCACCCTCCTCCTTCTCCGTGTCTCTCTGTTCATCTTTCTTTCTTTTGATCCCTACTCTCTGTCTCCCAATCTTTATATCCCTACCTATTTATTAAACTTGATGATTCCTCACCTAGAAAGCTAAAACACATTTTATCAAAAGCTGATTACTCTGTATGATTGGTAGCTAATTAGGGGAAGATTCAGACCTGCTTTGGTATTGAACAATCCCACACAGCTTCCTTGCTAGCTGCTCAATCCTTAACAAACATGCAGTGCTAGTTTTTAAAGAACTAGAGTATGAATTTTCGAGAGCTAGTGGTACTAGTACCACTCACTGCCACCCCCATTTATTCTCTATAGGGTTGCTGCAGGGAGAAGATACATGTAACGTCCCACCAGAAACAATAGCTCACTGGCATGAGGAAGTGATATATGCACCACAATCACAAGGTCAATGTGAACATGGAAAAATCAAAAAACATTTTACCAAAAGCGAAAATTTTGTTAATATGGTCAATGGAACAGAAGAACAGTAAATAAACATTTTTAGCTCCAAGAAAACGTTCTTTAACTTGTGAAAACTAAAATTTATAAATATCATAACAATCATCAAAGACGTTAAGACGTTTTCTCAAATAATATTTAAGGAAAACTCTTTATGAATTAACATTAGCTATGCATACAGACACTTGTAGAGGCCCTGATAGATGCCGGGGTATCTTGTGAAAGTAAATGTGGTCACTACTCATCAGCTTTGTTGCTGCAGATAAAATGTTGAGGCTAAAGTTATGATTGAAACAGGGCTGTATTTCTCACTAGGCGACCTAGGCCTTGGCCTCGGGTGCCATGGTCACTAGGGGGCGGAATTGCACCTGTCAAGATGACACGTCTTATTACATGATACAAGCTAGCTGGCCTAGGGAAGGAACAAAGCAGAAATCCAACCCTAGCCCTGAACCCCCCTAGGTATGAGCAATATCCCAAAAAAAATAAACATGACAGGCCATCTGAATATAATAATATAAAAATATTTTAATATTTTTGAACTGTAAATATTACAGTTCTTGTGAATCTACCATATAGGGATTATGTAAGCAGCCATTGTTGACCTGCTCTGAAACCTTTTTCTATAAAACTACTGACTCAGAGTGTATATGCAGCTCAAGAGTTCAGCAGATTGCCACACAACATTTATCTGCAGGCCAGCATAGCGTTCAGATGATTAGCAGTCTTTAGAATCAGTTCAATACAAAAATGCCTGACTCCAGCAAACGTGTTAAAAAAAACACAGATGACCTACACATTGTACTTGTTCAAAACATATTGTAGAGGTAACCTAACCATATACCCTGAGTAATGGTCACAAATTCCCCAATCCTAGCATAATGTAATTTGTATCTTTATTATATTAAAAAAAAAAAAAGAAAAATTGTTTCTAATCAGAAATATGGGATCTTATAGAAAAAACAATCGCTATTGTTTAAAACTATATTATTAATGATAATAAATAATGACATACAATAGATAGATATACTAATAAAACACATAAAGCACATACAGTTAAGACAGAAGAGGGGCTTCCCCTTTTTTTAAAAAATAATCTGATTTAAAAGGGAAAAAAGAAGATAATTTTTCTTTTATATAAAAGGGTAAAACATTTGGTGATAGAATTTTTTTAAAAGAAAGGTAGAGGCCGAAATTGCTGATTTCTAATTTTTCCCTGGAATCATTGGATGACTAAGGACATGCGCCATATCACTTTTTATAATAGATTAGATATCACCCCCTTGAACTACACTCCACAGATGATTATCGACACAAAAAAAGTTTAAAAATATTCATTACAGAACATATTTTAAGCGAACCATAGCAAAAAGACACCTAGAGGAGCTATGTGACTATAGAGTATAGAGAACTATAAGACCACTAAGTACTGTATATGGTTTGGCCTCCTATTCTAGACACTTTCACTGATCTATATTCACAGACATTAATAAATAAATGGCCTACCTAGCCTGTCCACACTGTATCAAATGTAGGATAAAATACCCTCAGCAATACAACATCATGTATTTTAGTATAAGATAATCCTGTACCAGAACAAACCTTTCAGCAAAGATGCATTGTGTGATCTATGTCACATTTCCTCCTGTTTTGGTCCAAAAGCATTAAAAGTAATACTGCTTTCACCATTTTCCTGTATGTTCCTTGGGCCTAAAATTTGGATCTATCAGTTTCTTTTTTGTTTTTTTTTTTGTTTTTTTGGGAGGGTGGATTCTTTTATGTATGTTCCTTAAAACTAAGAATTATACTCATCATACTAGCCTGCTACATTCGGTCCAGTGACTCTTTCTTGTAATACTAAATCACCCCAGCCACCTGCACTACTCTATGTTTACTCTTCTGTTTCTACCAGAAACATTACAGTATTAGAACATTAAACATTTTTTAAATCTTCCCAACCACAACATATAATGTAGTTATGATAAGTAAGAATAATATAGTCTGACACTCACTGCTGTCCTCAAGTCTGACAGCACTCTGCTGACTACCCTGTTTCCCCGATGATAAGACAAACCACACACGGAGTCACCCACCGCACCACGCGATTCTGGTAAGTAATCGGTGGGTGGCTTATTTGCGGGGGGGGGCTTATTTTTCATTTTTACCTAAAAAGGGGGGGCTGTCTTATTTGATGGCCCTGCCTTATCATCGGGGAAACACGGTACTACCATTTGAACAGTACCCTCCTCCTCCATATGTTAAACTACATATTATTTCCTCAACATTTAGCATGAGGTCAGTCAAACCTTGTAACAAAACCATTTATAGCCTTCTAATATCTCAAAATATATTATTAATAAAAACACACACAGGAATGTATTCCTAACAGCAATTTGGTTTATGGGTGACGTTATCCCTGGCAGCATTGTAGGAGATTCACCTCTGCTAATTCTTTGTGCCTGTAATTATTGCTATTATGTAACAAAAGTGTAACAGATGACTTAAGGTGTATTTTCCTCAGTTTGCAACAGTGGACATGATTTAATGGTGTGTGTAGTTGTGCATGTTTTGTCTATAACTTTCCAGTCCTCAGTCTAGAGAAGCTGTCCACTGAGAATATATCTAAAATAGAACTTGACTTTTGTATTACATCTGGTATTTAAATGTTTATGTGGCGTGAGATGTTCACACACAAGGTATGCCTGTTAATCCCCTCCTTTACAGTGTGTTGATTAACAGAAAAGGCAGAAAAGGCTCATGCAGAATTAGAGTCAAGAATACTCTTGTTGCCTTGTTTTTACAGTTTACACCTGCTGAGTAATTGAATGCTAATAGAGTTTTAGCTGCTATCAGGAGAAAGCATTTAAAGCCTAACTGAATTGTAGCAGACAAATTCTATTAACAATCAGGTGTATGAGTGAACACAGTGTAAAGAAGCAATGTGTATGGCATTGCCATGCACATTACACAGTGTGTGAAATTCCACCACCTACTAGATTGTAAGCTTTTCGGGGCAGGGTCCTCTCCTCCTGTACACTGTCTTTATTAGTCTGTCATTTGCAATCCCAATTTAATGTACAGCGCTGCGTAATATGTTGGCACTATATAAATCCTGTTTATTATTATTAATAATAATAATAATAATAATAATAATATTAATAATAATTACACTACAGCTTTTTTCCCTCATCTTTGAATTCAGCCAGTAGGAGAATCAATTGGATGTGACAATATGGAACCCAAAGAAAGAAGAACATTAGATATCATGCTTTATTTCCCAGAATCACTTCATTACAATGGAAAGAAGTGTTTACAAGAGGAGGAGGTAGACAGCCACAGTATTGGGCATTAAGTTATTGTAGGACTTCAATCTGTTAAAAGAAAACTAAAAAGTGTGAAAGGCCAGGGCTGTGTGAATAGATGCTCAACATCAGCAAAGCACAGCTACACAATGGGTTTTTGAAATTGTAAAGTTTATTTTCAAATGTAATACATATACTTTACAAGAATCAACATGATTGTTTAAGAATTTTCCTTTATCAATTTTGAGTTCAGTTAGCTATGTATACCCTACTAAAAACTTTGTAAATATTACTATACGATTGTTATATGACCATTGCAGACACACATAGTACCTGAGATTGATTCTTTACCCCCCCCCCCTTTTTTTTCTAGCTCATTGTTTTCCTGATGGTTCAGCTTTGTATCAGCCCTGTGAACCTTGGTAAAATATTAACAGACATTGCAAAAAAATATTACCTAAATCCAGAGGTTTATGAAGTGCTTCAGGGCATGAAAAACATGGGCAAATCTGGTTTCCTGCCATTGGCTGTAGCCTTCTTTTTCTTTAATTGTGCGGAAGGTAAGATGTTTGCTATAATATGCTTACTATATGCTATGCAATATTTTAGATTTAGATTAGATGATTGATTCAATGCAAATGTTGATTTATTGATCATTTTAATCAATATTTAGACATAATCTTAATCACAAAAATAAAAGGGTAAGGCATTTTTTTACAAAATTTAGCAGTTATATTGAACCTTAGTAATACTGATCAACTATTGAACAAATAAATGGATCACTGAGGATTGATTTGTAAGTTAATTGTTGTATTAATAAATGTAAAACAGAGTGAAAATCACATGGGGTCTATCTATAAAGCATTGAATCTGACATTCACTGCAACATTCCTTGTTAAAGAATCTTCCATCTCGATGTATTTTATTTGCAGTAGTTGATTCTCCACCAGGGAATGTTTAGGTGAACTTCAGATTCTTTCCTTTATAAACATACAGCTTTGTGTATCCCTAGCCATATAATAAAGCATTATATGGTTGTTAAAAAAGTGGAAGTGTTAATCATTACTTTAATAATCCCTTATATAGTCCAAATCTAATGTATTGCTTCTTTTTATCACACCACCTATGGTCACTGTGAGGGTGGTAGTACCAGTCATTGAAACATAATGTGTTACTAAAGCCAAAAACAAACATTTTATACATTGCACAGGTGTATCATCTGCATTGGTTTTATTTCTGAAATGACTGGCGTAAATGTGCTGTTGGTGCAGAATTCCTGTCCTAGAATGACAATGCTTATTCACTGTGCTGTAACAACAGAGGAGCAGTGTTGTCACCTTAGCACAGTGACTGAGTTGAGCCTACAGAACACCTTCATCACTAGTTATTTCTATAGCATGTCTGTATGATCCACAGTGGGTGGTTAACAAAAGCGGACAACTGTCCTATTCCCAAGATTGCCTCTCAAGACTTATTCATTTTGAGTGAAGTAGTAGGGTGCCCAAAGCAGCAGCTGTCAAGCTAACAACCACGCGCTGATTGCCTTAGAACTGTCCATGTGAATTTATTACCAATCCTAATCCTTATTCTGGGACTACAGAATTATTAACCTTTGTATTTGAACAAAAAAAACCCAGTTGGTATCTAAGCATGATTTTAAAATGAGATTTTGCCTGGCCCTGGTGACAAAACTCCACCCTTAAGTCACCCCAGCAAATCTGCTAAGTTAGTTATCAGGCCTAAAAAGATTGTTGTCAGTACCTATATGTACTAAAAATATTTTTATATTTTGATTGGAAATTATATAGCAGCTAAAGGAATGTGACAGGCTTCTGTGTATACCAAGAAAGAGGGGCAAAATACCTAACACAACTATACAAATGCAGCACAGTCGGCTCATTGGCTAGCAGTTATCCTTCCCAGTTTCAAATCTCGGCCTGGACACCATCTTCATGGAGTATGTTCTCCATCCCAAAAAGATGAAGATATGTTAATTGTCTTCTCAAAATTGGCCTTTTTGTGAGGCAGAAGTTGATTCCACTCTGGTGTAAATATATTAGTTACCACTAGATGGCACCAATAAACACATAGAGCAACCAGTGATCCACTGGTGGTCCGGAAGAAAATTTTGGTGGTCCACAAAAAAATTTGGACATTATTTGCAATTTTTATTAATAATAAAACAAAAATAATATTCTAATAAATTCGTATATCTTGAATGACAGTTTTCACCTTTATATTGCACTAAATTCAAAAACTGTACTAGAGATAAACAAGGGAGGCGCAGTGTGACGTCAGTGTAGTGATAAGTTGTTTGAGGCAACCATTGCCGAGTAGTGCGCTTCAGTATTGTTTTGACCATTACAACAGTCACCCCACTCCACGAATACTAATTTTCATCCGATTGTTTTATTTTGTTTGTTTATTTCTCAGATACTCTTTTAAGTAAGTATGATCCTAACTGTGTATTTCCTTTAACTGTTATATTTAATTACATCAAATAGTTTGACTTTCATAAATATCATTTCTTGTTTGGTCTTAGATTCAATTGAAATAAAACCATAATGAGTGACCAAATGCAAATAAATATTTCGCTTTTCTTTAGTAATACCAAACATAATGCAACTAATGATATTAGTAACAATAGTAATACTTTACTTAACTGTGAGCTGATCAATGAATCAGAGCCTCCACAGTCCTTGTCAGGCTTCATAAGGAAGATCATTATTTTACAAATGTATTTATCTTTTTAAACAAATTCATACTAATGGTCCGTGGGATTTAAAATTATGAATTTAGTGGTCCGTAAGGTCCGAAAGGTTGGCGACATAGGGTACAATTGTAGAAAATTGTAATTGTAGTTCCTAGAATGGCCATTGTTTTTCTAATAATGGCAATACTACAATGAATGGAAATGTTCTTCTTTTAATGTCAAGAAATAGCAGAAAAAGCATAACAAAGTATTCATGATTTCAAAGAACAAACAAAACATAGTTTATAACATTTTCAAAAGGAAGGCATTTTATATGTTGGTTAGAAAGCATAAGTTGATCAGTGTGTAAATTGTGGCAGCTTATAATAGTAATGCATTTAGAATAAATGATGTAAAAAGTCTGATGAAGAAGATGTTTCTGTGGAATGCGTACATTTTAAGAAGTTTTAGTAATTCACATCTGGTTTTGCTCATCCTCTCTGACCAACATACAAAGAACATATCTTTTAAAAATGTGGTAAACAATGTTTTTGTGTGTTTTTAAATACTTAGTCTTTGCTTCGCCCACTGGACCCCAACCGCCCTGGCGTATGTGTCAGCCTAGCATGGCCGATCGAGAGGGCCAAAGATCACCTGAAGTAGAAAGAAGCAAAGAGTGATGGCAATGCCCCGTGTTAGAATGCAGATAGGAGAGTCCCATTTAGGTGGACTAGTATTAACCCAGATAAAACCCAAACAAAAAGTCTGACATTCTCTTTTTAAGATTATTATTACACTGTATTTATATCGCACCAACATTTGACGCAGCACTTTACAAAATCCATAGTCATGTCACTAGCTGTCCTTCAAGGGGTCTCACAATCTAATGTCCCTACCATAGTTATATGTCATTATCACAGTCTAAGGTCAATTTTTGAGGGGAAGCCAATTAATCTAACAGCATTGTTTTGGGATGTGGGAGGAAACTCAATTACCCAGAGTAAACACACCCAAGCATGGGGAGAACCTGCAAACTCCATGCAGACAGTGTCCTGGCTGTGATTTGAACATGGGACCTAGCACTGCAAAAGCCAGAGTGCTAACCACTGAGCCACCATGCTCAGGCACCAAAATACTTGCTGCAAACACCAATGTTGATTTAAAACAGGCATTAATGTATTAAAAAGTAACAAAGATCACAAAGCTAGTTTATATAGACCTTTGTACAAGTTATACCTTATATTATATTATATATTATAATATATTGTAATTATATTCCCTTCTTCTACACATTTCGCTGATTTCTTTCTTCTTCCTCAGGAAAGATCAAGTTGGGAATATTACATCTTTTCTAAAAACAGCAATATAATTTGTAAATTCCTTTAGAACAACGATCAGTGCTATAAATTTATTCAAACCTATTGGTAGTGGTGAGACTGGCAATAATAAGACCAAATCAATACATATATGCAAGGGGGTGCTGAGAAGTTCCTGGCTTTGCCCTTTTCCAGATGAAATAGAAAAATGAGTCTGGGGGCATATGACAGCCTAATCTTAGTATGTAACTGTGCAAATACGAGTATCAGGTCTTTGCGATTCTTAAAACTGTTTTCTCTTTTAGTGAGAAGCTGTGATGGCAGAGGCACAAGCAAGTTTCACGTCATTGGAGTTACGGGCCGTCATGAAGTTTTTGTTTTTCCAGGGAAAGTCAGCAAAGGACAATCACACTGAGATGTCACAAACACTGGGGGAGAAGTTTCCTTCCTACAGCACTGTCAAAACCTGGATATCTAATTTCAAGACTGGGCATTTCACCTTTGAAGATGAGCCCTGCAGTGGGCTTCCCCCAACCTCAACTGACCCGGCAACCTGCGATGCTGTTCATGAGCTGATTATTGAGGACCGGCCAATGTTCAAAAAAGATAGCCCAGATACTTGACATCTCACGGGAGCGTGTTGGGTTTGTTATCACCACTATCCTAGACATGCGCAAGCTTTCAGCGAAATGGGTGCCGAAATGTTTGAACAGTGATCAGAAGTAGGAATGAGTTGAAGCATCCAATGCCATTTTGGACCATTTTGAAGCTGCACAGAACTTTCTGACTAGGTTAGTGACTGAGGATGAAACTTGGCTCCACATCTATGATCCTGAAACCAAGGAACAGTCAAAGTAATGGCCCCACAGTAGGTCCCTGCGGTCGAAGTAGTTTCGAACCCAAAAATCGACAAAGACCGTATTCTGTTGGTGGACTGCCTACCTCAGGGCTCTAGAATCACTGGACAGTATTATGCTAACCTCCTGGACCAGCTGAAGGAGGCAATTAAGATGAAACGCAGTGGAAAGTTGACCAAAGGGATCCTTTTTTTGCAGGACAATGCACCTGTGCTCACGTCCAACGTTGTGGCTGCCAAATTGAACACCCTGGGTTTCCAATTGGTCCACCATCCCCCCTACTCACCTGACCTGGCTCTTTTGGACCATTATCTGTTCCCGAATTTGAAGAAACACCTGATAGGACAACGTTTTGAGGACATTTCTGACGTCAAAGATACTGCTGAGAGCTGGTTTGCGGCCTAACCAAAGGACTTTTATTTGAACGGTCTAAAAAAGCTGCAACTACGCTGTACCAAGTGCATCAGTCTCAGGGGGGAATATGTTGAATAAATGTGTTATTTCATAACTCTGGTTCTCTTTTTTCTGGGCAAAGCCAGGAACTTCTCAGCACCCCCTCGTATATATACAAGTTATATATATATATATATGGAACAGATGGAGCTTTTTTTAGTTTTTTTCCCATGTGGTGATTACACATTACTTTAGGCCAACTATCCTAACCAAATGTCTCAGTGCACTTCCCTTTATCAGATACTAACCAACTAGTTCATGGCCAAGGGATATTGCTTACTGTATATCATAGCTAATTAATGCAAAGAAATCATTTCTACATTCTAGGATCATTTAAAAAACTATCAATCGCTGTGTGCATTTATAGGGAAATAGTTCCCTAAGAAAAAGTCAGTATGATTTAAAAGGGCAACCAGTATATTTTGTTTTTCCAGTGGCCGATTTATAAATTATTGTGATGTCATTGCAGGGAACTTATGTGATCTCCCCAAGATGGAGAATGCAGTGATTGCCCCCTACTTTTACACTTTTACAAAGTTTTATTTCCCCATGAAAGAAGGGAAGAAGTTGTCGGTGGCTTGTTCTGCTGGATATACTTTTCAGTCTGGTAAACAAGACGAGACAATCACTTGTATGCCAGAGGGATGGGATCCTCCAGCAATATGTTTCAGTAAGTGATGCATTACATCTAATAATAATTAAAAATAATTTTGTTGCATTGAAAATCAAATTCTGACCTAGGTGTCTAGATACAACAAACAGTGTTTATACAATCTTTATTACTAAATCTGCTATATTTACCGATCCTGTTAAAGTACTGCTATTCTTAGTTAAAGTAATTTTAGCATGGATTTCCTAAGATGAAAACATCATCAAAAATGTTGATAAAGGCTGGTGTATACTATTTCTTTTTGCCTCCATGTTATCAGACATAGAAGGAGATATGTAAAAGAAATAAAAGCAAATGTAGGGGGTAATCAGCATGGCATAGCAAAAAGAGATGATCTACACTAATTACTACAAAAGCATTAACCTGCATCAGTTCATCAAACCTGTTGGTCATACTAATTGACTAATACAATACATTAGTATTAACATTTTGCAGGTTATTATATTACGTACCTGTAAAAGTAACACACATTTACAATTCTAAATAAAAGCAAACACATTTATGCAAGCGGCAATCTTTTTTTACCAGTATTGGGTCCTGTACAGGTGGGCCACAGATGAAAAACAATGCGGGATAAGGCCATGAGCAAGAGAAAGTTAAAGAAATGCTGGTCTAGACTATGCTTCCTTATTTTCCCTCCTGTGTTTATCTTTCAGAAAAATGTGTACAGCCATATCTGGTTAATGGGATTGTACATAATGGAAAGGACTTCTATAAAATATCTGAGACAGCTCAGTATAGCTGCTTTGAAGGTTATACAACCAAAAGTGGTCAAAAAACTGAAGAGATTAAATGTTCCTCTGGCTCTTGGGATCCCACACCAGGATGTTATCAGCTATCTGGTATGAGTGTACTTTTTTCTCCCTTGGCTTTGTTTACCTCTCTAAACATTATCAAAATTAAAGCAAATTAATGAATCACATGCAGGCTGTTTGTTAATCCTTAAAGCAGAACTGAAGCCCATATAAAAAATTGCTATCAAGGAACTATACTACGAGTGTCTTCTGCCATCACATTCTTTTAACTGTCTGCCAGGAATGTTTTGCCTGCCTGTTCCACTGCATGTGGTTTATGTAGAGAGAGATCAGGGTGGTGGAATAATACAATATATGTCATCAGGGGAGGAAAAAGAGGCCAGTTTGTAAGAAACATGACAACAGCAATGAGAAGCTCCTAGGGTTCTTTAAGAATTTTCTATATGAAAGACTCATATTTTCATGAGTTAAGAGAAGGATAATCCTTCTCTTAACTTATGAAAATATAGCGTTTTGTTACAAATGTGATCATCTCTTGAACAAACAATTGTTTACATTAATAGTTGAACTTACTTTGATGGAGAAATCATTGATCGTACTCCCACATTGGTTAGGCGCTATGGCTAATTTTTGTATACAAAACAGTTTTCCTACATGTAAGTTATTAGTTTGCTTCAATCAGTATTTCAGTGGGTTGGAGGTCAGGACTCTACATTGACAACTTTACATTTTTTATTCTCAATTAAAGGTACACTGCAGTCTAAATATATATATATATATATATATATATATATATATATATATATTACAGCAAAAATTTTAAAAATTTAAATATATATTAGATTATAAAACTAATTAGTGCTCTATATCTCACATGACCAAGACAACTGTTAGTGCGGGTTTCCAGTTTATACAAGATCAAATTGGAATGAATGGTAAATTCCAGCTTTTGCCGGTAGTTGCTTATTCATAAACAGTGTGCATAACAGATTGTTAGCACTGATTTAAATTGCTCTGAAGGCCCCTTTCAGAATTGTGTTTCAAAATCTTGCTTATAAGCACTCCTAGCTGCTCTTATTTAATTGCTATACTGTCAATCCTAGTGTTTGCTAAGTGCAATTGTGGTTGGGACGTGTCAAGCAACTGTGTAGCCATAATCTTACTAATAACTTTCAGGAAACTGTACAGTCCAAAACAGCCTCAGCTGCACACAATGGTTTCTATTCTGTTAAATGTGATACTTTGGGGGTGCAGTTGAGCCTAGAGTAGAATGCTGCAGTTATACACGTCTGTCACAGTCCTGAAGCTTTAAGGACACAATACTGATAACTGCTATTTTGGTATATGGCAAGTGAAAGAAAATTAGGTTGTGTTAGTATTTGACATCAATGATAGATCCATGTACAGGATTTATCATTGATATACTTTTCCTTTACAGAATTGTGCGTATTGCAGAAATACAAATATGATTAAATGGAAGGTCCAAAAATAGAACCATTCCTGTCCACAGAATTATTTTGGGCGCTATTCATTAAACAGGGAATCAGACATTCCCTCATTGGAATCTTCCAGGATAAGCAATATTTGATTTCCACCAGGTAATGTTTCAGGGAATGTCAGGTTCCCTATTTTATAAAGAGAGCCCTGAGAGTCAGTTATACCACTAATACAGTTTCATTATTTCTAGACAACTGGAAATGAGAAAATAAAGATTTTTTCAGTAATGAATGATTTTAAAAGTTATTATTGTAATTTTTAATTCTCAAGTAATATTTGATGTTACTTTCACATTTGCATGCTTGGTGCAACATATTTATATTGTTGTCTTAGTATCTGATTACTATCTTTATGTTCCAAAACATACAGTTTTTTTTTGTTTAGCAAACAGTACCCTGTACTGTAAAAAACATTAATCCAGGTTTCATTTCAGAACTATATGCATTCACAGTTGTGTCCAGTTAGTTCTGAAGTTCCAATGTCATTGATAACTGATGGTATACTCTAAGAGTGAGAACCATTGACTATGAAAGCCAAACAAAAAAAAAATTACATCACTTTCAGTCATACATCTGTGTGTGGAATCTGATAACATCATACACCAAAACATCCCCATAAAATTTGCAATATCATATAAAGTGCAAGAAAACTATAGGAGGTTGAAACACTTCATAGTTTCTGTTGTTTGTGATATGTTGTACATCAACACACGATCACTTGATGTAGTCAATGCAGCCGATGGTGTGAACGACATGCAATGAACGACTGCAATAGAAGTGAAGGAAGAAGAGCGCAGATGGGTGCCACTCACTCGTTCTTTCCCTCCCCGTTCCATAAAACAGCACTGTATGTACGGTGTTGTTTGTTCATCTTTCAGTCGTTTGTCGCTGGAAATGATTGTAAAAGATTGTTTACAATGACAATAATGAAACGTGTGTATGCAGCCTAAGACTTTTATTCTGTTATTTGTATTGATGTTACAGTTATTTTAGTTTAAGCTGTCAGATAGAAAAGATGTATTTTATCTCATTCTTTAAGTTCAATCTATTTAGACAGATGTGTAGCTCCGACGCTTGATAATGGAATTTACACAACAACAAAAATAAATTTTCATATTAAGGAGACCCTACAATACCAATGTAATCCAGGATACTATACCGCCAGTGGGAGCACTACTGATTGGGCTGAATGTCTCCGTCATGGCTGGTCATCAACTCCACACTGTACAAGTATGTTTTTTTTTGTTTGTTTGTTTTTTAATGGTTAATAAATGTAAGTTTTCATTTTATTAGTGATGTAGAAAGTATACCCTGAAAACCACTAACAAATGTTTTAAATTGGTGGTGTAACCATCAGATGCTAAATAAGTCCTCAATTCACACCAGGATTGAGCTTTTTTTCCATAAAAATCAACATATTTATAATGGTCAAACCAGTTAATTTACTGACAATACACGATAGCTGATAGTCTTGTGTACTGCTAATAGAATTTGTAGGGGGTTTAGGATCCCACTTGAAAAACTAATAATTGCTTCTTTAGTTGTCTAGTTTTTATAGACATCCTACTGCTTCAACTCATGTCCTGTATCATTACACTGGGGAACGTTAGATGTTACATTTGTTTTTTACTTATTTTTGGGTGGTGAATCGAGAAATGACTCCAGTTTTTTGCTATTACATCCAGTATTTACAATACAGGGTACCCTCCATTTTTTTCAAAAAAACATACAAAATTTACATACAATGAAAAAATATTGAAATAATAACATGAATGTACTGTTTTTTTAAATTTCTTTTGTACATACAAAAGATTTATTGTTATTCTATGACATGTTTTTTACAGTAAAACATTTGAAAATTATTCGGGTAAGTGGTTAAGGTAAAAATTTATGCTTATAGCTTTTCCTGGAGTGTTCAGTGTTAGGATAATCCCGCCAGATGCTCCAACAATAGTCAGCCATCATATGTACATCCCATCTACTCTGATACCGTCCCTCCATGACCTTCAAATCTTGGTGGAATCATCAAACCTTGCTCATCACTGACTGCACCAAGGTTTTCCGGGAAGTTACAAGGCTATGCAGAAAATGCACCTTGATGCTCATATTGCAACCAAGCATTTTGTAGCTCTCCAAGATTTTCTGGACATTTTTTGTGTAATTATTTGCTTGTGTGTTTCCTTAACGATGGCATTAAATGAAAACCAAGCATTTTTTTTTCGACTTCTGACATTGTCCTGATGAATTGTTCATCTTTGATGAGCTGCCAAATCTGTCGACCATCCAACACACCGTCCTTTATTTTTTCAAATGACAGGCTAAAAACGCCAAAATGAGGTACTTGAAACAGTCTCCTTCAGTTGGCAAAGCTTTACCAAACTGCTTCTTCAGACCCAGTTTCATGTGCAGAGGCGGGAATATATTATTCTTTCTATCAACAAGTAACTCATGTAGAATGTTTGGATCACTTGGTCTTAGGGCAGATTTTGGAGGCCAAATTCCTTTCCACCCAATGCCGAGGTCTGCTGTCCTACATGCACAGATAAAAGGGGTACTTGGTGTATCCGCATTGCTGACCAAGAATGAAGCATACCATTTTAAAGACAGCACAGATGACCCAATTGTGTTGGTGATATTGCAACAATGACTGTCTGCATATTCTTCACAAAGAGAAACTGAGTGGCCAAATGGGACTGACCCAAATATATTGCCATTGTGATGAAGGACAATAGCTCCGCTTTGAGCTATTGATGAATAGTCGCCATTCAGTTGAGTTATAGATTGGAATTCCCAATTCCTCCATTGAACCAGGTATGTTATGGCAATACACAAAGCCACTGTGAGTTCTAAAGTACTGGAGAAATGCAATTTCTCTGGTTCAAAAGTACAATACCTTAGTTCCTTTTTCAAGTAATTTTTTCTCACGCACTCTTGATGCTAGGAGTTCTGAAGCCTTCTTTGATAGTCCCAAATCAAGTGCCAAATCACTCAACTCATGCTGATCAAATCCCTTACGAACAGAGTCCTCTTCAATTTCAAACTCTTCATCATTGTCGTCTGAAGTTTTCACTATAAAAAAGTGTAATAGCCACTCTCGCCAAACCGTAGGTATACCAAATGGCATCTTATCACATATTCCCTTCGTCCACATCCGTAAACCCTCAACACACTGTTTGCACACCTTATGAGGGGCCCAAGACATCTTGATCACCAAGTTTAACTTTGAAATATGCCAAATAGGCTTGCTCTACAAATGTGCTGATGCTCACCCTTTGACTGGGAATGGTGAAACTGCCACAGATATAACAATATGAATCAAGGTTGTTTAGGCACTTACGACAAGAAACAGCAGAGCCAGACATGATCTGAAAGAAAGGAAATACATGTGTAAGTAGACAAATAGATTTTGCTTATTCACTACGTAGAGCAGCGCACAACCTCTGACCACACTGTCTTTGTGTGTAAATTAATAGCCTATACAAAATCCACGCTAAAGTAATCGCATTAATATAAGCGGTAGAGAATAAAAACTGACATGATAGAAGAAAACTAACTGCACTTTCAGAATCGGGATACCTATTTTAGTGTAAATAAGCGTAAAAATTAAAGTCAACAAAAAATGTGTTCAAAATTGTTCCCCAGTGATTGCTCTTTGTAGGGACAATGGTCGCCAGCTGTCTTCTCCTGTATTTATTTCAGCTGGTCCTCTAACAATGTGGCTGATGATCATAAATATGCACATAGTGAGATCCTGTGCAGGGACTTACAGTTTGTAGGGCACATTTCGTCTCCTGGGATCCATGACTTGAATATCCTTTGAGACTTCAGATTTACTGTTGTCAATAAAATTAGACACAGCAAAAGAACAGGAAGGTACAGAAATATTAAAAGTAGTGTTTTTGTTACTGGGTAGAGGGGAAGTTAATAAAAAATATGTTTAACTGAAAGGTTCACCAAGTTTCATTTAGATCTGTACAGTGTATTAATACGTGTGCATTAATATGTGTTACATCATGTATTACTGTGTATCGCATTTGAGCAGCCTATTGAAACAGAGCTGGCCACACACACTGCAGTGCACTATATTGTAGGTGCATAACCTTAGTGCACTGGGGTGCCATTTAAAATGAGTAGAGCCTCAGTGTTTTGATTTTGGAGAAGGAGCTTTTCGGAAGGGGACTTTGTAGAAAAAAAAAAAAAACATTTTCATTTTTATAAAAGGGTAGTTCACCCTATATCACCTATCACTCTCATATAGTGTTAAAACATGGTGATAGGTCTGGTTTATTGTTACAGCTGTTTTTATAAACATATGTCATTGTACGCACATTGTATAATTTGTACCTTGATTTAGAATCATCTTGTGGAAAGCTGGCAAACTTGGAAAATGGCCGATTCCACCCTGTAAAAGCATCATATGCCGATCGGGATGTGGTGCAATTCTTCTGTAAGGAAAATTATTCAATTAAAGGCTCTGAATTAATTCAGTGCTATTCTTATGGATGGGATCCTGAACCACCAATTTGTGAAGGTCAGTAACATTAATTGTTGTTCATGAAAACTGCCAAGTAAATTCAGACATAACTTTATAAACTATCTATTATCTTGAAAACACAGTTATACGATTATATACCAACATTACCAAAATGAATAGCTGCCAACAAAGGTCATCCGGTCCTGCAATTGCAATATTTGCCTCTAAATATGACCATCTTAATGCTAATTAAAGTGTGATTAGATTTTGATATTTAGCTTGAATACTACATAACAGCAATGACTTTTTTATAAGCAATGCCTTGTTTATTAGGAACACATAAGGAACACATAAACCATCTTTGATCAGCAGCCTGATCATGTTCTTTAAAGAAATCCTACAGCTACAACATTCAGAAAAGAGCCACCAGCCCTTGACAACAACATGTGCCTAATCTTTTTCTGTAATGCCTGTATTGTTTGAAGAAGGTAAAGATCCCCTATGTACAGTGTATACAGGTCATTGACCAGAAGAGTGTGCACCTATGCTAGCTGATAAAAGTAACCACAAAAAAACTGTCAATCAATATTCTGGTTAGTTTGGAACAGATATTTATGGTTTGGGTAAATTCTAGCAGACTGAAACAGCCAAAAGTTCTTTGTGCATGTTAGATCTCTCTGTTAGATTCCTTAATCTTTAATTCTTTTTTCTCCAATGCATGTTTTTTTTTTATTCTTAACTGTCATGCCTAGTTTAGAAGATGTTGCTGTGCTTAGACATGCAGATAAGAGTAAACTTTTCAGATGTGGAAATCTTTTGTCATATATTATATGGTATGAACTTAGGTTTGCAGTACTGAACATTTAAGGACCTATCCATCATAAACCTAGCATCGAATGGAGAAACTAGATATAGATCTGGAAACCTCCATCCCTGATCTCAGTCCGCATACTTTAAAGCAGGTAACACGGTTTATTTTACCCTAATTTTGTCAAATTGCCACAGTAGTCGCACATGGAAAGACAGAAGGCAATGTTTATCACCTGTGGTATATTTAATAGATTGTTCCTTGATCCCCAGAGAGATTTCTGAGTTTTAGTTTTTTTATAGCTTTAGTTTTAATTTTGACAAAAATTTCTAGGAGGATCACAAGGCATTATGAATACTTTGATTTAATTGTGTAGCTTTTATATACATACTACTACATATATACATACTATATAAATACTGGCTAATAATAATATGTGCATTTGGTAAAAATGCATTTGTAAAAACCAACTGGCTAACTATGAAGTAAAATAAAACTCACCAGGCCAATGGTACCAAAAGGGATATCCTAATAAGACACCAAATTTCACGATAGAATAATGAAAAAAGCCCTTTAAGTCAAACTAAACTCAGTAGGTGGTGAGTGTCTGCCATAATGAGCACCCCCAAATCACATCACCTTAGCCGCTGAAAAAATCACCTGATAGGAATAAAATAGAAATTTATATACCAACAGATGAATTTAAAAGAATGGGACTTTTAAGGAGCATTGACCACTTCAATAATAATTTTTTAAACCTTTTTGGGCCTTTGGACCAATAAACTTACAGGCTCCGGACCGTGCATGCGTGGGGAGCCATGTGTCACTCAAAAGGGAAGTAACTTCCCCCACAGTGATGTCATGATGCCAGAACCCACCCACTCCAGAAGCACCAACCGCCCTGAATCTGCGATCTGTACGGGGGGGTATGGACCGTGGCTCTGGCCAGTGGGCACCCCCCCCCAACGGGGCCCTTCTCCTGACCCCGCTGGGGGGAGCACTGGCCAGAGCCGCGGACCACCAAAGTTTTCTCACAGGCGACCGCTGCTCTAAACAACATTGTGAACATTTACAATGTCAAAGGGTATGTCTTAAATCAATATCATATTTATATGAAGAATATATCAAGCTTTATCACCCTTAATGCAATAAATACGCATATCACATGACAATTTCAATGCGTTTTGGGGTATTAATATATCAACACTTCCTCAGGAAATGTTTTTCTGAATGTTTTAAATTCATTTGCTGGTATCATTTCTCAGGAATGTGGTACACTTTAGTACATTTGCATAATCCCAGATTTTTTAAACCTTACTGTCTTTGCTGGGTGTGCGCTCACTGTCCTTCCAGATAAATTCTTGTGAAATGCAAGCAGGTAAAATGACCATCTTTTTCTTCCAATTTCAGTTCCTCCATTTTCAGTTGGGGGATGGTAGAGGGCAGGCATACGCTCTTAAAATGGGGATAGAGAGTGTGAAAAGACATTCCATTTTAGGGTTCAAATCAGGTAAATCATCTAAATGACTTCCAGAGAATTCTTACAGTGTTTCCTCTCATCAGTTTTAAATAAAACATTGTTTATGTGCAACAGAAAGAAAGAACAGATGTCCACCACCACCAAGACCAGCCCATAGCATCCTTCTCAACAACTCAGCCTTACATCGCAATGGAGACACTGTACATTATGAATGTGATGATAACTATAAGCTAATTGGCCCTGATCAAATCCATTGTGAGGACGGTCAGTGGACAACTCCACCTACTTGTATAGGTGAGTAATCAGCTACCTCCCTATGTTTTTAAAAAATATTTTGAGTTTAGATTAGCTTTTCTCCACTGTTGTACTTCTGAGAAACCCTTAAAATGTTTTTCAGTTGTCAGAGAATTCCTGCTATAATCAATGGTAAAAATGGTTTTTACGTTTCATGCAAGTAAGAAGAATGGTCCACCCACCCACCCCAGCACACAAAAAAAATATTTATATTAGTGGTTAGACTGCCACATTCATAGACAACTAAAATGTTCTTGGTTTTATGCAACTGATTCTGCCAAGTGGTGTTGATTTCTGAATTATGCAGGCACTATCTAATGGGAGGTCAGTCAGCCAAAGCTCAAAGATCCCTTGAAAACACCTGGAGGAACCCTAGGGATACCTGTATGGAGATAACTGGACCTGAGAATGGCTTAAACGGCTCTTTGTGGAGAGGTCCCTACCTTTCATCTTGTGTACACAGACACAAGTCCACAAATAAAAAAACATAATAAAAGAATAAATGGTGCCTAGGAAAGAGACCAATATTCTTGGAGTGGTAATCACCCCTGACATTTAAATATATATAAATAAATGGCACCAATGTCCGACTGTCTACAGTTAAATTGATATCCAATTTTTCTGGTTAAAAAAGTTATATCTTGACCCTGGTTGTTACATTATATATCTTTCCATCAAACTTTTTGATCTGATGAAGCAGTCTGTGTTCTCGTAATTTTCTTGATCCATTCTCAAACATATGCAACCATTGTGAACCTACTATGCAGCGTTGTTTGTCATAAAATTGTACTAGGAAAGTTTTCATATGCAAAGAAAGCAGTCTAGTTTTGGCTAATATATATTTTCGTTTCTAAGAAAAACATACTCCTAAAAAACATAGCTCATGCAGATTTACTGTCCATCCTACTTTCTCCCAAACACTGTTTATGGTCTCTATTGTGTGGTGTTTACTCCATAGTCCTCTTTTTCCACATGTGCTGGTGTAACCAATGTCTGACTTTGGCTGGGCAGTGAGTCTGCAAATCAGATATATTTTTACAGCTGGATATTTAGAAAAGATTGATTGTTGTATTTAAATTGTCTCTTTTTTTTTTTTTTTACAGAACTCAAAGAAAAGATAAAATGTGGCAAACCTCCATCAACAGACAACGGAACAGCTGTGGTAGAAAAAGAGGTTTATTATAGTGGTGATTCTGTATTGTACAAGTGTGTTGATGGATATGAAATACAAGGTTCAAATAAAATCATATGTAAGAAGGGCAAGTGGACAGAACCACCTAAATGCAAGGGTAAGTACACCTATGGAGAAATATGAAGTGCAAAATGTGCCCTAAAATTTTAAAACACCCAAGTATATCTATTCTTAGTCTAAAAAGCTGAACTGAAAGTTTTCTAATATTGCACCTTTTAGTGGGACTGACCCCCTCCCCACAC
This sequence comes from Pyxicephalus adspersus, assembly GCF_032062135.1. NCBI lineage: Eukaryota > Metazoa > Chordata > Amphibia > Anura > Pyxicephalidae > Pyxicephalus > Pyxicephalus adspersus. The sequence goes on along the minus strand of NC_092865.1, from coordinate 38,250,513 downwards.
TGCAGGAGTCAAATGTTTTTTGTTTAGGGGTGATGAAAAGGTGATATATGTTACTCCTTTCTAACTAGTTGGCAGTTGGTGCTCTTCTCTGCTCTCTGACACTCCCAGGATAAAAATGGACCCATCCCACCTCTTTTTCTAGATTGCGTTTGATGGCATCAGAGATTGTACTGTTCACTTTTCATGTCCACTGTTTTCTTTGATATTAATGTCTACCATTTTATGGCTTTATTAATATACCCAACAGAGCTGTGACATGAGAAACTGGCCAAGAAATAGCTTACAAAAGCCTCTATGGGCACTAAAACAAATGGCATGGGTTGCTTTAACATTAAGCAGACTATAACATATACAGTCTAGTTATTAGTTACCTTCTAATATGTTTATGTTGGAAATCTAATCTCTGTTTTCTCGTATGCATCAGCCAATAATGAAGACTGCCAAATCCCACCAAAAATAAGTCAAGGTGAGCTTACAGATGGGGCTCTGAACCGATATACTAGTGGCTCTTCCGTGGAATACAGATGTCACAGCTATCATTTAATGGAAGGATCTAAAACTATACACTGTACTCGTGGAACCTGGTCACAACCACCTAAATGCTTGGGTAGGTTAGATTTAAGTATTGACATACAATATCACATTTAAATGTTCTGTACCAGGAAGTTTTTTTAAATACTTACATTGATACTTCATCATATACAAAATGAAAACATTGAAAATATTGTTCATTTATATACAAAGGGGCCCAAAAATCTATACACTCTTTAACATGAAAAATATCTAAATATCTGAACTTGTTTTTTATTAGATTTCTATAGACATCAAAGGGTAGCTGTAAGTCATGTTTGACTTCTGCAGTTAAATTAGGTACATTAGCATCCAGACACTTCTGATTTCAGCAAGGAATATAGATAACTGAAATGTGTATACAATTTTTGGGGCCCTCTGTGTATGTCTTTATTGGACTAATGGTCACAAAGCATGTGATAAACCTGTAAATAAAAGTATAAAAGGCAGATAAGTAAAGAAGACTTAACTATTGATCAATCGTGGAAATATTACCCAAAATGGGTAGATGGTGGTAATAATGCAACTACTGGACAGGTTGCTTTTTGTAAATTAAAAATGCTATTTTTTTTTTTTGCAGAGCCCTGTACAGTATCTGTGCTGCAAATGGGAGCAAAAAATGTGGAGCTTCTGTGGAGCTTTGAGATTACCTCAAAGTTTTTACATGGTGATATGGTGGAATTTAAATGCATGGATGGATTTCACAAATCGACAGACTCTGAACTTAAGGGACTATGTCAAAATGGACAAATTCTATATCCAAGTTGTAGTATGAAAGGTAGAATATTAAGCCATAAGAAACATACTCCATGCATGGTGATACCACTAGATTTGCCAATACTTTCTTTTATACCTCCTTAGGTACAGTGAAGTCATGTGGCCCTCCTCCTGCTGTGAGCCATGGCACAGTTAACTCATCACTGCAGGTTCATATGACAGGATCTGTGGTTGTTTACCAGTGCTCAGAGCATTACTACTTGCATGGAAAAAGCACAGTGCGCTGCTCCAATGGACAATGGGATGATCCACCAGTCTGCATAGGTAAGAGTCTCTCACATACTTTTTTAATGATACCAAATGATCTCTGTTTTACCAATCTAAGAAAAATCAGGGGACCAGCCTCCATATCACAGTTGTCACTGAGACTTTTTAAAACCAAACTGCATGTTAATCTGCTCAGTTTTGTCTTCCTTGCTCCCTGCCCCCCAACAATCAACATGCTAATGAAAAGATTACCTGTTTTTTATTACATTCCTTTTTTATACCTGGGGAATCATCACTAGATCTCTGCACTTCCTTTTCTATTTTTTTTTTTTTTTTTTTTTTTTACGGAAAAGTTGATCTTCGACCGGTTGGACCCAAAGACTCCTAGTTTAGTATGAAGAAAAGTAAAAATACAAATTACCCTCAGCTCAGTCTCCTCTCTGGTGTTTGTTGACAGGTCAAGCAATACTACAAAAGACTGCCATGATTTTTTAGGGATAAGTTAAATCAAGAAAAACTCTGTAAACCTGATGTGTTCATTATGTTCAAACATTACCTGTTATTTTCTGGGTTTTTTTAATTGTCATGTACGATTCACGTTTTCTATTTTATTGAATAAAAATGTATTGAAACAAAATTTACAGATTAAAACAAAGTGGGGGGAAACCAAGTTTGAGAGGGGCAAAGGGGAGGCGTTAAACAACAAGGCATGGGGGGAGTTTACAATCTCACATCTACACAGGTGGAATTCCTGAAGGGTAGTAGTTCAGCCAAGGATCCCAAGTAAATTCAAATATATTGCAGATGTCCTAAAGAATACAAGTAAGTTTATCGGTAACCATGATCCAGTTGAGTTTAGGGTATATGGTTGCTAAAGAGATGGTTTAGGATTTCCATGATTTAGCAGGGAAAATGCACAAGCAGCCATGAAGATGTATCCAAGCAGATATTTAGTGGGTTTAGGCAAAGGCAAAGCTACTTTGTTAAACGGCACAGTCGGGAGTAATCTGCAGTGATACATTTACAACAGAAGTAAATAAATAAAGACTTTCTCCCAAAATTCCTGAGCTATAGGACAGGACCACCCAATGTACAAATACCATTGTAGCATGGTACTGTAATTAGGTTTAATTAAAGATACATTAAGTAATATTTTGAACAGGTTGAAGGCAGTCATATGCTAATTTTCTAGGTCCCACTCCATATTGAGATCTTTTTTGCATGCACTCATATAATTCTGTTTGGTGGAGGAAGAAGAGAGAGCAATATAAAAGAGAGATATTTGCCTTTTTGACTTATTATTTGTTTTGATACTCTCTTGTTTTGATAATAGGGAAAACTGAGCCACCTGCGCTGCTTGGTGATATCTTTGAAAGTGAGAGTCACCCAGTCATCCCTGTGATTTTAGTGCATACGTTGTGGAGCATGGAAGCCTATTGCCCTTATTTCCCCAAATGAAAGCCATAATTTTGTATTGAAGTTTAACAGATAAAGTACTCTGGGTAGCACATCTATTTTCACGGCAGCTATCCTGACAAACCAGAAGGGCGGGGAAGACGACAATCTGGCAAGGTCCGCATAGATGCTTTTAAAGAAGGGAACATAGTTGGCTTGCTATAAAGAATTGTAACGGTGTAAATCCAATCCCTAGGTATTGCAGTAAGTCATTCTGCCTTTCAAAACTGAAATTTTGTTTAAAGCACACCTAAACTAAAATTTTTACTCTGCATAAAAGGCAACTGTGGTGGACCCTGTACTTTCATGATGATCAGGGCTCTATGAACACGACTAAGCTCCAAGTGAGAATCTGAGATTTCTGGAGGTAAAGTGCACATGAAACTCTTTGTGATTTCCTCCATTTTTTCTACTTTTTCTGGCAGCCCTCTTATGCGGAAGTTGTTGCGTCGTGATCTATTTTCCAGATCATCCTATTTTAGGTTTAGTTCATCCAGTTGTTCATCGAGGGTAGGTATTTGTGCAGAATTTTGATTCACTCTAGAGATGGTGTCGTCCATCTTCTGCTCAATTTGGTCTAAGCGAGACCCCAGACTTTGAATATCTTGTTTTTTTTCTGATGTAAATGCAGCAGAGGTTTTAGCTAATTCAGCCTGCAGTAGATCAGCCTGCAGAGAAAGGTCCTGGGATGAGAAGCTTGCACTGGGGCAAGAGATCCCCCTTTTCCTTTTCTATCTGACCCTGCAGGGAGCAATCCTCCTGATGACATGGCTGGGAGTGCAATAAAGCCCTACCTTTAGAGGGCTGAGAAGCTTCTTTCATGACTGTGGGTGCAAAGGCTTGAGTTTGTAGCTGTAGCCAGGGAGACTACTCCCTGTGATGTGCTGACCAGCTCACATGCTGCGAGCCTACTTTGGGACGCCGCCATCTAGTTAGAGCTGAGGGGGTTTGTGACCTTGGACCATGCTCCTTATGTTTAGGTCCTGACTTCTCCTTCCTCCTTCTGTTTAGGTCCTGACTTCCCTGCCAACTTGACTAGGAGGACTGGGTGCTGAACAGGATTGCTGCTGTGCGATAGAATTCAACCGAGGGAGCGGTTGAACCAATCAATTTATCTGGGGGAGCGAGAGAGCAGTGGAGCTGCCTAAGGTGCGGCTTTCACCGGCATCCATGTATGCGTACTCTCCTCTAAACTTGTTTGCAATATAGATATATTGTGAATGGTCAGAGGGGCTAGTACTGTCGTATTTGTAGCTTCTGCAAATACGACAAACTGTGGTAATTACCTATGTTTTTGAGCATCCATGATTAGAAGAACTGAAATCCAAATAATGAACATGGCAGGTTAGGGACAGTAAAGTTGAGGAGGAATAAAAGGGTTAGATGATGCTCTTAATGCACACTGTAAATTGCCTAAAGTGTGCAGTGCGATCATAGAAAGCAATGTTACATAAAAAAGGAGCCTATACAGGTCACCATTGGCACTCTGTGCAGGACTTCTAAATACCAAAAATTATAGGCAGGTTAGTTTATTTTTTCGCAGACTCCCCTTTCCTCACTAACAGGTGCCGCTATGTTCACCAAGTGTACCCACGGGTTCCAAATCTTCAGTCATTGCCTGTCCCTTCTACAATATTGAACCTGCCTGTTTACATTTTTTTCTCATATTAGTTTACTTTCACTTTAATTAGTGTCTTGTATATGTGACTACAAGTTAGCTTTAAAGCAGACCCAAACTGCCACTTATACCGTGCCAGATTGCCTATTTAGGTGAGATTGACACCTTATACTTATTTCTGTAGTGCTCCCCCGCTGCTTCTTCCATTGCAGCCACCACCACTAACCCACTAACCCACCCAGTGTCAGCTGATATGAGAGTTCAGAGGGACAGGTGATGTAAACCTCTTCATTGTGCAACAGAGCTTGGAGCTAGTGATTGGCCATAAGACCCTACAACTGCATCATGGCGGATTGTCAAAGGTCGCCCCATTCCCTTAAGCACTAGGTATTTTACAGTGGCAGTCATGAAAGATGGAGTGCCAAGGAAGCATTGGAGTGGGTATTAGAGAGGTTAAATCTTTAAAATAGGATTTCTTTAAATAAAGCTATCCTACTCAATATAATTTGCAAATAAAATCTTTATTATATCTGCCTGTTCCAAAAGAGGACTGAACTATGAGGAGGTTATATCATTACTGCAAAAAGGTAGGAACTGGCTTTGGTACACCCACAATTCCTGTTTCTTAAAACAGCCTCATGAACCCCCTTTCTTGCTGTTATTTTTTGGGGGGCACCAGCTGGAGTGAATCATGTGCAGGAAAAATTCCAGTTTTATGATGGGTTACATCATAGAATGGGGGGTTGAGGGAGCTAATCAATATGACACTTTAGGTCTACTTTAACACTGAACCTCTATAAGTTAAGTTTTTTACATTTTATACTGATGCTAAACTAATGGATGTATTCTTGTCATTTTAAAACGGTTTGCATTTTTATTTCAGAACCATGTATTTTATCCAGAGAACAGATGAGTAAAAACTTTGTACGCTTGAAATGGAGCTTGTACAGTGATTACATTTTACATGGAGAGTTTGTTGATTTCTTATGCACAGCTGGATATGAGAACCACGGGACTACAGTTGCATTTGCTTTAAGGAGTGAGTGCACATTTGGACAACTTAAGTATCCAAAATGCATTTCAAGAAATGGATAGATAATAAAATGTTTTCTAGTGAACAAAAGCAATTAAACATGAAATAAATATCTGGAAATATGCACACAGAATTGCTAAAATCAAGTACCATGAACGCTGCATTGCATACTTTGTATTGTATTTGAAATGCTCAGTGAACAATTCCATTTTATTATCAAATCATATCAAGGCAAAATTCACTGGGAGCTGTTTGCATCTATTCTGATCAGCTCCATTTTGCATGTGTCTGTACAGTACTCCCTCTGAGGAAGATCAGTGAATATCTAGCAAGAGATTGAAGATCAAAATGTAAAGTCATCCACCACAATGAAACCAATACACCAATAAAGGAAAAAAAAATCTCAACACCATCTGGATGTTGCACAGAACTACTGCAATAATAGATATACAGATAGAAAAAAAAAAGAAAGAAATGGGACTCCCTGTCACACACAGAATTACACTGCATACCAATGCCGCTTCGCACAACTCATTTGAGGTGTCCCTGCTGACTGTTTTCACAGGTGCAAACTCAAGGGCCCTAATTCTTATCCTGGCTTCATTACTGACCTGAAACACATTTGTTTGTCTTAAGTTAGTCAGTTACTACAGTATGTAGAGAAACAAGATTTAGGTTAGTCACAGGTGGAGAGGTAAACCAACCTCTGTTAAAGAAAGTCATCAGTTGCAAGTCCCATTTTCTTGTTCTCACAGCTTTATTTGGCATGGTGATATACAATCATGGCCAAAAATATTGGCACCCTTGCATTCATGTCACAAAATGCAACACTTCTCCCAGAAAATGTTTGCAATACAAATGCTTTTGTATTGTCGTGTTTATTTCTTTTGTTGGCACTAGAAACACAAACAAAGGCAGAGAAAAAAAAACTGACATTCCCTACAAAACATCAAAAATGTCCTATGGCAGGACAATGGCCCAAAGCATAGTTCAAAAAGCACTTGAAATGATTTAAGACAATGTGCCGGAGAGTTCTGAAGTGACAAGCAATGAGTCCTGGTCTAAATCCTATAGAGCACCTGTGGTGAGAGATCTAAAAACAGCATATCTGCTGCTTTAAGGCCAGGATAGTTAGCAATTACTGAGTTCCAAGTGTATTTTTAACTGCATTGAAAAAACGTGAATGTCAGTGGGTCTGTGGAAAAAAAGTTGCAGCTTGGAACAAAATAAGAGTGATCCAGATGCAAGAGCTAGTTCAGACTACTGCATTAAAAATTGCAGCAGAAAATACGTATGGTTTTTGTCTTTGCAGAAAAAAGGACACCTGCACTATTGCACACCAGAATATGGGAGTATCCCACCAAATGCACTGCAATATGAAAGATTGGCTGCAGAGTGGTTCAAGCTGACAGAACAACTAGTCCTGATCATATCCTTCCTAAAATTCTATAATGCAATAATAATTTTTAATCTTACAAATTAACAATCTGTTTAAATATATATAAAAAAAAAACACTAGCTAAAATATCTGCAGACTGGTGCATGTATTTTCAGCATCTATAGAAAAATGGTAAAAAGTGTCATAATGGACTCACACTTTTCCATCGATGTTTCAAACAAATAAATACTGCTCCCAAAAGCAACCTTTTTAATGCTCAGACATTTTTGGGTGTGGTTAAATGCAATTGGTAGCACACATTGGGTTAGAAAGGCAGTGAGGTGCATTTGCAGGCCAGGGGTGGTGTAATGGAGGGGATCTGGAATAAGGAGGATTTCCTGAAACCTCCTTTTATTAGTGGATCACCAGATGTTGGACCACCACCACCCTGGGAAAGTGTACAGGAAGTAAAAAGAAGTAATATCATTCCCTTTACCACCACCAGCTCAACTTTGTTTACATAAAGCTAAAAAAACAAAAAAAACAAAAAGGCCTTTAAACCCACCGCCCCCCCCCCCCCCCCTAAAAAAAAAAATATTAAAGCCTTTACAAAAGCCTGTATAAGCATTTTCAAAAGCTAGCGTGAAGCAGTTGGGAGCGGTCAACACATTTTTTGACCAATGTCTACACATAGCCAATAAAAACTCTCAGAAGTTGGGGCATTCCAGAACATTTGTCCCAGCTAGAAAACATTAGTGTTTGCCCATTTAGGGCGGAACATTTAGCACTACACCTGTCCCTGTTCTGTCACCTCTTTCCTTCTCCTCTTGAATACAACCTTTGGCCATCTTGATTCATTCCCAGCATGGGCAGGGGAAGTTGGGATTTCTGTGCATGCGCAGCCAAGTGAAATTTGACAGCTGGTGTTGATCAGGCAGATTACAGTTATTGCAGAGAGGGGCATTGCCTGTCCCTTTCTGCAACAAACAACTGACTGATCACCAATTTTCAAAGTGAGACTTGTTCAGTAAGGCTAAGCCTACATCAACTGTGTCCCCAGCCTTTATGTCCATGTTTGAAATTCCTATGGCTTATTTTAAAGTCAAACATTCAGTTCAGAGAAACACTGGAGAATTTGTTTTTTGCAATTCGACAATTTTCAGAAGAAAACTCTTTATTAAAATGAACCAGAGAAAACATTCGTACGACAACAAAAGGGATAAAATAAATGACACACAAATTGTGAAAATCTAAAAGGTAGTAACAAACAAAATAAATACAGACAGTAACAATAGTGGTGATACAAGATTGTAGTGGAACACATACAGCTAGGTCCATAAATATTTGGACAGAGACAACTTTTTTCTAATTTTGGTTCTTTACATTACCACAAATAATTTTAAATGGAATAACTCAGATGCACATGAACTGCAAACTTTCAGCTTTCATTCAGTGGGTTGAACAAAAAGTTTGCATACAAATATGTGAGGAACTAAAGCCTTTGTTTTTTTTTACACAATGACTGTTTCAGGGGCTCAAAAGTAATTGGACAATTGACTCAAAGGCTATTTCATGGGCTGGTGTGGGCAATTCCTTCCTTATGTCATTATCAGTTAAGTTTGGGGGGGGGGATGCTTATATGTGGAAGATTTTGCTGTGAACAGACAACTTGGTCAAAGGAGCGCTCCATGCAGGCGAAACAAGTCATCTATAAGCTGCAAAAACAGAAAAAAAACCATCTGAGAAATTGCTACAATATTAGGAGTGGCAAAAGCTACAGTTTGGTACATCATGAGAAAGAAACAAAGCACTGGAGAACTCAGCAACGCCAAAAGACCTGGACGTCTACAGAAGACAACAGTGGTGGATGATTGCAGAGTAATTTCCATTGTGAAGAGAAACCCACAACAGCCAACCAAGTGAACAACACTCTCCAGGAAGTAGGCATATCAATATCCAAGTCTACCATAAAGAGAAGACTGCATGAAAGTAAATACAGAGGGTGCACTGCAAGGTGCAAGCCACTCATAAGCCTCAAGAATAGAAAGGCTAGATTGGACTTTGCTCAAAAACATCTAAAAAAGCCAGCACAGTTCTAGAAAAACATTCTTTGGACAGATGAAACCAAGATCAACCTTTACCAGAATGATGGCAAGAAAAAAGGATGGAGAAGATGTGGAACAGCTCATGACCCAAAGCATAGCACATCATCTGTAAAACATGGCGGAGGCAGTGTGATGGCTTGGGCGTGCATGGCTGCCAGTGTTTATCCTGATGTGACACAGGACAGAAGCAGTTGAATGAATTCTGAGGTGTTCAGAGACATACTGTCTGCTCAAATCCAGCTAAATGCAGTCACATTGATTGGGAGGTGTTTCATAATATAGATGGGCAATGGACCCAAAACATACAGCCAAAGCAACCCAGGAGTTTATTAAATCAAAGAAGTGGAATATTCTTGAATGGCCAAGTCAGTCACCTGATCTGAACCCAATTGAGCATGCATTTCACTTGTTGAAGACTAAACTTCGGACAGAAAGGCCCACAAACAAACCGCAACTGAAAGCCGCTGCAGTAAAGGCCTGGCAGAACATTAAAAAGGAGGAAACCCAGCATCTGGTGATGTCCATGAGTTCAAGACTACAGGCCGTCATTGCCAGCAAAGGGTTTTCAACCAAGTTTTAGAAATGAACATTTTATTTTCAGCTTTTTTAATTTGTCAAATTACTTTTGAGCCCCTGAAATGAAGTGATTGTGTAAAAAAAGGCTTTAGTTCCTCACATTTTTATGCAATCATTTTGTTTAACCCACTGAATTAAGGCTGAAAGTCTGCAGTTCAACTGCATCTGAGATGTTTCATTTAAAATTTATTAAGGTAATGTACAGAACCAAAATTGGAAAAAAAGTTGTCTCTGTCCAAATATTTATAACCCAAGTATAAAATCTTTCTGAAATCATGATAGTAGCATACAGAGATTTTTGTACACTTTTTTCATGATATTTTTTAAATTACAGCAGGATTCTAATAAAGCTACGTACACATGTGGGATGATAAATTATCTTACATGCAAATTTAGCATGTGTATAGTGGTCCCCCGAAACAGTTTAATGGTCTGCTTTGGCAAATTGCTAAACCACCAGAGAAGACCAGCGTCATTTCCCATTGTAGAGGATGCAGTGGTGCTCCTCTCACTCATCCTCCCCCCTACCCTCTCCATAGAACTAAACAGTTCTATGTGTACCGTGCTCATCTGTTGTAAAGTCAGTGGAAATGATCACAAAAGATCATTTCCAGCTTCCTAAATTTGTCATTTGTATGTAGCTGTAGAGGCATTGTAGTTATTTTTGCACTACTATTTCACAGAAGGATTGTAAAACTACTACAATCGGGATTGTTATATAGACAATGAGGTACTGTGTTCCAAAAACATATCCCAATACTCCAATGTGGAGTATGAATCCAATATCTGTGTTTAGGAAAAAATAAATTTACTCCAATCTAATTTTGGTTCATCTTCTGAGTTTATGGGACACACAAAGTTTACACCAGTGTCAAAATTCCAATCCTCATCCACAGTTACTTCATTTTTTTTATCCGAATCGGAACACTTACACAATTGAGCATCTATTTCTGTGATATGCAAAGGTGTATCATCATCATAATCCCATTTCTCATACTTTATTTTTGTATCTGGATCTATGGGACACTCAATTGTTCTATGCTCCTTTGTTTTTGTATCTGGATCCAAGGGAAGCACAGTTTCATGCTCTTCCAAATCATTACCATAAATCGTGCGATACCAAAGGCTTCTCGCTTCATCAATCTCATCTTTCGTTTCTATGTGATACACAATTGCCTTACTATCTTCACTAAGGATGTTGAAATCTGTAAGAACATCTCTTATATCATCCAAATTGTCACACAATTTTGTGACATCTGGGAACTTTAACAATGCTTCCAGGGGGACATAAACGTAATTTCCTTGCATATACGGTTTTAGAGCATCATCCTGTAAACATTGGTCTTCAATTGTAAATGCATCCATAAAAAAATGATGTATAGAGGGTGCACTGTTGTCACTTGCATCAGTCATTTGGTCTTGTTCACTTTCTTCTGTTTTATTTTGAAGATAAAGGAACCTGTCTTTTAGCACTTCCATATTTTTACGGACTTCTCTCCATACAGCTTTCCTAAAATACTCTTTCTGCTGGATACTTGGATATAGCGAATGCAACATCTAAAATGTGGATTAAAACAAATTTGGTTGTTAGTTCTCTTTTATAGAAAAGTAAACCACTAAATCTGTGTCTAGTTAAAGATTTGTACTACACAAATATTTATAAAACTTTAACAACATTTATTACAAAACAAACTGTGAATCGAGCTATGTACAATACAGGACCTACCACTAAATGACTAATCATTTTGCTGGACATAAATGAGTCTGAACTTAGTTACTTTGAAATTTGTTATGAAAATGAAAGAATGCCTATTGCCTGGATGTAAAGCTGATCTTTTGGTGTCAGTAGTTGCAGTCACACACCTATAACAAGCATGCAGATAACTATGTGGCCCATTGTGCTGCAATAAGCTGCATACACATTATGGCTCAGAGAATTGGGTGTTAGTCAGAAATGGCATAATCTCTAGTTTTAAAAATTTTTTAATTCAAACTTTTTTTTAATTTTCCAGAAGAACCACTTTTTTTAATGGTTATATTATATATATATATATATATATATATATGATAGATAGAGATACACACACTTACACATACATATATATAGTAGCTTACTGGTCATGGGAGAGCAGCATTACTACCCTACACTACACTCCTGATGTGAAAGCCATGCTCATCTCCTTTGCAAAGCAAGGGGTGTTTCTTAGTTTTCAGAAGAGAGCTGGGAAAGCTTAGAACATTGCTCAATTTAAGTTCAGTGCACAGGATCAGCAGGTATATCTCTTTACCTACAGATGCTTAAGCTGCGTACACACTTGCAATTTTTGTCGTTGGAAAGGATCTTTCACGATCTTTTCCAAGGGACTGCACGATGCATGAACGGTGCTGTACATACAGCACCGTTCATGCTCTATGGAGAGGGGAGGGGGGGAGAGCGACGGAGCGGCACCCTGCTGCGCGCTCTCCCCCTTCCCTTTCATTAGGATCGGTCGTCGTCCATCGTCTGTGGATCCGGCAGGTCGGTCGTTCGGACGATGGACGACACCGACTGTACACACGGCAGATTTTCGCCCGATATTTGGCCCATGCCGATTATCGGGCGATAAAAATCTGCCGTGTGTACGTAGCTTTAGCCTTCAGGATTAAATCTAATAAAGCAACCAAATCAAAGGACTAAAAAATTGCAATATATTACATTGTGTTTCAGGTTTATTTCTTTGATAACACACACACAGGTTAAGACATAAAAACAGTGCAATACTTACCATTTCATAAACACTCTTGCATTGTTTTTTTGCATTGATGGATCCCTCACTTTCATTGTAGTCCTTTATGAATGTAGCAATTTGGCTGCAAAAGCCAATCTCCTTATGTTCTGGTGGGGGGTCTCCAACTCCACTAAACTCTACTTTATAATTATAGCGGCTGGCAACTTTTAGAGCCCTGGATGTAAAATACAAAGATGATTTTGAATGCCGACTTCAGATCACTGAAACTGCAGATTATTAGTATAAAAATCTGCACATCCAGAATGATCTTTTTTTGGATAGCTAAAACTTCATTGAAAAACATTGGACCTGATTTAATAAAGGAAGACTAAGGAAAAAAATAAGGAAAAAAAAAAAAAAAAAAAAAGGAGGAAGCTCCTGCACAGGGTCAGCGTTTCACAGTACTACAGGTAATCCTTGTCAAGAGACTTCAATGTCAGTGATAAGAACTGGTGTACTTTCGGATCATTTATTCAGATCTATTGTGAAAGCAGTAATCTATTTTTAGCTGTGGGAAACTCCTAACACTCACAACAGAACAATCAAAGAATCCTAAACAGTACAAAATGAAAAATGAGGGTTCATTTGGTGCCTTTTCAGCAGACCTCAAAAGGCAAGAGCATACATGGCAACGGTTAGGGTTTTTTTATATTAGGAATGACCTGTGAAGAAAATATATATAAACTTCTATTTCAGAGCATCCGGATCCAATAGTCGTCTTTATAGTTCATGTCTCAATGTAAAATGAATGCGTTTTGCCATACCCTGGCAAGGGTGTCATCCGAAACAAGATGGCACTGTATATCCTTTGTTACCATGTAGGGTAACACGAGATGTACAGATTTGAATTCTGTGCAATTCTCAAATAAATGTACTACAAATAAAAAATTTTCATGCGTTTTTTCCCCATGCTTTTACAGTATATTCATAGTTCTGTTCCCCAATTTTTAGCTGTGGATTAATAATTCTTATTACACAAACTCCAACATATAGAGAGGCCCGTAGGGTACAAAGTTACACGCAGGGCCAGCATGACAGGAGTGCAAGGCCCCAGCGAGAGGGTAAGGAGAGGGTTAATTGGTTCAGTAAGCACAGAGGGAGGGAGAGTGCTAGCAGGAGGAGAAGAGGAGGGTTAGAGAAAGGGGGGGCCCTCTTTCTAAACAGCTAGCTTGAAGGGAAGACAAAAATTTTGGGGTGTAGGTGCAGGGGGGGGGGGGGGGGGGGGTAACGGGCCAAGGCGGTTGGGGTCTTGGAAGGCAAGGATTCTGGGCATGGAAAATGGTGTGACCTGCAGCCTGGTGGATGTTAAGATGTAAATCTGGAAAGGTTCATCGTAACGTTATTGTGGGGATTTTAGTTTGGTTAATTGGGTTATTATGGTCATGAAGATTGTTATGATAATATTTTTTAAGTTGGTTGCTGTTTGTCTGTTTCTTTTCTTGTTGTTCTGTTTATTTGTTTGACTAATTTAGGCTGGGTCTACATAAATGTTTTTTTAAAAAGCATGTAAACGTTCCTATTGCATTTATATGCACTTTTATTAGCACTTTAAAGCTTGCCTATGCCGCATTTTCAACTAATTTGCATGTTAAGTGCTCACGCGGGAAAACATTCCATCGAAATCAATGGAAGTGTTTCCTAACGTTTTAGGGCGTTTTCCAGCGTTTTTAATTTTTTAAACGTTGAAGATAAATGTCATAAAGGTGCCTCAAGGAAACGTCCTGGTGTAGATTAACCCATTGTAATGCATGGGGATTTCAAACATGGGCTTTAAAAGCCTCAGGTTAAACGTTGGGGTAACAGTCCGTGTAGACTAAGCCTTACGGTCATTTATATTTACAAAGTTTTGGTTATTTATTTTATAAACTGTTTAATAAACGGCTGCTTGCCAGCCAATTTAGGCGCACACCTGTGTCTGTAATTTTTAAGTGGGGGGTCATGAGTTTTATTTGGTAAGCAGGTTTGGGGGGTGGAGAGGGGCATGGAAGAGGTGATCTAGCTATAGGTGACGAGCTGGTAGGTCTGAGCTACCATGCTCAATTAGGTGTTTGTGATCATTTCCAGTGACAGATGAACAAATGAGTGTTGTGTACACACTGTTATTCTGTTGTATGGAAAGGGAATGAGGGAGGACAAGTGAGTAGCATCCCTCTGTGCGCTTCTACTTAGGAGCAGTGGTTGTTCCGGATCGGTCACTCTGGTGGATTGATAAAGATGTTGAAGGATCCCTGTACACATCAGATTTTCACCAGAGATGAACACAATTTCATGATATAAAACACCCTTATTATTTTAAAGAAATAGGATACAGTATGCTGTATGGACACTGAGTGTCACTACACTACTCTGATTGCTAACATAATTATAATACTCTGCTTGTTAATTAAAAAAAATTAATTAAAAGGAAACTTGAACAATTACCTTCCCCCATTTGCTCTAGCGTGTGTCGTTAGCCTGCAACAAGACTTGTATCTACATGCATTTTTGGTAGTTCAACAAGTACTGTATTTTTTGTAGCTGTGGGGTCTTGAAAGTGTAAAAACAGACTTTTTAAACATGTACTGCATATGTTTTTTTGCCTTTACACAGTTGTTAAGAAGATGTAAACAACAACTGAAATGGGAGAGTGGCACATTAATTGTTTTAGAATTTCATAAAAAAAAAAAAAACCTCACTGAAAATACACACTAAAAAAATCTTACCAATCCTGAAATTCTTTTCGAGTCCACTCAAACTTGTGTTCCCAGCTCCTGACTTTTGGAGAGTTAGTAAACAGGACATTATACTCCACATTAGGAGTGCTAATTATTGCTGCATAAGGGGCCCAAAATCCAAAAAGAACATCCTCAAGTTTAGCTAGCTCTTCGGTTTCCAGGTGCTCGATTCTTAAATTAATAAAAAAATTGCAAATATAACAAGATTAGGTCGGTGTAGCTTTACAAATAGATTTAAAGAAAGTATTCTTGGGGCTCCATTTATAAATTCTTCCCCCTGAAATTTTCTGACAGTTTCCTTTAATCCCTATTAATGTTGATGTTCGAATTCAGGTTGTCCCTATATTCGACCTGAATATGCCTGTTCGAATTCGGTTAGACCTGACCCGAAAAACACGGGATTCAACAGCAAAAATTCGGGCAAAAAAAAATTTAATCTAAAATGAATTTATTTGTATGTGTTTTTATTTTAACTTTTTTTTTTTTTTTTTTTTTTTTTTTTTTT
>NC_092865.1:38073638-38233988 GCF_032062135.1 Pyxicephalus adspersus | reverse complement strand
TTCTCCTGTCATTGGGATAACCTGTAAAAAAAAAAAAGTTTAATTACACAAACACACACATTAATAAAATAATTTAACATTAAAGCCTTGTCCTACTTTTTACTTATATTTAACCCTTTCAGGGAATGAGTAAGGGGATTTATGTACCCCTGTACTATGTACCCCAGGGTGGGGCGGTGGAGATCTGGGAGTCTCCTTATTAAAGGGGGCTTCCAGATTCCAAAGTCCAGCTAAAAATGTTTATATAAAAGCCCCCATTGTTTTCAATGGAAGCTTTCATTAAAGCTTAAAAATGCTTGAGTTCAATGGAAGCATTTTCCCGCGTTTATCCAGCGTTTTAATTTTTTAAATGTTGCAAGCAACGTTTAAGATAACGCTTAAAAACGTGCCTGAAGGAAACGTCCTTGTGTAGATTAGCCCATGGGAATGCATGGGGACTTCAAAACATAGGCTTTAAAAAACCATAGGGTAAACGCTGGGGAAACAGTCCATGTCAGGGGTCCTCAAACTTTTTAAACAGGGGGCCGGTTCACGGTCCCTCAGACTGTCGGGGGGCCGTACTATAGTTTGAAAAAAAACAGGAGAAGATTCTTATGCACACTGCACAAAACGTATTTATTGTATAAAAAACATGAAAGAACAATACTATATGCACAGCACGCTTGCCGATCATTAAAAATAAAAAAAGTGGCGTTTACTTTGGCTTTAAAATTGCTTGAGATTATTCCTTTGCATGGAAAATGCACAGATAAATTTGACTTTTCACTGTGTGTATTGAAAATGCAAATTTATCTTGCATTTTCCATGCAAATGAATAATCTCAAGCAATTCATTAATTTGCTTCTTTTTATACACCCTACCCTACACCCAACACTACCCCACACTTTTTATTAATTAAAAAAGGGCTGCTAAAAAAACTTTGTCAGTGTCTGCTACCTGTCACTCACTGCTGCCTTCATACATCGGCTGGATCACACTGCAGCACATGTGTACATGATCAATGTGCATAGTATGTTTATACTACCGTGTTTCCCCGAAAATAAGACACTGTCTTATATTTTTTTGGGCTTCCAAAAACACACTAGGTCTTATTTTCAGGGTAGGTCTTATATACTTTTTTTAATGAAAAAAAACACCATATTCCCAAATTCCCCTTACAAATTCCCCTTCTGATCACTCTGTGCTTTTTTTCCACTGTTCGGCAGTTAGGACATGGAACAGCAGGTGGCGCTGTGCCGGTTTCTTTCCTGCTTTACAAACAGGAAAAGACAGGATGCTGGCAGAGGAGAGAAGAGAGACGCTGCTGCAGCCAGAAACACACGCAGGATCGCGTATCAGGTGAGTATATTATTTTAAATTTTTTTTTTTTAACACATTTTTAAGGGCTCACTAGAACAAGCCTGGTTACATGCACTTCAGCTTCTGACAGGCGAAGTGCATGTAATATCACTCCGCCTGTGACAGGAGCCGGAACTACAAGGAAAGCATCGGCTTGTGCGGCTGTGTGTTAGCCCGCTGTGTGTACGCCCGCTGTCTCCCGCTCGGTGAGTACTGTTTTAATTTATGTTTGCTTTTATTTTTTTCTTTTTCTACTAGGTCTTATTTTCGGGGTAGGTCTTATATTAGGGCAGGTTGGGGGAAAAGTGCTAGGTCTTATTTTCGGGGTAGGTCTTACTTTCGGGGAAACACGGTATTTACAAATGTACATTGATCATGTACATTTGTGCTGCAGTGAGAACCAGCCTGATGTATGAAGGCAGCAGTGAGTCTCTGCTCATACCTTCTCTGCCTGATGGCTTCAGCCCGACAGCTCCAGTGTTACCCCGGCAACAGTGGTGTCACGTGACCGGGTTCCCTGGAGTGCAGATGGCAGGCAGCCAGAACTCAGGCAGGAGAAGCAGCCTCAGCAGCCGGCGGGCTGGATGGAGAACTTCAGCGGGCCGTATTCGTCCCGCGGGCCGTAGTTTGAGGAACCCTGGTCCATGTAGACTAAAGCTGCATACACACGTCCAATAATTATCGTTGGAAACGACCGACCGATGAACAACCGATTGGCCAAAAAAAAGTGACCAAGGACGCCGATGAACGAGGATTGTCGTTGGAAATGAACGACCGCCACCGTGGATCTGATTGGCCGACTATCTATCTATCGTGTGTACAGTCGTTCAGTGATCGTCCATGTTTCTGCGGTACACTTTCTCCTTTACATGTCCCTCCCTGCATCGTTCAAACGATTGTATCTAGCGTGTGGACACTGTTGGTAGATTATATATGAACGATCATATTATTACAGCATGTACAGAATTGTACACAATATGATTTTTCAAGTATATTCGTGCATAATCGTTGATCGGTCGTAATCGTTCATTTTCTAACAATAATTATTGAAAGTGTATACCTAACTTTAGCCTAATATTGATGTGACAGGTGCTCTTTAATCTTCATGTGAAGTCCAGGGGTATGTAATAGTGTTATGTATCCTTTTACAATGTATCTTTTTATGTATACTTTTATAATGTATCTTTTTATGTCTGTTTGGAGGCTGTAGAAGCTCTACACAGTGCTGAAAAAAACCCGAATTTTTTCTCCCATTGACTTTAATGGTGTTCGACTTTGACATTCGACCACCCAAATAATTTTGGTCTATTCGAGCGAATAGCTGCCGAATCGAATAGTGAGCTATTCGACCAACAGTAATCCCTATTAAAAATATTGACTCTTTCTGCCATCTAGTGGCCAACCTCAAAATTGCACAACTGTGACAATAGGAAATGCTATCTGTGTAAGCCAAAATTATGAAGGAATCTAAAGAAAAACTAACAGGGAAATAATTTGTAAATAGAGCTCATAGAGTATGTAAATACCATTGTAAATGTATACAGAATTCAAATTGTCATTTATTTCTTCTTCCACTTTATGAAAAAAAAAAAAAAAAAAAAACACACAGCTTACAACTCGGTGCAGGATATCAGGTCAAGCCCAACAAGTGCTGGGTCCTTCTCACAAACCGAGCCATGGTATAACATGACTGTTAAGGGCCTTTCCAAGGGAAACAAGTAATGATCAAAATTAGGGGTCATCCTATGCCTAATAGGGGAGAAAAAAATAAACATCAGATTTACAAGTTAACGTACAACTAAATCCACCTGAATAGTCTAAACAAGTACTAAATCTATTAACTATGGAATGTAAAAACCTCATAATTACAAAAAAAGCCCTGCATATTTAAATGCATCAGAACTTTATGGTGGGATAGCACTTTGAGTTCTATGTATGAAAATGAAGCTTATCCCATGAAGCTTTTTGCTAACAAAAATAAAAAGGCCTGACCTGACGTGAAAATCACGTGACTGAGCTCTCTTCCAAAAATGATAAACTGATCAGAAAAACTGATCTCTGCCAAGTGGGGGAGAAACTGTTTTGTGTGCAGTAAAATGCAGGGAGAGTAGATATCCATTTTCCTTTTTAAGATGTGCCCTAAAAAAAACAACAAGCGCAGATGCGCTGTAGTAGTTTTAATTAGGCGCTACAGCACATTTTTTTATTGGGAGGCCACAGTTTTACTTTAAGAGCTTCCATAAGGAGACATTTTTTTAAAGAAAAAGGTTCTTGTTTTTTTAAGCACACCTTTATGGTCTGCAATAAAATCTTGTGCTCAATTTTGGAATATAAGAACCATAAACTCCCAGATGCTAAATTTAAAATAAGCATTGTCTTCCTGGAGTAACAATATTGAATAAAAACTTTTTCATGTAATTTAGTCATGTCTTTAAATAAGAGATTTTTTAAAAAATTACATGTTGAGTAGTAATATACGATCATCAATGTCCACACCGATTAGTAGCTCTGTGAAATTGGAATTTCTCAATTTTTCTAGGACGATGCACTCTCTACATCCTAGGTCTGCAATCTGCAGAGAAAAGAAAAAAAGAATGATAATAAAATTACAGCTTCCATTTCAAATCATTAGCTACGGTTACCTTTCATGGTGTCTATGATTTACCAAAACACCCAGATGCCTCCTATATATTGAGCTTCCATAGTTGTACTTGCAATATGCATGTGAAAATGTTAAAATAGGAATTATATATCAAGTTTTTTTTTATCTTGTAAGAAATATTCAACAAGCACGAATGTATGTTAAAAAAAAAAGATACGAAACCTTACCTTCTTGGGTTTGTATTCCGACACAAAATCTTGTACAAATATCCTTCTTTGTACGCTCAATGGAGGACTAAATCTCACTGCGTGCATCTTGTGTCTTGAGGTAACTTCTCAGTAAGTACTGAAAGATATTATAGAACTTGTAGGTTATTACCAAGTACCCAATTTTATTGTTTTAGAATAAGTAAAGAGGAAACAACTTTTAATTAGGGCTCATTCATGCGTTTGTATGCTCTGGGCAGTGTTGCTGAACAGAGGCCCTATGCCACAACAAGTCAAATTACATTTCCAGGTCATACCAATGTACTGCTTTGGTGTGCCATTGGCTAAAATAAGACATACTGCATTTAAACATTCCACAGCAAATTGGAACAAGCTGTGGTGCAATGCAAAATGAAGTCATATGACTCCTGACCTGTTACTGCCTGATAACCTAACAAAGTTTCTTAGTAAATGAACACAAGCATTTTCTTTGTATGTGCATCATGGAACAAAGGTTGGCAAACACGCCCAAAAATATTTAATTGCTATATAGATATGTAATTTGGTAAAGACGAATGAAGGTCGCACTTATACCTTAAGCTTCTAGATATAACAAAACAGAACATCAAGACCATGTTCAAGCACATACTTAGACCCTGTGTAACAGATTGCTGTCCCTGGTTGTTTGGGAAGAGGAACAAAGAGCAGACTCCCAGAGTACAGTAACACACTACTATAGGACAGGGATCTCAGCCTGCAGAACCAGAAGCTATCACTAGTGGAATTTCATTTAAAATCTAGCTGGACAGGTGCACACAGATACAAATATTGCATACCATCTGATGTAATCTAGGGGTTGTGTAACAGCTAGGTACTTTTCCTACACTTTTACCATTCCCCAAGCTATCCTATAAACTAGAATCATTAGTGCTATCACGCCAGACAATGTTCCCCACCTGCAATTCATCCATGGACTGAGCTACTGGGAAACCATACACATTTAGAGAGATAGATCTATGCCAGATACACACAAGATGCAATCTTACATAGATAAGTAACACAACCAAGCCCACGGGCACTAGAGGTACAATGCACACCAACCTATTGTTTAATATTCCAAAATCTGGAATAGTGTAGTGTAACATAGGAACTCCAAATAACAAAATAAACAGTAAGGACAATAATGTTAGTAATAATCCCCTGTAATAATATAGTAATGGTTAGAACATAACCCTCCAGTTACAAAACACCAACCCAACACAATGATAACAGACATATAGAGCAAAATACAAATGCATTAAGGAATGGTACCTGCTAGCTACCTTTTAAGATGTTAATGGCTACCCCATGAGCTTGCTTCCCTCAGAACTAGTCGTTCTAGCATCTCCCCTGCTAACTATTTCATGTTTAACTCATTCCTATTCTTCATGCTCCCTTTGGCTTCTCTGGCTATATTCCCAGCTCCCAGTCCTATACAAATATTCCCCATTATGTATCATTGGAGAGTTAGAATTGGCTAATGGATGCAATTTGAAGGACACCTATTGTCTTAAACATTCGCCTAGCTAGGGATTGGTTTATTCAAACTTCAGTAATTAATTAAAAAAGGAATTCTGGAGTTGTTATGGAAGCACAGCGCGGTCATTTGTGTTTGGGTGTCAGCAAAGATCAGCATGGTGGTTGTCACTTCACTCAATCTGTTCTGTCACCTGTCCATCTCAAGTGCTAGCATCATCTATTTTTACAGTTAGTTACCTACCCTGTCATTATGTCTGTCCTGTGAACATAAACAGACAGAAGGACGAAAACAGGTTATCTATTGTCACTTCTGTAAGTGCCTGGAATTCAATAATTAGAGATCCTCCAGGGGTACGTGCCTGGAATTCATTAGAGATCCTCCAGGGGGGTCTATGTGACTGCACAGAGGTAAACAGATCACAAACATTCCCACATATGCCTTCATGCATTATTTATCCCTAATTATAACTATTATGAATATAGATATCTATGGTGATACAGTATACCATTTATCTATGTTAAAACAAAATTATGTGTTGTATTAGCATTTGGTCTTCGTTCTTCATTTCTGTATGTATGACCATATTTGAATGTATGAAATTGTATATATCGTATTTTACCATATCACATTTATCAGGTGTCACCCCACACACATACACCTATTCACACTCATGTATTCTTGTTACAATTTCTGCTGTAACTTTCCATGAAGATTTTTAAATAAATACACAAGTTTTTTTTTTTAAAACAGAAAGACAATCCTGTTGTTAATACACCCAAATGGTAATATAACTTTTTTACAATCTATATACAGACAATCATTGTCCTATAACAGTATGAACATTTATTCAAGCTCTAAGTTTAGAGGTGATCATTAGCAAAAGAGTAACCACAACAATTGTGTGCAGAGACAAAGACAGTGAAAACTTTTTTTTTTAACACACATACTACATATGCTAAACATTTAAGGAATAGTACAGATAGGACCTAAAAACAACAGTTACCAGTTTATGGTTTCTTTCTCCTCTGACCAAAAGCACACTGTATCCCCTATGAATGGCTCACACCTCTCTCTCATACATCCATACACTGTCTTTTTATCCTGGTCTTACCACCCCTACTAGGTTAGGTCTCTGTCCAGAGTTTCATCCTCATCAGCATATTAGAACAACCTTGTTTGAACATTCTCTCATAATATTTCTTGTTTTTGTCAATAAAAGATGGCCACACCAAATATCTTTCTCACAGTTCAAAAAACGAAATAAAAAAAGCTCCAATGTTCTAAGATATTGACCTTATACTAAGTTATGTGGCACCAAACCTGAATGTAATTAGGTTAATATTCATCAAGTGAGGTTTTTTATAGGCAAACTAGGACAAACAGAAAGCCTGGAGAAAACCTGTTTATATACAAAAATCAACAAACAAAAGCATGCATTAATTACAAACCTAACTATACATATACAAAGGTTATGAGCCGTAACTGCCAAAGGTACATATTTTAATTATTATTTGCTAATAGAAATATATATATTTCTAATATATATATATATATATATATATATATAGTATTATTATAAATCCAGAAATAGTGGATAGATGGTCTATAAATCTGCTTGTGTATTTGGGGTTCCAACTGGTGAAATCACACACTGTGGACATCTGTTTTTGGAAAAAGGAGTGAATTTCCCTTCAATTTGAATAAAAAAGCCTTCTTGCTGTGTCTCCTAAACAGTGAAAAGAAAGTTTCCAAATGGAACACTAACCTCCAAAATCTGCCAGGGTTTTTACCATTTCATATTCCAATATAGATAATACATTTTCCAGGCTTTTGATACAGATAAGTTACAAATCAGTGGCTTTGTGATGGACCTGACACTGGACTTGAAATTTTTTTTAAGTAATTTAAAACCTACATTAATAGGGGAAGCGGGAATGTAAACCTAAAAACGTTCATATATATATATATATATATATATATATATATATATATATTGGTAGCTGCAGATGAGAATCATTCTTGTGTGCACCAAACACTTACAGAGCCAGATATTACCATAAAAACTACAAATGACAGCATCACTGGTTCTGATTCATTAAAGCTCTCCAAGGCTGGGGAGGATACACTTTCATCAGTGAAGCTGGGTGATCCATCAAACCTGGAATTACCTGGGTGATCCATCAAACCTAGCAAATACCTTTGAAGAAATCTGTCACGAGTCTAATGCTATATAATTGTAGTCACATCTGATCACAATTGGCATACATCATTTATATGTGATGGGTACTCTGTCACTATATTGTAACTCCTTGCTTAAGCAATAAATAATGTCGTTTGGACCAACAGTTTCACAGCTAAATTTATTTCCATGAAAACTGTGCAGTTACACCAGTTACAGTAGACCACATACAAGACCATTTACTGTAAACCATTAAAAGTAAACAACCTGGTCTTTGACACAGGAAGCTCCTAGAAAATGCAGTTTTGGATTACCACACAGACCTGGAAGAAATCCACAAAAAAACATCATGATTGGGAGTCCCTGGTCGTTTGGAAAAAAAAAAAGGACCTGATTTATTAAAGTTCTCCAAGACTAGAGAATATAGGCCTTCATGGGAGAACCTGGGTGATCCAGCAAACCTGGAATGGATTTCTTAAAAATAATTTGCTATTGGTTGGCAAAGTTTTCTTTTTAATTCAGGAACAGATTAATTCCAGGTTTGCTAAATGACCCAGGCTCTCCCATGATAGTCTATCTGTTTGGGAGAGCTTTAAATAAAATAGGCCCAATGAGTACAGAACACACTACTTAAAGGACAAGGATCTCAGCCTGCTGCTACTAGAAGGAGATTCTCTCAGAAACCAACTGAACAGATAGAATGGCAAATTCAATTTTTACAAACATGATCGAGTGTGCCCTAAGGGTTGTGTACCAGCTAAAAACAGTAAATAGAGAATATTTATAAAGAGATGAAAAAGCAAAGAACTGATATACAGACAATATAATGGATTTGCTGTAAAATAAGAACATAAAATGTAGAATACCTTTACAGTGAAAGACCACTCTCGGCTGTGGAAGCACCTATGGTATATGTTAGTTCAGAACATGCTCTGACATTATAATCATACAATGGGCACAGGGAGTAGGAAGTCTCTTTCATTCGCAATAGCCTTACGTTGGGTTGAGCCCTTCCTAAAGTGAGATGGTGCTGAAATAAAAACTCAACAGGCCATATGGACTGAGTGGTTCTGATGACTGGGCCAAAAGCAGAACCTTTAATACCAGTGTGTGGTCCTGATCGCAGCAAGCCCAAACACCATGCGATTGCTGTTTAACGTGTCCATACACGCAGTAAGCCCAAACATCGTGCGATTGCTGTTTAACGTGTCCATACACGCAGTAAGCCCAAACATCGTGCGATTGCTGTTTAACGTGTCCATACACGCAGTAAGCCCAAACACCGTGCGATTGCTGTTTAACGTGTCCATACAAGCATTTTACTGGTCTGTTGGTGACTGTGTATGGTTGGTACAGACTATTTGGGTTCTATATGTACCTTACAATGTACACTCCATACAAAGACATAGCTTTTATCTCTTCATAACTAATATTTCAGGTGTTATTGCAGATAAATTATTTACATTTTTCTTTGGAATCATCTATCCCTCTTCTTGTTTAGAAAGCACACAGTGTGAAGAAGCCTTTGAGGTAGGGGGCTTATCTGGCCATAGACTTGGCTAATCATTGTATTCAATGCACATTCATGTGAATATATAGCCTCCTAACTGGGGAACTAATCATATGCTAATCATGATGTTAACATTTCTTTTGTATTTGCTTGGATCTGATTGAATTTCTTTTAAAAAAGCTCAATATTCCAGTTTACATGGAATCAATTGTTTTAGTAGTTGTTGTGTTTTAGGTTTAGTGTTGAAATTGAAGAAACTTTGTTATATTTTTTTGTGATGTCTGGGTTCCCTCTATGGAAATGTGACTCAAAAGTGATGGCTAGAGCCAAGTTTTCTCTGCTGCAGATCACTTGTTCCAGTTACAACAAAAAAAGACAAACTGTTTAAACCACTTTTTTTCCAACCATCACCCTTCTATGTTTATAACTGTCAGGTAGGTTTTGTTAATTCAGGGGACCCTGTCCACCATAGGATCATATGTTATTATTATTAATAAACAGGATTTACATAGTGCCAACATATTCTGCAGCGCTGTACACTAAATAGGGCTTCATAGGTGTTATCAAGGTGAGTTAGAAATGAATGGTATTACAAAAAACTAATGTTCATAATTTGCAATGTACAATAATGTAAACCCTGGCCTAAACAGGAAGTGCAGGGAAATTTACACGACCCGTTGGAAAAAAATCTCACAGGAGCTTTAACAATTCTCTACTCCTTTAAAATAAAAAAGGAAATTTGCTTCAGACTTTTATATTAACAACATGTAATTATGAAGAATGAAGAATGTCGGAATTATCTCCAAAAATCCTTTAATTAGGTTATAAATGTACGCATAACCCTTACTGACGATGTTTAATGCCTATATACATTATAAATAAAGATGAGTGCTTCAAAAAAAAGTGGGAGGGAAGTAAAGTTCTGAACATTACGTAAGGACCTGATTTAGAACTCTTATTGGTTTTGAGTATAACGAACGGCGATTGGTCAGGAAATGATTTGTCCGCAGGATAGGCACAACGATTAGTTGGTTTGGAAGGCCGCTAACTTGCTTTGCTTCCGCTTTTTGCCGCACGTGTACGTCACTTCCTCCTCTCCGGTGAGGCAGCAGCCATCTTTGCTTAGGTTAGAAATGGCGAATAACAGCGCGGCGGCCCTGGCCGGGACCCCGCAACCTAATCAGACAGGCGGCGCTGGAAGTAAGCCGGCGCCCTCCGGGAAGCCTGGGAATGTGCTGCCACTATGGGGCAATGAGAAGACTATGAATTTGAACCCCATGATCCTCACCAACATCTTGTCCTCTCCCTATTTCAAGGTGCAGCTGTATGAGTTGAAGACGTACCATGAGGTGGTGGATGAAATCTATTTTAAGGTAAGGAGGTCTAGGCGGGCCCGGTGTGTGGGGTGTGGAATGGATGAGATGTGTCCCGGGGGATTACTGAGGGCCTTATGGATGAAGTTTATAACTATGAAGGTTATAACTATGCTATGGCGCCAAGATATTACACAACACCGAGAATGGGGCCTACAGAAAATCCACATCGTTCATGGATCATGGAGGTGACCACCAGAGGTTCCTTTACCACTTTCATGCCAAGGATGTGATTGTTGTGTTCTGATCGGACAGCACCTTCCTCTTACTAATATGTGTAGACTCCAAACACTGAGGAAACCCTACAAGTTTAGATCATGGGAAGCCCTACAATAAACTTTACATGCATCACAATACTGTCAGTTGTACATATAAAGTGGATCTATGTACAATGTATGTATATGTCTGTATGTTTTATGTGTATAAAGCAGGTCTGTGTATGACTATGTATGTACAATGTGTATAAAGTAGCTCTGTGTCCAATGTATGTCTATGTATATGTGTATAAAGTAGGTAGGTGTATGTTTGTGTGTAATGTGTATAAAGTAGGTAGGTGTATGTTTGTGTGTAATGTGTATAAAGTAGCTCGGTGTATGTATGTGTGTAATGTGTGTGTGTGTGTGTGTATAAAGTAGCTCGGTGTATGTGTGTGTGTGTGTGTGTGTATAAAGTAGCTCGGTGTATGTATGTGTGTGTGTGTGTGTATAAAGTAGCTCGGTGTATGTATGTGTGTAATGTGTGTATATATAAAGTAGCTCGGTGTATGTGTGTGTGTATATATATAAAGTAGCTCGGTGTATGTATATGTGTGTGTAATGTGTATAAAGTAGCTCGGTGTATGTATGTGTATAAAGTAGGTAGGTGTATCTCCTAATTAACTCGCATATACCTGCACAAGCTGTTGCAGTGATTTCAGAATTACATTTCTGCTTGTCTTAATACATGTTGATCTCACAATGTGTATCCTTGCTCTTTCCCTGCCTACACGTTCTGCACCTACAAAGCTTCTAATGGAGACTACAAGCATCCATTCTGATGCACCTGTAGAAATACCATGGAGCCCCTGTGTCTAGGTAGACAAGCAGTGGCTGTGAATATGCTTCAGGAGATCTGCAGTGTCTGTATGTAGAACAGATGAAGATAGTAACATAAGGTTACCATAATATTATGATACTGATATGGTATGATTGTACCTGAAGAAAACAAATGTTTGGGAGTAGATTTATGTCTTGGTGTGAAATCTCCAAAGTCTGTTAATCTAGGATGAATTTTTCAAATGCAATCAGCATCAGGGAGAGTTATTTGGGGAAATACTGGTTTGCTTTTAAGTCCTTTAAATTAAATAGCACATATAATAGCTATGGATGTTTAACCAGCATCCTCTGTCCTCTCCCAAAGTAAATATACCTGGCCCATAACACTTTTGTATGAATGCCTGAGACCACACAGGTTATTTTTAATGCAGCAAAACATTGTATTGTAAACATCTGGTTATGCCGGTAAGATATGATAGACTGTGGCAGACAGGGGAATGTCTGCTCCCAATGCAGACAGCAGGATTGGAAAGTCATGCTGGCCACTTTCACTCTGATTTTTTGTCTAGGAGCCTCCTGTGGGGGAAGTGATCAGACAGGCTGAAAATCTTTTATTTTCCCACTAACATGCTGAACCCATAGCTGTCTTTTTTGTGTCCTTTCTTTCTCTACCCATTGCTGAATCACAAACTGTTGTAAATAAGGTCCACAATACAAAACCAGAAGTTCATTAATTACTAGTTACAGTTGTTTTGAGTCTCTAATATTCATATTGCCTGTAAACACTGCACATGGAATTAATGTAACCTCTAGAACAGGCATGGGCAAACTGCGGGCCGTATGCGGCCCAATAGGGATATTTCTCTGACCCGAGCAGGGTCAGGACCCCTCTGGGGGTGCACTGGCCAAAGCTGCAGAAAACATCCCCCAGGTCTGAGCCTGCGATGGAAGAGTGGGCGGGCTGCAAACAACCCGCCCACTCCCCCATCACAGGCTCAGATCTGCAATGGGAGAGTGGACGGGGTTATGCCATCATGACATCACATTCAGTGGTGTCATGATGGCATAACCCCGCCCACTCCCCCATTGGCCCCACCCCTCTGTCAAATTTTTTTTTTTTCAGATTGTGGCCCCTGAGTCAAAAAGTTTGCTCATCCCTGCTCTAGAAGGAATATTTTTATGCAGATGTAAAAAGGAACATGCAGAGATTGCTGCCTTCTTTAAATATTGAAAAAAAAGAAACAAAGGTTCTGACATTTTGATAGTTTTACATTGATTACATGTTAAAAATAAAATGACTCATTTATTTTTGAAAATTAGCTCTGACACCCACATTGAAGCAACAGATGGGAAACAACAGATCGGTTTCCATAGCATTCTGAAAATGACTAAATTTCATTTTGAATGATCAACTTGTTTGTAGCTGAGTACTCCTTACCTTGCAAGGGTATATATGTGTGGTTCAGGGATTGTGTATTTTGTTCTTTTTTTTTTTTTTTATGTTTTATGTATAAAAGGTCAGAGAGATGTAAATAATCTCATCAGAGATATATGTATATATATTATATGTGTATACATACATTCATTTCAATTTTGGCTGGGTAGTTGAATTATACCCAGAAATGGCTAATTTTTTTTACAATGGAACTACACAGTTTGTGGAGTCCTTTTTCTAGGATTTATCCCACTCTATATGGGGCGACGTGGTGGCTCAGTGGCTAGCACCCTAGCATGGAATTTGTATGTTCTGTGTTTGCATGTGGTTTTTCTGGGCACTCCAAAAACATGTCTTTCAAAGAAATGTACTTATAATGTGTTAAGTATGGGTGTGGTGGTGTCCTTAGATTGTGAGCCTTTAGAGATGATTAGGAACGCAGCTGTTGACTTTGTAAAGTGCCGCGTAACATATTGGCGGTATGTAAGTTATTAATAAGTCGACTATGTGTGTTATGTTATGAGCTTTATGTGCTGCAAACCATTCATTCATTTCTTTTTTTACTAATCTAAATTATGTCCCAAGTGTTCAACAAAGACTAAAAGTTTGGTTTTGATTTCATCAGTAGTTGTATGTTGTAACGCAATGTCTTTCCTTCTTAGGTAAATCACGTCGAACCATGGGAGAAGGGAAGTCGAAAAACAGCTGGGCAGACAGGAATGTGCGGAGGGGTAAGTACAAGTACGTGCCTCCTCATTTTGATTTAATTCCCTCCAAGATGAAGTAAATAACAGAAGTCTCCAGTGCTGTGAAATACACATTATGAAAGTTTGTTGTCCAGGATTTTCTTGTTTTATTTGTTCTTAAGTTGTGCAAATTTAATGTAAGCCATTTAAAGCATTGTTTTCTGTGAAAATACTTTGTGTAAAATTGGTCAGCCCTGGTACAATGGAGGAAGAGGAAGGTTACTGCTTTTGTCCAGAGATAAGATCTTTGTTTAATGTTTTTCTTATTTAAAACTGACTTTGCTTCGGTATGTATACCCTAATCTTGTAGATACCACAATGTTGATACAAAAAAAAATGTTTTTTTAAAATTTACTCACCTTAGGCCCTCACTTCTGATGGTGGCCTTCCCATTATCAGGAATCTCAAATATCACAAGGGGATGTTAATGTGCAGTTGAAACAACTTTTTTTTTGAGTTTGGGCTCATAAGTGTTCCAGAAAAAAAGTGTTAGTGACGCCACCCCCACCTATCGAAAAAAAAAAGGTAAATACCCTGTCCTTAACAGTTTCTGCTAATACCTGGTTTATCTTCTCATAGACTTGTAAGACCTCTTTGAATAGTGACTTCTGTGAAGTTACAATCTACACTGCTCAAACAGAATTCTCAAATCACATATCGGAATTCCATGACCAGAATATTCAAGTTGCCAAACTTTGATAAACATATTCTTATTAATAACAAGATTAGATAAAAACAGTCTGTATTTAAAATCACACAGAAGATCAAAGTAAATAATATTGATCTAACATACATGAATTCCATCACAATTCTAACCTTGGTTAAGTAGCGTGTATTGCCCCAGTGTGCCTATATGCATTCTGCCAATGTCTGGGCATGCTTCTGATCACATGGATAAGGTGGTGCCCTGGGGAAATCTTGTGGTGGTCGGGCAGCCCTTCAAGGACACGACCCACTGCCAAACTGGTGATTTTGGAAGATGTTACAGACAGCGTATCTGTCACATACTCATTTCGAATCTGTGAAGATTCAAACAAATCTCATTTGTGAGCAGAGTAGGGCACAATCTCTTCACACATGTAAAAAAAATATCAAAGCTAAAAATTCTATTTTATGCTTTTAAAATAAGTTTCAGATTAAAAGTGAAAACCGCCTTGGGCAGGCATATCCCTGGAGCTGGATGGTTTAAAAAAATTAAAAATACATTTATTTCTGCTTCAACTAGAATTTAAAATTGACAGTGCTCTGATTCCCTGTTTTTCTTTCTTTAGAAGTTAAGTGTCAGCTGAATATGTGTAAGTGTAGCCATTTATTCCTTTTTACACACTGACTCTTAGCAGTTACAGTGAGGGAAAAAATGTTTTGATCCCCTGCTGATTTTGTACATTTGCCCTCTGACAAAGAAATGACCAGTCTATAATTGTAGGTTTATTTTAGCTGTGAGAGACAATAACAACAAAAGAACCCTCAAAAACCCAGTGCTCAAAAGTCAGAGCTTGATGTGCATTGTAATGAGTGAAATAAGTATTTGATCCCCTATCAACCAGCAAGATTTTAGGCTCCCAGGTGTCTTCACTGTATGCAGGTAACAGAGCTGAGATTAGGAGCACCCTCTGTGAGATGAAGGCCTGAAATCTTGCAGAGCCCGCAAGGGTCCCCCTGCTCAAGATAGCACATGTACAGGCATGTCTGCAGTTTGCCAGTGAACATCTGAATGATCCAGAGGAGAACTGGGTGAAAGTTGTGGTCAGATGAGACCAAAATTGAGCTCTTTGTCATCAACTCAACTCGCCGTGTTTGGAGGAGGAGGAGTGTTGCCTATGACCCTAAGAACATCATGCCCCCTGTCAAACTTGGAGGTGGAAACATTATGCTTTGGGGGTGTTTTTCTGCTAACTGGACAGGACACCGCATCGAAGGGACAATGGACGGGGCCATGTACCATCAAATCTTGTTTGAGCACCTCCTTCCCTCAGCCAGTGCATTGAAAATGGGTCGTGGATGTGTGTTCCAGCATGATCATGACCCAAAACACACGGCCAAGGCAACAAAGCAGTGGCTCAAGAAGAAGCATGCGAAGGTCCTGGAGTGGCCTAGACAATCTCCAAACACCTAATCCCATGGAAAATCTGTGGAGGGAGCTGAAGGTTCGAGTTGCCCAACATCAGCCTCAAAACCTTACAGACTTGGAGAGGATCTTCAAAGAGGAGTGGGACAAAATCCCTCCTGAGATATGTGCAAACCTGTTGGCCAACTACAAGAAATGTCTGACCTCTGTGATTGCCATCAAGGGATTTGCCACCAAGTGCTACGTCATCTTTTGAGAAGGTATCAAATACCTATTTCACTCATTACAATGCACAGCAAGCTCTGACTTTGAGCACTGGGTTTTTGAGGGTTCTTTTGTTGCTCTGTCTCTCACAGCTACAATAAACCTACCATTACAATTATAGACTGGTCATTTCTTTGTCAGATGGCAAATGTACAAAATCAGCTGAGGATCAAATACTGCTTTCTCTAACTGCATTTAGTAATACGTCAACTGCAAAAAATGATTTATTTCTTAGTGGGTAGGGCAAGTGGTAGTGAAACTAATAAGGAACTTTTAGGGGAAACTAGCTATTCAGCTGAAAAGGAGCAATACAATTTTAAATATTTTCATGTTGTGATGAGGGTGCTTCCTTTTAATAATGTGGTTTTGTTTTTGCCTATGTAGGTTCGTGGGGTTGGAACTGGAGGCATTGTATCAACGGCATTCTGTCTGCTATATAAGCTGTTCACATTGAAGTTGACAAGAAAACAAGTAATGGGTCTCATCACACACACAGACTCCCCATACATCAGAGCACTTGGTTTTATGTATATAAGGTAAGTCGTTTCTAAACTTTCCTACCTGTTGTATGGTGTGTGTGTGTAATATATATATATATATATATATATATATATATATATATATATATATATATATATATATATATATATATATATATATATTTACTGCAGTGACCAGATCTGGTATTGCAATTGATGGTCCAGTGCACCACACTTCTTCCTGAGGAGTAAAAATTTGACACAGCTTTTCACTTTACACCACTCCATCCTAGATTGAAGCGTGTCTTTAACATTTTGTGGTAATCTTTTATGATCTATATAGCCCATATTTTGGAGGAGATGTCAAAAATATTTACCTTGTCCCTTTTACAACTTCTAAAACAGAACAAATTAATTGCTCACTGTTCTGATATGTATGCAGACTTTTCACAGCAGAAGAAACCTGTTATCAAATAAATATGGGAACTTTTCATTGCAGATTTTTTATTTTTTTTGTGGGTGTATACGCTTTTAGGTGTCATTTTTATCCTTCACAACCAAAGGCAGTGAAGGATACCAAACCTGTCCATCCAATTCCATAGTTTGCACAGCACTGTCGCATCACATTTTCCACTTTATTCGATCAGCAGTCCTGCCAGATCTGCATTAGTTGCTGCTTTCATGCATACCATTATGTTACTTACGTTAATTATGTCCATTACAGATACACACAACCTCCTACGGATTTATGGGACTGGTATGAAGATTTTCTTGATGACGAAGAGGTATGTCAGCAAGGGTAATTCACTTTTCATTGTTCTGCTTTATAGTATGCACTTTTTGCAGTTTATATATTGTGATATGATAGTGTTTTTAGTTTTTGTGCACTAATGATGAATCCAGTATTTCTGAGGACACAACTTATTACCAGCAACGCAGTACGTGATTGCAGCAGTTTGGTTGACCATTTTACCAATTCAATACTATACTATTTGACTGTGTTCTTTTTTGTCAACCATAATGTCACGACCATGCTTTTTTTGGGAGCATGTTCTTCTAGACTATACACTTCATTTACTGTCTTTTCATTAAATTTACATATGAGACCTATGCATCACCAACAGTAATGAAAATATTTTGAAAACCCAAAAATGTTCTTGAAGCAATAGGATTCATTTATTGCCTTGGAGTAATTGCGTAACCAATAGGCTGAATGTTGGCCCTTGTTTGATGCTGTCACATGGAAAGGGCAAAGTAAATTTTCCTTTATACTATTTCACAATTTGTTTTTAAGTTTTACAATTTCTCCTAATTGTAGAGGGTATTAGAACCATGAAAAGTGTTGTGTGCTCATGCTTTTACAGTAAATGCTGATGCTATACCTCACTATTGTTTTTGTTGTACATAAATATGAACTAGAACAACATTTACCACACTGCTTCAGACAGTAGTAATGTCCATGCCCCAATGAAATATTGTTCTTAAGCTAATCTGCTCTTTTCTCCTCTAGATCTTTGTGCTGCATCAATTGTATTGGGCGAAATTAATCTGAACACATGCGTGTGTGTGAGTGCAAGAAGTTTTACCTTAAGGTTCGCCTTTAAATGTGTGCAGGACTCACAATCTCCTACCCCACTTGCTCTTGGCGTCCTTGTTTTTTCTTGTTTTTTTCCTCTTTATAAATCTCAAGCCTTTATTGATGGTTATTAGTTGGCACAGGAAGTAGGTGTACGAGGCTCAGTAATGCATATTTGAACACCATTACTTTTGTTAAAAATATATTGAATGTGTTATGGCAGAACAGCTAAAATCACCAAATATCACCTGTTGCCATTTTTTTGTTGTGAAGCTGGTAAGACTTGAGCCAGTAGGTTAGATTTTCGTATGCTGTCAGTTTAGATTTAAATAGTAATCAATGAAGTTCTTTAGTGTATTTCTCTCCTTTTCAAACTTTTGCATGCCTTTTTCACAAGCACACACCATTTGTTAAACACTTGTGGGAAGATCACAGGTACAATCTATGAACATAAATCCTACACTTAATAAAATCTGTTTATGGTGGATTAAAGTCATTCTGTCACTACTGCGAAAGGACATAACTTTAAAAAGACAGTATAGTTAAGTTTACAGTTGGCCTAAAATGTCCTAAAATGCTCAAAAGAGCTGTAAAGCCTTGACCAGTAAGAATGGGTCAAATGCCTGTTACCAAAAGTCATGTACCCAAAAGTGTTGAATATCTTCAGGGATAGAGGAGTAGCATTACACCAAGACACAGGCCACTGGAAAGTTAACGTGCTGCAGGTATGCCTTGTTTGCTGTTTTAAGCCTGTCTTGATAGATTACTTTAGGTTCTTTTTGAAATCTTAATGGGTAATTTGTTTTCTTGGTATGTGTGAAAAATGGTTGAGCTTGGTAGAAAATATAAGCATGTCCAAGGCAGTAAATATGTACACTCCTTGGAGTGGTTTGCAGTGAAGGCATTGTATATTCTTTTCTTGGTAAAGCTTTTTATTACTAAGACCACAGTTTTGCTTCTGTACTTCTAAGCTTTTTTTGTGGCAATGGGATTTCTTTGACATCCCTAAACCCCAAAACCTTAGTGTGTCTTGTGCTGCTTTATAGGTACAGTATAGCAAATTGTGATGAAGGTAAGGTTTGCAGCTTTATAATTCTTCCAATGTTAGTGTATGTGACCTCAGCTGATGGCAGCACATTTCTTTAGGTTTTGCTGCAGTTATGACTGTTTTTCATCTATTAAACCATTATGATGTTATGGGGATCTGGGCAACAACAGCTTCAATAAATATTTGAAATTAAATCTGTGTGACATTTACTGAATATACCTATTAATGCCCACATGGTTTTATTTCAAACTTATTTTGCAGGATTTAGATGTAAAGGCCGGTGGAGGATGCGTCATGACCATTGGAGAAATGCTGCGTTCTTTCTTGACAAAACTGGAATGGTTCTCCACCCTATTCCCAAGGATCCCTGTTCCTGTACAGAAGCACATAGACCAGCAGATCAAATCCAGACCAAGAAAGATTAAAAAAGATAATGCTGAAGAGCCAGAAGAAGCGGATCGCCATGCTGAAAGACGTCGATCCAGGTTAACCCTTTTACACTAATTTTGCCTTTTCAAGACTAAAATGTGATAGTCTATCTTTTTTTTTTCACTTTTATTTAAGAGGAGCCTTTCCGCTTCTAATGCCTTTACATCAGTCAAGACCCTAGCATGAAAATTAGTTTCTCTAATTTACCTATCCTTGTGTTGTTAAGAGTTCTATATTCTCCTGCAGACAATCTAGGAAATTCAAAACATCTTTGTCTTCTACTTACATTTGTTTTAAACTGGATTTCTAGTAAACTTAGAAATTTATGGAGAATACCCTTCAGAGGGTAATACTGCATCTCCTTAATGTCCTTGGGTAATCCATGTCTGTGCAATTTATCACCAGGGCCACATGTAGTCTTTGCTGGCAGAGCATGTGGGTGATAATTGCCTACCAATTGTTTTCATCCTATTGCAGGAGGTGATTTTAGTAATTATTGCTTCAAGAAGTGATTTATATGTGAATTCACGCTTCACTATCTGATGTGTCCTTAATGTTCCTCACTCTCCCTGAGTTATTATAAATGTATCCCCCCCCCTAATCACTTGGAATCCTTTTTCTATTTTGCTTCAGGTCTCCTAAAAAATCATCAAGCCCTCGAAGATCTCCCAGGCGATCCCGAAGCAGAAGTCATCATCGAGACCACCACGGATCATCAAGCTTTGACAAGGAACTAGAGCGAGAAAAGGAACGGCAACGATTGGAACGAGAGTCAAAAGACAAACGTCGTTCACGAAGTCATGAGCGTGGCGTTGACCGCCGAAGAAGTAAAAGCAGAGACAGACATAGAACAAGGAGCCGAAGCCGAGATCGCAAGGCAGACCGGCGTGAAAGAGACAGGGAAAAAGAGAATGACAGAAGCAGAAAAAGGGACTCTGATAAAAAAGGTAATGGCAGGGAGAAAGATTCCGATAGACCTAGAGATCGGTCAAAGGAGCGCAGGAGGAGTGAGGAGAGAAAAGACAGAGAGGAAAAAAGACACAGAGAAGATAGAGATTCTCGTAAGGAGAGGAGGCATAGTAGGAGCAGAAGCAAAGAGAGAAAGCAACAAAAGAGCAGGAGCCCTAGCAAAAATGCTCGTGGGAGAAGCCGGAGCAAAGAAAGGTCAAACAGACACAAAGAGAAGTCAAACAAGCGCAGCAGAAGCAATAGCCTTGATCGAACAGACAACATCGAAAAATCTAGAAAAAGGGAGCGCAGTACAAGTAGGGAGAAACCCCACAAACGAAGTAGAAGTAAGGATCGAGGTCATAAGCGGGAATACGATGGCAAGGACCACGACCGTCACAGTGCTGAATTGGATGAAAAAAATCGAGGCAAAGATGAATGACTAATGACTTTTTACTGAATGGATCACATTGAATCCTTTTCCCCTTTTTTCTATTGGTTAAATTTTTGTGATTTTTCCCAGGCCCTGTTATTTACTTTTTCAAGTCCTAACCTGTTTAGCACTCTTTTTATTTTATATTTTATTTCATTGTTACAGAAAAGTCATGTTTATGTAGGGAAGTGCCTTCTTGAGAATCCAAGAACATTGGACAATATTTTGTTTTGTTTTTCTTCCCTACATGTGCTGAATCTCTGCTCCTCATGCAGCTACTGTTCAGTTTTTATTGAGTCCGTGTTCCAAAATTTGAACAACCTGTTCAAATGAAATGCCTAATTTTTTAATTCCTCTGACGTAATGGACCTGTGGGCCCTGTATGACTGAGGCAAATGTTTGGGCACTTTTCTTGTTCTTACGCTCGTGAGGTTGTGGTTATCCACCTGACGCTGCGTGCATGGCTTAGCTGATATTTGATAGAACTGCCATCTAATGGTTGTTTTTTGTTTTGTTTTGTTTTTTTTTTTTTTTATTAAAATTGACGCAAATGCAGACATGACATAAATTTTGTGTTGTCCGGTTGTAAACAGTTTTTAAAAAAAAGATTACATTTTGAACTAATATGTGTGTGTTTCTCTGTGTGTAGATGTAAATTTATGCTTTCAAATTTTGGGTTGACATTATTGGTCCATATTTCCAAACAAGTCCAATGAATACACCTCTTGATATCAAAGGATCCCCAGACATAGGATGATCCCTGGCTATTCTGCAAGGTTTTGTTTTCTCTGCTGTTTAACAGAGACCACAGCTGCCTATTCAGGCAACTGTGCTGCATACCCTATATCTAAATAAAAGTAAAGTACAAAATTTGATGATCCAATGGTTTGGAAAGCACCCTTCTGCCAGTGGTATCATGCACACATCTTACACTGCTGTATTTATGTCTGTGTATAGCTCAATTTCCATCTAAGCCCTCTTTGGTTTCCTAATATTTTGGAACTTTGGGTTGATGGACACTCTAGATTTTTGTTGCCTGGAACAGTTGCCCATCTTGTGTGAAAATCTAGACTGCTTACTGTATTTCCAAACATTTTTGGGGCCATTGATAATCCTTACTAACGACTGGCACTTAACACCCACAATTGTATAATAAAGCAGTCAGCTTGTCATTTTCCCTACCCTCCATATCACACATAGCTAAACAGCTTGTCTCTACAGCCATTGTACCTGTCACCTAAAACAATCACAATCAGATTTTTTCCCAGGTGTGTCCTAAGCCTAATTTTGTAAAAGTCACAGCCTCTCTGCTTTCTGTAGGTTTAGAGGTTTTTATGCTGCACTTGGCATTACATTTTCAAATCCAAATAAAGTGCAGTGCAGCCTGCTTTTCAAGACACTTTCTGTATTTTTTTTTTTATGTATTTTTTTTTTTTTTTATGTTCAGTTTCTTCTTTACTGGTTTGAAATGTCTTAATTTTTTTTATAACTTAGTAACTTTATACTTGACAGATTCATCTTTTAATAGTTTTGGAAGTGCAGGAAAAAAAGTGTTTACTGCTTCCAACTGCCTTCTCTGCAGAGCTAAGCATCTGGGAACAATTCAGGCTTAAACAATAGCTTTTACAAAATCTAGTCTTTCGACTTTAAATTAAAAAAAGAAAAACAGGAAGTTGAGCTGGTGACGGTAAAGGGAAAAATATTGCTGTTCTTTACTTATGGTCCTAATTCCTGGTGGGAATTCCTGGTTGGTGGGCAGGCATCTGGTGACCCCTATTTATAAGGGAGCTTCCAGAAATTAGATAAGGTCCCTGACCCCCAATATACAACCTCTGGCCTGCAAATGAACCTGGCTGCCTTTCTAAGCACATGTATGTTACCAATGCACCTAGCTGCCCTTGCGCATCATCTAGCTTACCCCCCCCCCCCCCCTGGCAGTCTAATAATGTCCGTATTTTCTCTCCAAAAGAGGTACATTGTTTTGCATGGAAATTTATTTTACATTGTAGGCCTGTAATTCTTAGACAAATCTCCCCGAAATATGTCCAATATTTATTAAATTTAATATTACACTTTAAAAAAAAAAAAAACCTGTTAAAACAAAGGTGCGTACAAATACTGAAACCTGTAATATTACTGTACAGTAGCATATATAACATACATACATTTTTGAAAGTTGAGCACTCTCAAGGTCTGGAGGTTGCCGGATTTATGTATGTCAACCTGTGTGTGTGATAGATAGAGAGATAGATAGAGAGATAGATAGAGAGATAGAGATAGATAGAGAGATAGATAGAGAGATAGATAGAGAGATAGATAGAGAGATAGAGATAGATAGAGATAGAGAGATAGATAGAGATAGAGAGATAGATAGAGATAGATAGAGATAGATAGAGATAGATAGAGATATAGATATAGATAGAGATATATATATATAATTTTGTATTGAATCCAATACAAAATATTTAGAATTTCCCGCTGCGCCTTCTGATGTCACCAGAAACTCTCCAGGAAAGTCGTTGCAATCGCCGGCTGAAGATGGAGACGGAAGAGAAGGACGCGGCCTGAGGACGGGCATTCAGTGATCAGCACAGGCCGTGATCGTTTTTTTGTTTTTTTAAATTCGATGCCGTTTCTTTCTCAATGTAGGAAAATGCCAAGCGCCTCCTGGGATACGTGACATGAATATGTACTCCTTTTCAGTCTTGATTGCTGTGGTGAAAAAGACGCAAGGGGAGGGGCTTCTCCTTTATTTTTATTTTTTTTCTTCATGACATTTTTACAACCCTTTTATGTAAAAGTAAAACCTTTGCTAATAGGCCTGCTTTAAACGCCCCTAATAAAAGCCTAAAAATGGCTGTGCTGACATTTCCAAGTAATCTCTTTCCATTGAAGTCTGCTAAAGTGGCTGCTTACAGAAGCTACAAGGAGCATTTAGATCACCACAAGGTTTCATCTGTCCAAAGAGTGTTTTTCCAGAACTGTGCTGGTTTTTTTAGATGTTTTTGAGCAATGTCCAATCTAGCCTTTCTATTCTTGATGCTTATGAGTGGCTTGCACCTTGCAGTGCACCCTCTGTATTTACTTTCATGCAGTCTTCTCTTTATGGTAGACTTGGATATTGATACGCCTACTTCCTGGAGAGTGTTGTTCACTTGGTTGGCTGTTGTGGGTTTCTCTTCACCATGGAAATGATTCTGCAATCATCCACCACTGTTGTCTTCCATGGACGTCCAGGTCTTGGCGTTGCTGAGTTCACCAGTGCTTTGTTTCTTTCTCATGATGTACCAAACTGTAGATTTTACTACTCCTAATATTGTAGCAATTTCTCAGATGGGTTTTTTCTGTTTTTGCAGCTTAGGGATGGCTTGTTTCACCTGCATGGAGAGATCCTTTGACCGCATGTTGTCTGAATCTTCCACATACAAGCGCCTCCTCCCCCAATCAATCCAGACCCTTTATCTGCCTAATTGATAATGACATAACAAAGGAATTGCCCACACCAGCCCATGAAATAGCCTTTTGAGTCAATTGTCCAATTACTTTTGAGCCCCTGAAATGAAGTGATTGTGTAAAGAAAAAAAGGCTTTAGTTCCTCACATTTTTATGAAATCTTTTTGTTCAATCCACTGAATTAAAGCTGAAAGTCTGCAGCTCAACTGCATCTGAGTTGTTTCATTTAAAATTAATTGTGGTGATGTACAGAACCAAAATTAGAAAAAAGTCATCTCTGTCCAAATATTTATGGACCTAACTGTATGTCTAGTAAGTTTGGTTTAAATGTCTACATGCTTTTCCAAGTGATGGTGAAACATAGCAAGTTTGGTTTAAATGTGTTGATGTGTTTCATTCAAATATAGCTCTGCTATATAGCACAGTGCTGTACAAAGATGACAGGTGCACTCTTATGGGTGTCAGTGATATGTATGGCAAGTTTGGTTGAAATGTCCCCATGTGTTTTTCACACATGCGTTTTTTTTTTTTTTATCATTGATTAACCACAGTAATACGGATCACATAAGTAGATGATTCTTTTTCTATGGTAATTGATTGATTTGGACTTTAAAAATAATGCTATGTAAAAATCATGGTTTATGCCTATCATTAGGCTGGGCTTTTAGGTAAAATATCCTGGGATGGTTCAATATTATATGACTAATATAGCATTGTCATTTATAGTCATATTTTTTGTTGTAGGTATACTGTCAACTGTCTCTTTACTTTACAGAGAGGAGATACTGTATGTGACCCATGGAGAGGACACAGAGACTCTCTGCTCAAAAGAAGGTAATGACCATACACAGGCCCTGCCTGTAATATTGGTATTATTATATGTATTTGTATTATGTAACTTTTTTTTTCTGCACCTTGACTCTGCACAATATAATCTTTTGATTTCTAACTAGCCGATTACCCAGCGTTGCCCAGGTATTTATTTATTGCAATCTTTTATTATACAGGAAAAGCAATCAAATACAGAAATAGTGTTAAGCAAAAGGCACACTGTCACTGAGCAATACACACACACTCCACACACACACACCACACACCATATAGCACAGCGCTGTACAAAGATCAGCAGTGCACTCAACATGAGTCTGAGTCATATGTCTAGCAAGTTTGGTTGAAATGTGTTGATGCGTTTCCTAGTGATCACCAAATATAGCTGACATATAGCACAGCGCTGTACAAAGATGACTGGTGCACTCACATGAGTCTCAGTCATATGTATAGCAAGTTTGGTTGAAATGTCTCCATGTGTTTTCCAGTGATGGTGGAACATACATACATACATACACACACACATCCAGTTTTATATATATATATATATATATATATATATTTATATGTAGTTGTGTGTTTACTCCTTTTCCGATGTCTGCCTTAGAATTTACAGGAGGATTTTTTGTTTAATATTGAATTATTATTCATAATTTACTGGACATTATCCTTCAATAATCATCAGTAGGATGATTTGTTAGGGTATTGTAAAATTTAATAAATATTTTTAGAACTAGGGACACATTTTTTCATATATGAAGTAATGGTAATCTGAACAGATTGCTACTTGTTTGCAATATTCCCTTAATTCATCACTGTACTACAGTACTTAACTGTAATTAACCTAACTCAGGAGCTCCATTTCTTTAATAAAGTAACTAATCACTACTTTTCCTAATATAAAGTAATGATCAGGCTGATCTATGTTCAGTGTTGTGATTTTCGAATTTGGGTTAAATGTAAAATGTCAAAAGCTATAGTGTAGGTGCTGGGTTCACAATAGGAAAATTACCCTTTCAAGGACATGATTGCTTGTTATTAAAAGGCATTATGTGCTAAAGTTGTAGTGTCACCTTCAACATCCTGTACAAACTTTCTCACATTATGTACATATAAATCAAGCACCATTGTGGAGATAAGCCCTACGTCTCTCATGAAATTTGACTTGCATCCCAAAATAAACCTTTCCTAAAAATATATGGTCTGTCATCTCATGAAAATGGTAGTTGCCTGGCTGCTGTCACAATACAATAAATACATGCTGATTTACAAAATCTAAAAAAAACGTACCATGTAAACCAAGATTGTGTGCCCTCAAAATACTATTACAAAAACATTTATTACAGTACAGCCATGCCCAATAGAAGTGCAAATGATCCATCAAATTAAAAGTGCAAAATAGTTTAACCTTTAAAAAGGCTGGAGGGGATAAATGGAATAAGCCCATGTGATTTTTTTCCTTTTTAAATACTTTAAAAATTACTTACTTTTTTGAATGTTAGGAGTGACAGACACATTTTGTGCCCTGGGTTTGTGCTGGACTCAAATTGTATGCCCAGGTAAAAATAAGTAGCTTGGTTTATTTTTGAGTATGTAATGCAGATTATTCTTTGTGGCAAAGAACAAGGTGCTGGGATTTCTTTCTATATTAACAAGATAGCAGCACCACAGATTTGTCTGTTACACATCCATGATGCAAATCTCCATTTCTACCACATTCCAAAGGTGTTTCTATTGGATTGAGATGTTGTGATTTCGATCTGGTGATATTGAGTACAATAAACTCATTATCATGTTCAGGAACCCAGTTTGAGAGGGTTTGAGCTTTGGTGCATTATACTACAGGTAGTAACAATCAGCGGTCGGGATGGACAACAATACTAAAGTACTTTGTATTAGTTGGTATTAAAGAGTCCCAAATGTGCCAGGAGAATATCCTCCAATCCCGTATACCACCACCATCAGCTTGGACAGTTATTACAAGGCAGGATGGATCCACGCTTTCATGTTGTTGATGCCAAATTCTGACCTTGCCATCTGAATGTCAGCAGAAGTTGAAACAATAGAGGCAACTCAATTAACATTTTAAGCACATATTTATTTTTGAAGTTCAGGTGTATTCTAAGATGGGTCTTTAGTTGTTGTAAATGTTTTTAAATAAAATTTGGCTTTACTGTATTATTGCAAGGAAATAGTAAATACAAATTTTACTACAAATAAAAGCACAAGAAAAAATTTATTAAAATAAAATCAGTTTTGAAGCATCAAAAGTGACATTTAGGGTAGTAATGCTAAAATAAATGACAATTTTTGCAAAGATAAATATGCACAAAAAATGTAAAAGAATCTTGTTACTGTCTTCACAAAGCAGATAAGGTTTTACTGATTCTGAGGTATATAAACAAGAGTAGCAGCAGCAGGATTTAGTAAAAGCTAGCAGAGATCCATCTTCATTATGGATTATTTATTAATGTATATCCTGTTTAAAAAAAAAAAAAAAAAGACAAAAATAGATTTGATTATTTTAAAGTACAAAACTTTTTTTTTTGATTTGGATAAAGTAGCAAGAGGTTGAAACCACGTTTTCATTTTTGTCTGAGCCCCATCCGCACTCCCTGATTGTCACGATCAGTGGAATAAATGTCAGTGTAAAAATAAAATTATTACTTGCCACTGGACCAGTGGAATAGAAAGGGAAATCTTATAATTTGGTCATGCCATGGAACTAAACAACCAACTGCAATGATTTCTGTAGTTTTCTATTGCTTGCTTGTCGTTCACCTCCATTATACTGAACAACGATGTCTGTACAGTGCTCATTTATTCCAGTGTTGCTGGAAATGTTTTAGAAATATTGCTTCCAGCAACAGAATTTTGAAGTGTGTATAGACATATAAAGTGGTTTGCAAGATCTGCAAGCATGCAGGTCCTTTTTGCAGAAAGAGATGGATGAACTTTCTTCTCTAATAAAGCTTACTACTTTTAGAGAAAAAAGGGAAGAAGATTGGGTATTCCAGTAGAAGATGGTGGCACCCGCAATGAGAAGGGGTTAGTAAGTGTATTTAAAAAAAATTGCGATCAGGCAGATATGTTTAGTTGATTTCAGTAGGGAAATCACCTGTCCATTCTGTGATTAAGGACTTACCGAGTCCCATTTCTCTAAAATTTTACTTTAAGTTCTGCTTTGATTAATTTCCTTTTAGAGCAATATAATATGTGTCCTAAAAATCTCCTGCCACAATACTTAATGGTGATCTTGCCCGAGAGTTTCTTCCCTAGTCTACATAAAATATATGGTTGTACATAACTGTTAACTGGCAATTAATTAAAAAAAAATTGAGATTTTTTTCTAGTCAGATATCTAAAAGACATATAAATAAAGGATTGTGTAGACAGGCTTTTGTTTATTTTCAATTGGTTTTGCATTCACATACAGGTCTATTGGAATGTAAAACCAGCTGGAAGCAGATAAAATGCACCAACCATCTAATTTTAAATAG
Organism: Pyxicephalus adspersus; assembly: GCF_032062135.1. Classification (NCBI taxonomy): domain Eukaryota; kingdom Metazoa; phylum Chordata; class Amphibia; order Anura; family Pyxicephalidae; genus Pyxicephalus; species Pyxicephalus adspersus. Next base: position 38,205,020 of record NC_092865.1, on the reverse strand, counting down.
TTACAGAAGCATCTTCAACTTATGTGAAGCTGACCAGCCAATTGACATAGTCCCTTGTAGTTGCTGCACACCTGTATAGCTCTGTAGGTACATTTACAGATTGGTGATGAAGGATGTGTAAAAGTTACTACCAGTATTCTGAATCTCCAAGCCCCTAGTATATTGTGCTTGCAAGTCACCTGGAATAAAGGCTGGGTCGCTTTCTCCTGATGGATTTACAGCGATAACTTGGAAATTGCTGAATGTGAATGATGATCGACAGGCTAGGCCTGGTGTTGTACATATTGTATTGCCACTCTCCATCTCCACAACCCGGTATCCATCAGCATTTGGTGACTCCTCCCATGAAATCAATATAGATCCTCCAGATACTACTAGTGGCTCCACTTGTGGAGGACATGGAGCTGTAAATCAAAAGTAAAATAATTCTAATTATCCAATAGCTGGAAAAGACGAAGACCAGGAGGCTTTATTATTGTAACTTCATAAAATCTAGACATAGTAAAATTTACAGATGACATAATCTAAAATTAAAGTACACCTCCAACAAATTCCCTTACTTTTTAGCAGAGGTGTCACCTAGATTTGTCTGAAAATAGACTTATTTTGCGTTATTTAGGCCATAGCTAGCCTTCGCACATGCATATACTGTACAAAACATGCAATACATATTTGGAAGCTCTCAGCACAACCAAGAATATATGAACAGAGTTCCCTCCAGTCCATTTAAACAATATAACAAGAATTCCAGAGGCAGCAGCCTGATAAATTCATTCTCCTCACTTTTCTTCTAGTAGCATGTTCCTTGTTATCTGCATTCATGTAACATTCCCTTCCATCAATCATTGTGCAGATAAAATTTTTTGGATCCTATGGGGTCTTTTGTTTGTTTTTTAGAATTAGTATATCAATCAAAAAGAATCAATATTTACAAAATATTTCATATGTTTTGTACAAAATGTTTTTAAATAAATATCTATTGAAACAATTGTATACAATGTCTTTTGCGCTGACTTGGCTTTCTGACATACTAACTTGGAACTAGTATTCATATCAGGAAGGCTAACGTTAAACTAATTAGGGAAGTGGTTTGTCAGTTAACCCCAAGTTTATAATCCAGGTACACATTTATTCAAATAGAAAATCAGGAAGAAGACTGTACAACAAAGCCAATATGTTGTGTTGGTGGCTAAACATCACCAACCTCACCAGGGCTAGAAAAAAAATATATATGGACAGGATATACAGATCACTTTACTTAGCAATAAAGAATATGACTGAATTCATACACAAACCTGTGTATCCTGCAATAGGTGTGCTAGGATAGCTGGATCCTGCCATGTTGCGTGCAGTTACTGTAACATTGTAAGATGAGCTGCAGGGTACTGGGATGTAGAAGTCCATATATGATGTCCAGTATGAATTCAGAGTAAAGGAAGACTCTGGATCATATCCGATTTGCCCTTGGACTGTGGCCATGTAATCCTCACCACAATGACTTCCATTCCATGATACCTCCACTTCCTGTGGCTTCACACTTCCATGATAAATAGACATTTCTACTTCATCAGGAGGACAAGGGACTGTAATAAATACCAAAAGACAACAAGTTATTAAAACTATCAAAGCAGCATGAGCTTGCATATCTCTATAAATCGTTTTCATTCAAACATGATTTACAAATATTTAGCAGACACTTTTAACTTACCCATACCAGACAGAGTAGGCTCAGTAAATGAGCTGTTGCACTGCTCGTCCATTGCCAGCACAGAGAAGGAGTAGACAGCCCCACAGCTTAGGCCTGGTACAATGCAACTTATCCCTTCAGTTTTGCATGTGTAAGCATAGTCCTGATCAGAGTTTACTTCAGCAACATAGTGTCGTGCGCCTCTGCTTGCCTCCCATGAAAACATGGCTGAGTTATTTCTACAGTCTATGTGGACTTCTCTGTTCTGTGGAAGACAAGGGGCTAACAAACACACATTTGTACATGTTTTACTGCTCAAAATACATACATACTGTAGTTACATAGACATATCAAATAAAGGATCAAACATTTGGAGATTATTTTATTTCTGTAATTCATCATTAATCACAATCACTTTTTACACCTAAGTGGAAGGACTTTCTCCATGAAAAGGACTAACTTGAAATAAAAGTATTGTAAGTTGCTGGCATCTTAGTCTAAAGTCTAATGATATCTAAAGATACTGCTGCATTCAGTACGCGGATGTTGTCTACGTACTGTATCGCCATAGGCACTTTGTAGAAGTACTGTATATACTGTATGTGCACAAAAGTGATAGTAGACTGTAGAGAACACCTTACATGTCTAAATTCCATCCAGAAACGAGGATAAATACCAGCACATTAAGACACAATAGGGTTCCAACAGCACAAAATGATAATAAAAAATGTAATCTTGCAGCACAATTTAGGACATCAGATTAATGACAGTTTTAGATGCTCTTTTCTCAGATTGTGCCATTTGCAACAAATCTACATAAAGTAGATATAACAAGTTTATACTGTTCTACCTGAATTGGTAATTTTCACTGTTTGACTTGCTTGGCACTGACACAGAATCTCTGCCTTTGATAAGGTTTAAAGAAATCTCAGACAAGCATTGGAAATTCCCCCAGGGGTTGAGAATAATACCCTCTATATTTGCCAAGACAAAGAGCAACAACTTCTATTTGTCAAATCATTCCTATTCTATGTACATTTGCTGGATTTCAAAGCTTGATGGATGAGTCAAGATTCTGGGTCAGCCCTTGACAGACAAGGCAGTTTGAAATGCATTATGTAAGAGTGAACTTTAAAGAAAGAAGTACCTGTGTGCAGGAACACCGATGAGCTGGCATTGCTGCTGCATTTATGGCCAACAGCCATAACCTGAACATTATATGACGATCCACAGTCAAGGCCTGATAATGAACAGCTGGCACTGGAGCTATTACAATTACTTTCTAGCCCTCTAGATTCCCTTGCTAATACATGGTATTCAATAGCTCCTTCGTTGGCAGACCATGTCACAGTGGCCGATGTAATGGGACAGCTGGTTGTGTATTGCACATCAGTTGGTACACAGGGTGCTGAGAAAACAGAATATCATTAAAGAATATTCAATTTTTACAATAAGTATAAATAAGCCACCTATTATACACATTGACATAAAATATTTCTCAAATAATTTACACTTTGCAAACGAATTAATGGAAAAATTTGCCAAAGGAAGTTATGTGTCAGCCACAACTTTGACACAAATTAATTGCCTCTACACAGTTATGCAGACCACAAAATCTGACTTCCCACCAACCTTACATGCTAAATACTCGTCCACGATCAAAGTTTTAAATCCAGAGGCAGCCAGACAAAAGCAATGGCAACTTCATATTTCTTCCGATACAAGTTTACTTTAAGTATGGGAGTACAAATTGCAATTGTGTGCCGTAATTTCCTAAAACCTGGAGTCCCCATTCTTCTAGGTCAAAATACAGTTACATTCACCTGGTTATAATAGATCAAAAGTTACATCTATTGGCCTGGGGACATTAATCATTTACAAAAATGTATTCTGAAGCAGCAAAATCAATAGAAAAAATGCCAATCATTACCAAGCCTTATAACTGTTTTATGGACTTTGGTTACCAAATACCCTTTATTGCAAGTGTAGAAGGCCAGGGGGGCTGACGAACAGGGCGCCAGCTACCACACAACTATGACTGTGTTTAATTCTTGGCCAGTCCATTATCCTTTAAGTTTTTTTTATTCATTTTTCGACTGTTTTATTGGGTTCATAAGGAATAAATGTTGGAAAACCTGTTTTTATTCCCACCTACAAATGTACACACAAAAAGCTGAAAATAATAAAATGTTTTGCACAGAACACAGAAACAAATGCTAAAGATGTTGTCCACACCAGACAAAGATCTTCCAGTTGTATTAGTGTTCAGTTTATTACAATCAGTTTATTATTCCTAAACTTTTGTGCTGATTTTCACATTTTCCCTTTGCAATGACTAGGCATGGAAAAGATTCACATGTATCCTGAGATTATGATTGTTTTGTGGGTCATGGTTACTTGGGGCAATTACCTTGTTCATTGCTGTGTTCTATTATGTGTCATGCTTACCAAGGTACCTTGGGTTGTGGGTTATTCGGTTGTACATAAATGGCATTTTAGCATCTGGTTTTGTTTTTTCTTTTTTTTTATCAGTATTTTGTATTGTACATTCCTTGTTCTTTGTAGTATTCTTTGGGAAGAAATTTCTTTCATAATATTTTCAAAGGGTATTTTTAGTGAAGTGAGGATGTAGATTGAAAATTATACAATAAATGATTGAAGTAAGAGACCATTCACTCTATTTATAAAACAGGGAATCTTACAATCCCTCAAGCATTCCCTGGTGGAAATAAATTACTGTTATTAAAACACATGGATCTGGAAGATTCCCACATGGGAATGTTTGAAGGATTGTGAGATTACCTGTTTTATAAATGGAGCCCTATGAGTTTCTATGAGTGGTTTTATCATTACCTGAGTTTTCATATAATGTCAGACTCCTAGAACTGTTACACGTTTCGCCAATTGCCATAACAGAGAACCCATATGTCTGGCTGCAAGACAAAACCTCTGAGCTAAAGAAGAAACCGGTTGTGGTATATGAATTTGCTGCACCACTGCTGCTTTTAACTTCCACATTGTACAGCTGGGCTCCATGACTTTCTTCCCAAAACATGGAAACAGTCTGGTTGCTGCAGTCAAGGTCAGTGATAAATCCTTGGGGCTGACAAGGAGCTGAGAGCAAAAAATAAAACAACGGTACATAAAATGTATGTTATCCAGAAAGAATGACAATACAATGGTCATATGGTATACAATATTCTAATACAATCTGCATTAAAGTCTGTATAAGGTTTATATAATGTGTTCTGTCAGGGAGATCTTTTCTATGGAGGATATTCACTCTAACACAACTGTCCCCATTGGTCGTTATCCCATAAACTTTATTAACTCATCATTGTTGGATTTCTCATTCTTTTTTTCATACTGAAGATAATATTCATCCTCAACACTCTTAGCTCTTTACTTTTTACCTGTTTTCTTATGTAAAACTATGTATTTGCTGTTGTGAGATCACACCTCCTATAATCAATGGACAACAAAATTACAGAAATGTATTTATAATTAGTTAAAAGATTTTGTAAACTTAGTTAAATTGTGTGTGTATAAATATATGTATATATATATATATATATATATATATATATACAATGATGTCCAAACCAAACACTGAGGTAAAGGTGAGTAAGGAAATGTTTTACCCTGCCTATAGGCTGATATCTACTAGTCTAAACAAAGTAATTTACATTTCATTAAAAAACACTTTTCAATAATTACAATTAAAATTACTCTGTAAATTTTGACACATGACAAATGTATTCATGATGATTTAAAAAATGTCCGCCATACACTTATAAACAAATAATGTTTATTACCTACCTGATGGGAATGTGCTAATGTCAGATAAAACACTGGCACATTTGTCATCCATGGCCATTATATATACACTGTATGCCTGGCTGCATTGCAACCCTTTAAATAGGCAGTGAACGTCCGTAGTGTTACAATTGAAAGTTGACCCATTTCCAATTAATGTAGCCACGTATCGCATTGCTCCTCTGCTCTCTGCCCAGGATATAATGCCATCATTGTGCTCACATTGTATGGTTGCTATAACATCTGTAGGCTGACACGGAGCTGTTCATTTTTAAAACAAGAACTAGAATTAGATTATATTGTAAATGTAGTGTAGTGTAAAAATTAGAAAAAAATGCAATTGACACCTTTGCATTGGTTTTAACCTGAGTCTGATGCATTTAGAGCCTGTTTCTCCTAGTACATTGAGTTAAGGCATGCATGTCCATGTGTTAAGCACATGGTGTGCTGGGTTATTTGCATAACAGATTAACCTTACTAACACACCACAATGCACAGTCACACTCTGCATTTGTGTGCAATGCGGAGAGATAAACCATTGACATGACTGGGTTTGCTATAATGTAACCCTACAAATGTGCATGTCAATGACTGCATGCACTATGTAGTGTATAGCTGAAGTTGGAAAGGCCAAGAGGATGCAGGATGCTGCTGTTGAATACAAACAAATAGAACTTTATATGCATTTAAGCTTGTTATACAAATCCCTCTTACATTACACTTTTATATTTAGGTTCCTATGTCTGTTTCATTGCTGCATCAGTTTCCAATTTTTATATATATCATTTTTTTTCTACTTGTTATTGTTTATGCATGCCCCAGTTCTGTACAAATGTTGACCAAAATGCAAATCTGTAACAAAACGGTAAAAATACATATATATATATATATATATATATATATATATATATATATATATTAAAAAAATACATTAGTACATTAGAAACTGTGTTAACATAAAATGTTTTCATTAGTTGGCATCACATTTTGTACAGCTTGCGTTTGCGTGCACATGTTCAATAACTATCGTTGGAAAGGATCTTTCACGATCCTTTTCAATAACTTGAAAACTTGTAAAAAAACTGAAGGAACGTTGTATATAAAGTGCCATTCTACTCAAGGATGGAGAGGGGAGAAGGATAGAGCGGCACCCCGCCGCGCTCTCTCCCCTTTACTTTCGTTATGATCGTTCGTCATTCGTGGATTCACCAGGATGGATCCATGAACGACGAGCACTGTACACATGCCAGATTCTTGTCCGATATCAGACCCAAGGCGATTATTGGACGTGAATCATCTGATGTGTGTACATTGCCTTAGCTGCAAACACAATTTGAATATCCTAGAACGTTCTTCATTAGCCCCTGAGTGCTTTGTTTTTGATGATAGACCAGTTTTCTAGTCGATTTTACATGTTGATTCTACTCCATTATTTTGGATATTACTGCAAAGAAAACTTTAGTAAACATGTTTATATGTTTTACTATAAAAAAAAATTTATTGCAATATTTTATTTGCCATGTAATTCTTTTCTTGTAGATTACAGCACTAACCTGTCTTAGAAACATAGGCTGGGCTCTTTAATGAGCTGCAGTGACGGTTAGTAGAATGCACCTGGAAACTGTATTCAAGCCCACACTCCAAACCAGATATGGAACAGGAGGTATTAAACTCAGAACATGTCAGTTCTTTTCCTAGGGGATCTCTGGCCACTGCTGTATGGTAAGTGGGATGGCTATTGTTTTCTTTCCAAGACACGAGAGCTTCATGTGTCAAACAATCAATTTGAACCTCAACTATGTTCGGAGTGCATGGAACTAAAAATAAAAACATTAAATAATTAAGTTAAAGATAAATGAGAAAAAGCAGAGCATGCCATTGCAGCAACTTCCTAAACTAGAAAGATTCTAGGTTCCCTGGTAAATACATATCAAGAAAGTCCCAAACCACACACCATTGATCTGTCTTCCATCCAAGTTTCATTATTCACAAACAAAGCAAGCTAAGTCTATGTAATCACGTGCAATATTTGTCATTGGAAAGGATCTTTCACGATCCTTTCCAATGACTAACGACTGCATGATGCATGAACGAGTGCCTATTCATACAGCACCATTCTGCTCTATGGAGAGGGGAATGGGAGAACGGCAGAGATCGTTTGTGGATCCGCCAGGACAGTCGTTTGGACGATGGACGACGAGCGCTGTACACGTGTCAGATTCTCGTTTAATATTGGCCCTGAGACAATTATCGTAAAAGAACCATTGCACATGTGTATGAAGCCTTAGTCCCACAAGGGATCAAAACACCTCACACTTGCTTCTTCTTGAATTTGCTTTGTTTCAAACAATAAACTTTGAATATGAAAAGGATCTATGGTGTGTAGTTTGAAACCTTTTTGTAACGCCTTTATCAGGCTTAGTCTTTCAATGCAGTTGAAATGTTGATGCAGTAAACATGTTTTTTGTTTTGGAAAGATAAGGCTAGGCAGAGAATATTAGGTAAATATTAGGAAAACAGGAATTATCAGGATGAGAATGTACAAAGATGTATAATATTACATTTTTCTTGCTATACAAAAAGTGTAAAAAAACATAATCCATAATGTATTATATGATAGTGCAATGTGTATTAGGTGCCAGCACAAGCAGTACAGTTTGCATACTGCCTGCAACCACCAAACACAAGGCAAATATAAAAAAAAAGCCCCACATGAAAACAAACAAGCTGACTGTGAATTTTTTGTAAAGCCTAGACAAGGTAAGAGGTGTCCTTAAAGCAGAGCACAGTGAGATCTGCACTTTACATTTACATCAGCACTTTTTTTTACTTTTACTGGAAGTCCGGTCACCCAATCTCTTTTCTGCGCAGTACAAAATTGGATATACTCTTTATTTACTACCATTGGTGACAACAAGGTCACAGGCAAAACGCGTTATTTACCAAGTAGCAATGCTCAGCTTTGATAACCCAGAGTCTGAACTTGTCAGCTACAACAGCTCCCATATTTCTATCCTCATATCTGTTTTTGACTCTTATTTTGTGCTTGGTTGATTACAATAGGCAATACAGACATGATCTTTTCTACAGTCCTTAAAACTCTCTACCCTGCCCTTCTTAGTGTACTAATTGGTACTAATGCACCCACATGCTGCCGCTTTTTTAAATATTAACAAACAAAATAAAAAGTGAAGATTGCATTACCTGACTCAATATTTGCTATGAAGATAGTGTCACTGCTGCAGTCTGCATTTCGTGCTGTAACCGAGATTGAATAAATGTCTCCACAATGCACACCTTTAATACCACATGTACTTGTTGTTGTGTTACATGAAAGTGTGTGCCCATCATCTCCCTTTGCTGTAACTACATAAGACTCAGATCCTCTGCTGGGAGTCCAGGTTATATTTATAAGGTCTACCGAAGAACAGTCTAGGGTGGCTTTGGCGTTTGTTGGGCTGCATGGCGCTGTTGATACATGAAAAGAACATCAGAGTGAATAAAGATACAATTCTGCAAGCAATTCTCCACCAGCAGTTTCAAAAAATGTAATTGGGCAAATCACAATCTGTAAAGCAATATGAATTTTTATGCTCATTCGAGATATATAAGTAAAAAATAAACATAAATATATATAAGCATTTTTAATGTGTGAAAATCATCTTGCTGTTGATAGCCCTTGTTCTGTATGTAAAATACTAGGTGCTTCAGTTGCTCTCCTGACTTCTGTCAGCCCAACTTTATTCTGTACCAGCATACTCTAAAGCTATGTATACACGTGTAGTGGTTCTCTTGCTTGTGTACAGAGCTCGTCGTCCATCGTTCAAATGACCGTCCTGGCAGATCCACAGACGAGTGACGACGAACAATCGTAATGCAAGTGAAGGGGGGAGGGTGCCGCTCCATCGTTCTCCCCTTCCCCTTTCCATAGCACAGAACAGCGGTGTATGTACAGCACTTGTTCATGCATTGTGCAGTTGTCATGAAAGATCCTTTCCAATGACAATTATTGCACATGTGTACTTAGCCTAAGTGTGTCTAATCATAGTGTTTTTTATTGCAGGCATTCAGTGCCAATTCTAAAATAAAACATGCTTACCTGTCTTTTCACAATCTTCTTTTGTACTCTGAGCTGCCCACACGCAGCCTGGTCTTCCTGGACTGAAACATCATCCCAGCCTGACCAATTAAGATGGCCACCCAGAAGAGGGGCGGAACAGTGACAGGTGAGTATATTTTAAAAAATTGTGATCAGGCAGATAAGGCTATTTTTTTGCAGAAGGGACATTGCGTGTCCCTTCTACAATTCAAACCTGGTTGGGTTTTTTTTAAAGAGTTTGTTTTTGCTTTAACCTTTATTTATCATCTTTTATGAGTTTGCAAACGCTGAGCTTGTTCTTGGATATCTGCTCTTTGGCCTACCAAAGTTGGTTAAAATTTGCATTTTCTTTGGTCAGTTAATGTTTGCTCATTGCACTGACCTTTCCATCTGACCTCCAGCCTGTTGTAACATTGCTTCTGCTTAGTAATTTAGTACTTTGCTCAGGTACTGTCATGTTCTTAGTGGTCCTGACAGTTGCACCCTAAATTCTTCAGCAGGTAGCAATATTCTCATCCAATCATTAGCTCTGAAGAGTCTTTTACATACCCTGCACATTTGAGAGGTCCTTCTGGCCTCGGTTGGTGACACAAAGTATTCACTTCTCTTTTTACAATAGGCAGAGTTCTTTGATTGACCTCTTTCAGAAGTATGCTTTAGACCAGAAACCAGAAGTACTGTATTAGGGGTATTCAAACAATTGAATTTACAAATCCTAACATAGGCAACTTTAGACAAAAATGTAGACGCAATTACACAGCATGACCTTTACCTATGCATCCATAAACCAATATCCCATTAACTTATTGGTATCATTCTAGGGCTGGTATCCTTTGCCTAGAGTTTTATATGCAGATCTCTATTTAACATGGATGCAGAATAGAAAATGTGCCTCTTGTTGTCAAACAATAAACCCCAGAAAAACACTTTCCTCAACTTCTCTGGCAACATTAAAAATTGAGAGCATGTGATGATCATTCCATTTTCTATGAAAGTGGTAAAGAATAATTGATCTACAATTGAAGATATTTTACAACCTGATTCAATAGGATGTATTTCTTACTAATGAAAATACTGATTATCATTTACAAATGATCCTTATACATTTAAATGATGCTTGACCAACTAGCCCATGTGAAGGAGTCCTAGTAAATATGGCTGTGAGTCAAATATCTAACTAATTTACTATACTATCAGTATCAGTGCTACAGCAAACTGTCGAAATGTGCACATTACCTGCACTGATGATGGTAGTATTTGATGTTATGCCATGGCAATTGTTATCAAAGGCTGTGACGGTTACATTGTAGTTTTCTCCACAGTGCAATCCAGAAACAGAACAGGAGGTGTTTGATGAGGTACAAGAAACTTCATGTCCGTCTGCTTCAGAGAACATTACTATATATGACATAGCTCCAGCACTTGGTTCCCAGAAGGCTGTGGCTCCATTTACATCACAGTCTATGGTAGCTGTAACATGCATGGGACTGCAGGGGACTAGAAAAAGCAAGCAAAGCAAATTAGGATGTGTAAACAGAATGCATGTTTTGCTTTTTGTTCTGTAGATTTGTATAGTAAAGTTTGGATGTACGCTTTCATCCAACCCAAGCCAGTTGTCCAGTTCCTTACTTTAAGGCTGTCATTTGCACGCCAAACCATATTTTTAGAAGAATTAACAGAAGAATCGTGTTAGCTGTTCTTCTATAATCCACATATAACACTTACAAACACTGTAATATAAACAATTATATACTATTATAAATAGGTGAATTAATGGATCTTAGTCAATTTTGCCATGTAGGTTTGCTTTAAAATTCATACAGGCATGGGATCATGCAGCATGACTCTAGGAACAAGGTGGATATATGTATCCTTGTATGTGCAGGGAGACACACCAGTTTACCTTCTTAGGTAATCTACCTACCTAGTAATAAAACAATTAAAATAAAATAAAGATAGGTAAAGAAAAAAACAGTATAGTCAACAAAACAGGCAATATTCAGGAATGCTGGAACAATGTACAATAAAAAAAAAATCAAAACAACCCAGAAAACAATTAACAATAACAACAGATTGTAGCCAAGAGAAAGGAAAACAATCACATTCTAGAACATAATGCTTCAATGTAGTATAATGGAAGTGTGTTGGATTAGGGATGGCCCCCACCCAGTGCGTGGCCCCAGACATTGGTCTTTGGCTAAATTGGAGGACCATTAAGAAGTAATCTTGATATATGCCAGGAAGGTAATTCAAATGAATGTACATTGTTCTGTTTTGTGAATGACTGTAGGATATCAATGAAGGACTCACACCTCACACCTCAAAGAATCTATAGACTCTATCCAAGGAGCTCTAGATTCATACTATTTAGAAGACATATAACAGTTTCTCCCTAAAGACGCCTACAATAGAAGGGTCAGGGTCCATGCAAGATAGTTTCCTTAGCTACCAAAGAAATGATGGAGAGAAGTTTTTACTTCCCCTAGTAATACAGGCCCCATGTAAATGTATTACTCCCAGTATAACCCACAGTGAGGACAAAGGGACATGGTTTGATAGATAGGAAGTAGAATAATTGGCCACTGATCTCCAAAACCATTTATTTTGGTACAAACCCATTGGACACGATAAGTCTTTCAATGAACATTGTTTTAATGTAGGCAGAGCACCATAACCCATACTGATCAAAATGACACCAACCCATCTCAGTCAATCAGAAATAATCTTCCTGCTGTCAGACAAACTTAACTGAAATCATATTGACTGGAATGGCGAATAGGGTTTTCGTAAATATTCATATTTTTTCAAATAGAAAAATCTCCTGTCTTTACATCAACATGTGTTTATTTTTAACATATGTGCATCTGAAACTCACCAGATGTAATTTCCAGTGCAGCACTCTCAGAACTCTTACACTCATCATGTAGGGCCAGCACAGTCAAGCTGTAGATTTCCCCACACTGCAAGCCAGTCAAGAGACAGGTAGGATCCTGTATATCCGCAGTAATAGTCTGACCTTGTCTTCCTACAGCTATAGCAAAATAGGCAGCAGCTCCAGAACTTGCATCCCAAGATACACTAAGTGAATTTTCCTGGCACATTAAAATGGAATTTAAATTCTGAGGAATACATGGCACTAGAAGAAAATATAATGATACAATTGTTAACAGTTTGAATTTCTGTCAAATTTTCCTAAAATAAATTATGATGGCCTGGATACATTAGAATTATAATTTCCTTTTATATTTATTTGTCACCAACTACAGCAGACTACATAAAAACATGTCAAGTATACTTGGATAAAGTGCACATAGTTTATTATTCATAAGAAATGGCCTCAGAAAGTCTATGTCCGATGATAATGATTCCCAAGAAGACAAACACACTATTGTACTTGTAGTTGGTGAAGAACCTATGGTGATGTTTGCTATTACAACACACTGCATATTAACAGAACTACTGTACAAAAGAGTACTATACTTTATTAAGGAGTACCACATATGAGGGTTATACATTACACATACGTCTAGTCTCCAATACCATCCAACCATCAGGACCTGTGACCACGCGGCTATTTTATCCTCATTCATCTGACAAGTGCCACAGAGTCTAATTACAAACTTATTTTTAGCATTTGACATTTGGACACAAGGGGCAAGACTTAGCAATAATGATGGGACATTAAATCTATGCTAAATACAGACCTCCAACTGGAATATTACTTATTCATTCAGATTTAACATTAGACCCACCTGTTTTAAATGTCATTTTAGAACTAGCTCTTCCAGTGCATGTCCCGTCCTTTGCCCAGACAATCACTGTGTAATTCTGACCACATTCCAGCTCTGATATCTCACACGTGGTGTCAGAGGTATTGCAGGACAAGCGACTGGCTCCTTCCACCACAGCCACATATGATTTGGCATTCTGGTTGGTATCCCAGTGTATTATTGCTGAATTATTCTCACAAGATGCAAAGGCATACAGAATGTGAGGAGGACATGGAACTACAGAAACACCATTGAAGAAACACTGTTAGTATATTCATTTCTAATAGAATATTTTACCTTGTTTTATAATACTTCTCCACCAAACAATGTGTTAGTTTACTGTCCAATGGATGTTTCACCATTCCACAATTTTTCTTCTAAGGACAGTGGTTTAAATATGTTGATTGTTGATGTTAAATATGTTAATCAATTTTAAAGTCCAAGGCTATTGTAATTGTCATGATTATGAAATGTCTTTAAAATATAAAATAAAAGTATAATTTTACTCTATCCAAATACCTGATTGTTCGTTTTCTGAATAAACTGCAGCCCATGTATAACTGACAGCAGTTTCTAAATAATATTACAGAGTACATTTTGTAGAACTAATAGGATTTCATCGCAGGACGGTTTTGAAGGGTCATAAAGTACTGTACACTCAATTGTGACATTGGATATGAATATAAATAAATGTTTATAATGTCTTAATTTATTAGATTTAGCATAAGGGACAGCTGAGCGTTTGCTTTAAAAATCAATATTGTAACAAGCAAGCAAGATTTTATTAAGATGATGGCTTCATTTTTTTTCAGGTTAAATAATTCACAGACTCCTATATCCATATGTTCAATTTGACATCCAATTCCACACTCCTATCTTCCAATACAGGTTCCAATACACTCCTAGGTTCCAATACACTTGAAAGTTATGTATACCTTAATTTAGGAACTCCTGATTTAAAAATTCTATTCTCTTTTATTAAAAGTACACTTATCTATTCTCCCTAGCCCAGCTTACCTAAAGTTCCCAACATGCCCTAGCAAAGCTATTACATATTTCAATGGTTATATCATCCAGCTGAAAACTCACTATACTTGTATTGGGCCACGTCCTCAGCATTTCTAGTCTTGGAAGTCTTGGAAGTCTAAAAGGGCTTATTGTGCAGGTACAGCAAGTGGTAAGGAGGATTTTGGTTGAACAATGCAAGTCATCAGGATTACCTTTTAGTTGTATAAGAAGTTTATGGCCAGTAAATAACAACTGCAATAGGCTAAACCAGGGATCTGAGAGTTAATACCAAGCAAGCTAAACATAGTTATAAAGGAATGTGAAGAATAAGGCATCAAAAGCTAAGGACAAAAATTACAAGGAGACATTGAGAATTCCAAAGTTTGTTCCTAGAAATCAATAACAGTTAGTGAGCACGCATCTATTTCATGATTTTTTTTAAACTTACTTGTCTTAATTTGGATAGAACTGTTCCCTTGACTATTACAACTGTCAGAAGTGCTGCTAACTGTAATTTCATAATTTCTGTCACATAATAAGTCTGCAAATTCATAGGATGTGTTTGTGGTGATTAAAGAAGTTTCATGCAGTCCACTGCGAGCAGTCACTCAATATGTCATAGCTCCAGGGGCATCATCCCATGATACAGTCACAGACTGCATGTCACAGTTCACAGTGCTAATTAGATTAGTTGGGACACAAGGAGCTGGAAGAAAGTACAAAGATATTCCAACGTTTAATTTTTATATTGGGACACTCAGTCTAATTTACAGAGGAGAGGAACACACTGAAGAAAAGACAACGTCCTTCTTTATACCTTATTTGGTAACAGTAAGCAAAACAATGTCGAAGAAAAAACATAATCATACAAAAGGCAGAATCAATCTGAAAGTCTGTCAGATTGGTACAATCATTGATAACATATATATTATAAATTATTAGTAGTAGTATATATGGTACTCCTGCCTTCTCATGCTCCCATCTATTCCTATCCTAGAGTAGCTCTGCTTGAACATTGTACTAAATCTATGGGAAAGCAAAATTGTCCAGGAAAGAAAGTGTTTTAGGACTCCAGAGAATCCTTCCTCTCTACTTCATAACATAGGAGAAAGTGTTCAGCAAGAACACAGAGAGAACCAGGAAAACTTTGAACTGAAAGCATAGAGCAAAAGAGCAATATTTCTAAAAAGAACAGCAATTATTTTTTTCACTTATTAAAAAGATATAAAATACTAACAAGACCTCATAGTATAGACCAAAATAAAACAGACTTTTATATAGCTAATGCCCAGCATGATTTTAACATGCCACTTCCCCAAGACATGATATACAAGTAAAGGTTTTACCATGGGACTTATCAAGGTTTACAAATACTAGGATCAACATGACACTTGCAGTTTTCATAATCTTAAAAGCAAGACAAAACACCCAAAGATTATTTGTCTCCACTCACATCAAGGACAAGATGTCCACTTCAAAGGAGGAATGAGTGGGTACTATTGTTCACAAATCATCTTTATGTATGTTCATGTTCAACAGAGGTTACCTTAAAGATTTCCTCACAAAGCTGCATAATGCTAGCATAGAAAAATGTCTAAAGCTGCGTACACACCTGCAATTTTTCTCGTTGGAAAGGATCTTTCACGATCCTTTCCAACGAGAAAAGACTGCACGATGCATGAACGATGCTGTACATACAGCACCGTTCATGCTCTATGGAGAGGGGAGGGGGGGAGCGACGGAGCGGCACCCTGCTGCGCGCTCTCCCCTTCCCTTTCATTAGGATCGGTCGTCGTCCATCGTCCATGGATCCGCCAGGACGGTCGTCGGACGATGGACGACGACCGACTGTACACACGGCAGATTTTCGCCCGATAATTGGCCGATACCGATTATCGGGCGAGAAAAATTTTCCGTGTGTACGCAGCTTTACATTATATGTTGAAATTGAGTGAGAAATTGTGAGAGACTCCATAAAATCCAACATACGAATTCAGTGTGCTGGAGTCTGTCGAAATCATAGAATTATTGAGGTAACTCCTGCTTAAAATGAACATATATAATGATGAACAATAACACCCACTCATTCCTCCCAATGAAGTGGACGTCTTTTCTGTGAAATTAGTCAAAAAATCTTTGGTGGTTTTTAGTGGTGGTTTTACTAGTTCAATAGTTAAGTATACCTGTGGATAGCATGATAGGTAGACTTTTTTCACTGCTGCACTGGTCACTAAAGGCTGTTACAGTTACATTGTAAGTGCCCCCACATTGTACACCTATAATGTCACAGCTGTGATCTGTAGTATTACAGGTCAGTGTCTTCCCATTCTGATCTGTTAGCACTCCAATATAAAAATCTGCTCCCAAGGCAGTGTCCCATGACAGTGTCAAGAAATCCCAGGCACATGATGGCATCACCTCCATTATATCAGGAACACAGGGACCTGAAGACGTAAAAAGATAAAAATCACTTTAACAGTAGTAATAACAACATAATGTTTGGTTAACCAATCTGATTATAATTTTGGCGAAGACTACAAATAATGACTAGTATTGGCCAAATAAGGACCATTCATCAAGATGCAAATCAAATATGTGGGTAATCTACTACTTTTTTGTAAGTAGCCTGGATCCAAAGGGTACACCTAATCCCACATTGAAAAAAAATATTTATTGCAATTTAGCAGTAAAAGCACAGACGTGATCTGTCTTTATGGCTACTCTATTCCCTTTACACATCTCTGAACACTTGTGGATGAATCTAAGAAGAAAACTTTGGTGATTAAGTGGTACAGTGGCAATGCTGAGTAGTTGCAACACTCTTGGCTGCTCACAAAATGTGTATAAAACTTCATTAAAGGCATCCAATTAGTGGTAGCCATTGGAGTCTAGTTACAGTTGTGCATCTAAATCAAATTTTTATACAATCTTCAAGTGTCTGTTCAATTTTTGGAGTGTTTTTCTCCTGCTGGACTGTACATTGATTCTGGTCCATATTAGTTTTGTTACAAATGGCCCACACTGCTGGTAATTCACCCTTATTCCACTGATACAATGTAGCTATAGTGAGGAAACTTGATTATTATTATTATTATTATTATACAAATGGACATACCTGTGTGGAATTCAGCAGTGGTACTTTCAGTGTCACACTGCTCCCCATGTGCGGTCACTATAACATTGTAGGTCTGACCACATTCCAGTGATTCAATGCTACATGTGCTTTCCCTTGTGCTGCAGGAATACTCTTTTCCATTAACATCTCGTATGATTGCTGTATAATTTCTGGCTCCTGGTGTCCTGTCCCATGACACTTCTGTTATTCTGGTTTCACAGATAACCATTGTTCTCACATTTTGTGGAACACAGGGGGCTTGGGAATAAAAAGACACAAATAACATTACGGATGTTAATGTTGGTGCAATTACAGATAGCATCATCAACAAAAGAATATTTTTTTTTATTTTAGAGACATATTAGAGAAGGTTTAAAATCTTTATCAGGTTTTTATTGCTGTTTGTTTGATTGGATGGACATTTACACTAACTACCCATCTTAGAGTGTGAATTGGACATGAAGTAAGCATCTACAATGGGGAAACAGATTAATAAATAGGGATGGTGTACCTTCTTCCCAGCTGAGCTGAGCCAGACTATCCACCAATCAAGCTTTTTTATATTTGCCTACCTCCCCACAAGTGTCAACTCATCACTTGCATCAGGGCCAAGGACTCTTTAGAGGAGTACTGAGGCAGTCACTTGCACTTTCCACCAACATATTCTGCTGCATCTTATAAAGTAGTATAGAGACCCAATGATGATGGGCCTTAAATATAGCTTGGAATGAAAACAGAAAGGTTTTATTCCTTGTACCTCCACTTTCCCACCAAGGGTACCACTTTGCAAGTTTCACCTTGACTCTATGGTACAACATTTAGGCCATTCAGTCTTTGAGAATTGAATTATGTGGGGGCAGTGAGTTTGTGGCTTATTAAGTGTTTTTTTTTTTTTGTTTTTTACATCCCTAATTCAGTAAAGATTTACATATATTATCTTGATATTGTGTACTTGCTGACCCTCCCCTGAGTGGGGTCTGATGTGCAGCAACTTGCCACTTCACCTATGAGAGATTTCTTGCAAAATATATTATCCTGATTTGATAGTATATTATCCTGAGTTTATTTGGATTTTCATGTACATGCTTGCCCCATAGTGGTATCTCAGAGAGTATTTAAACCAGAGACAGCTGGGCATCCGGCTTTCTAGTTTCCTTTATGCTTACATTTGGTTGGGTGGTAATGTTGTGTTTATCACTTCCTCATGCCTGGGGACATGTAGTTTATCCCCACGACTACCCTATAGGATATCAATGGAGACAGCAGTGGTAGCTCAAGTAAAGTCTTCTATGAAATGTTCATTAAGAACCCGCATAGTAGTTGGGGCTGCTGAGCAGCTTTCAAGGTGCCGGGCATGGGATCCACCCAGGAATTGCTGTTCTCACCACATTTTTGATGTTAAACAAAAGGGTCAGTTCACCAAAACCAGATTTTTGCTTATTTATTCACTGACTGATTCTTTATCTTTCCAGAAGACCAATAAATCCAAAATGCTGGATATTAATTGTTTAACATATTTAACAACAATAATACATTATTTCATCTAGCAGATCTTACCGCTGTAGATATGTGTAGCTTTGGATATGCTGTTACAGTCAGAGTTTGATGCTATCAGTGATACACTGTAAGCTTGGCCACACTCCAAGGCACTAATATCACACATTGTGCTATTTGATGTACACAAGCCACTCCAACCATCTGTTCCAGTCACAAGTGCTACATATGAAGTTGCTCCTTGGGCAGAATCCCATAATAAAGATGCTTCGCTGGTTCCACAATGCAGCAGTGCTTTTATATTTGAAGAATTACAAGGAGCTGTGATATACAAAAAGATAAAAAAAAAGGTTAAGAATGAATAAGGTAAGGTATAATTCATTGTGAGTGAAAACAAACACAACATTACCTATTGGGATGAGAATAACACCCACTATTAAGCAAATGTATCTATAGGTTCACCCATGTCTACACAATAGCTTTGAAGTAAATTAAAGTTTATTCACCCCTCTCTAGAGGACAGAGACAGTAAATAATAAAGCACTTAGCTGAATGAATCATCATGCAAATTGCTTTTAAACAAAAAAATACAAAATATAAAAATGCAGAAAAAATTTTATGGCAAAATAGATTTGTAATGGCCTTTGTCCTTCTTGCTTGCTTGTTCATGGTATTTGTACTTTGACTGCTGTACATGCACTCTTTAGATTCTGGTTTTTGAGACAACATTTAACTCTTGTGCACATGGAACTTAAAGAAGGCCAGAAGAATTTGCCAGCTGTTGCAAAACAGCAATCAAGGAACACAAGTGAAGGTCATATTAGAGGGTAAGTCTGCAATAGTGTAGAATCATGACAGCGGTCATACATGGATAGTAAAACAGCCAAGTCAGACTGGAGTTAGGACAGTTGGGTCACAGGCAAATATCGGTCCAATCAGCTATAAATTACCAAATTACACCACAAGCAGGTAAGGCAAATTAAGCACGGTGATGGGCAACCAAACATTGGGACCTGTGAAGCTTTAGAGAACTAGCAGCAATGGCAGGACAGGACTATGGCCTGTATGTACTATGGTCATGGGCTGCACCACAATCATTCTCTAATCTCCTCCAACTGCACACAGCCCAAGAGGTGCTGAAATGACACATCTCAGTTTGTTTACATGTCTGTAGAGAAACTAGGGATGTTGCAAGGCCGATGAGTGATTGCTGCAGAAGACAGACAACTATTTTCTTAATCTCTGACTCCATGCAGGACCACCGTAGGGAATACACAGTGCGATTGACTGCAGCTGGGCATGGTACAAAATTGCTGAACAGGTATTTCCTAATTGATAGCCTAAAAGAAAGTTGTAGAAAGTGTTTCATGGTGAAGAACGGAGAATCTTGAATTGATTACATAAACTAAAGCATTTTCACTTTGCAAAGGGAAGTTTTACTTCCTAATAAAGAAGGTGCTGAAATAAATCATGCGTGACTATTGCTTTTCACACAATCTTTTAGGGCTTTGAACATATTATATTATACAAATACAAATATACAAAAATATAACAGCTTGTACCTGTTAGAAATGTCTTTGTATCTAAGTTGACATTGGCCTGTTGATTATTGAAGACTGTGACAGTTGCATCATAAGCTTCTCCACACTGAAGGCCACTAATGTCACAAGTGTTATTTGTTGTTTCACATGTATAGATCTCCCCAAGTGATGAAGTTACAGTGGACTTATAATGCACAGCACCAAGGGGCTCTGTCCAGTGCAGTCTAACTGAATCAGAGTCACAAGGATTAAATATGGAAATGTTCTGAGGTGCACAAGGACCTAAAATAATAAAGAAAAAAAAGCTTTACATCTAATTTCATATTAATGACAAAACAGTATTCAGCACAGAAGCATATATTACATGCTTGAAGAACACTGATTCTACGCTCCAAGCTGCTGCAGACTTCATTCTGTGCCATCATTGCCAAAGTGTATTCTTCCCCACATTCTATGTCTTGTACCCAGCATGATGTTTCTTGACTGCTGCAATTGTATCTCTTTCCTTGTAGTCCAATCAGACTAGATGTATAATTCAAAGCTCCACTGGACTGGCTCCATGACACCAATGCTGAATTACTTACACAGTCCATTGCTGTATTGACACTTTCAGGAATACAGGGAACTGTAAATCACACAAAAAGAAAAAAGTAACTATGTATCATATCTACCACTTTTGTTTGGTGTATTGAGTGCTACAAACTATAAATTAGATTGTAGTAAATCTGGTTTTGTTGGCAAATTTATTCTCAGATATAACAAATGTAGGTAAGACAGCAATAACAAATGACTACCCAAAGTACCTATAAGTTTTTTAGATGTAAGACCAAACATCTGTTGTGTCTAGAAATTGTTTATTTAGATTTTTCCTATAGTTTTGGATAAGGTGAGAAAAGTTACAACTTCTGTCAATGCTTGAGATATTTTCCTTGTCTTTCTTTCCTGGTTACATTTCAGGAAGTTAGAGAAAACTCCTCCAATGTTAGAAAATATCCCACCACTGACAGTTATCATTCTTATCGCTGTGATTCTTTATAAATCACACTTTGCTTTTATACATTTGTCACACACTCACTGATATTATAAAAACATTAAAAACTTAGTTGTTAAAAGCACCCAAAAGATTTCTGACAATATACAAACCCTCATACATATACTTAGAGAATGCTCAGGACTGCTAGTGCACCTTCTCATTTGTCTGAGCATGACATAATGGTGCTTGCATCAGTATGCAAAGACACACATGCTCCTGCATGCTAGTGAAAAAATATGCTCTTCCGCCATGCTGGCATCAGGTAGGCATGTAAATGCTTCAACTTCACTCCTTCATTGCTTTTCAGCTATTTCTGTGTTTGACCTGACCTGTGATTTTAGATTGGAAGAATCAAACCTGACTCTTGATTTTGGATTACCCCTGGCTTATCACTTGGATTCTGGCTACTGATTTGACCTCAGCTTGCTTCCAGACCCTGCTCCAGTTAATTGGTTTGCAATTTACTTGCCAGCCAGCAAGTTAACCACCCTGACCTGTCACATGACCCTGCTTGTGCATGCCATTCTGTTCGTCAAAAGACCATTAAGTGTCAATTTCAGCCTGCTCCAGACCTGCATCTGCTTCCCAATCTGTGCCTATTTCTGTTATAAAACTTGGCAGTGATTTCATTATTAGCACTGCTCCTTTAGCACCCTTGGGTATCTGCCCCTATTCCAGGTTAACCCTGACCAGAAAGGCAAGATAGGCTTCTATCACCAACTTGGGCATATGAGTAATAAAAACTAGTAAAAGTATTTGTTAAACAAATTAACCTGTGTTTTGTATATTGTATATTGCTATCAGCAATATAAACCCGGTAAAACATCCAAATAAAAAAAAAAATTTTAGTTGAGGTTCCCCATAAAATTATGAGCAAATAAGATGAATTTTCCAACTACTTACCAGTTGAAATCTTTACAGTTTCGCTCAATGGCCCACGGCACTGACTGTTAGCAGCTGACACAGTCACATTAAATTCTTGTCCACATGGCAGGCTGGGGAAAGAACAGTTTGCCAATATGGAATTACAAGCCCTGGTTCCACCATCAGAAGTGAGATAGGAAGTAAAGATTTCTACTCCTGTCATCTGATTCCATGAGATTTCTAAAGAGTTTGTAACACAGTCTACTTCAGCCTGAACTTCTGGAGCGCAGGGAGCTGAAGAGAAACACAAAATGTTGTCATTTTAAAATTAACACATTTGTTTGTTCTGCACAGAATATACAGAAACCAACAACACCCCACACCCTATGTGTATGGCTGAAGATCAACTCAAGGAGCTCAATCAAGTATTTAGATTAGTTTAACTGAAATTATAATGTTTGGATTTAATGCTATTTGTCCTAACCACATTTCAATATCAAATGGAAAATATAAACAGCAATAATTACATCTATAACATACCAGTGATCAGTTGTATACTGTGGCTACTTTCTCCTTGACACTGTTTATTGAAAGCTGTGATCATGACATTGTATGTTTGGCCACAGAGAAGATCATTAACAGCACAGGAGGTAGATTTGGTGTGACATGTGTGCTCCTCTCCTGCTGTTGTGGCCACCTGTGCTGTATAATTTTCAGATCCAAGTGCACTGTTCCAATATAACATTGCATTGTTCAGTTCACAATCAACATCTACAGTGACATTCTGGGGAACACAGGGCTCTAACACACACAAAAAATATTGTTGGTTATGACAGCATAAGATAGTGTTCAATGTAATCAAATGTAACAGACAAAATGTTAACAAAAATCTCTATACGGAAAAAAACCTATAATAAATGTTGTAAATTTCATCACAGCAGTTGAGATTAAAAATGAATTTTTTGAATTGTCAAAATTAAAAAACCTGGAACAAGCCTACATTGTTTAAAAAAATACCTTTTTACTAAAAACAAAATCCAATTTACACATAGAAATGCAGAAATGACTGAGTTTTCATTTTAGAAAACCTAACTCCAGTGAAATCTTTTTTATACAATATTTTTTGTTTTTTTTTCTAGAAATCATAATAAAAAAACAGCAACAGCTTTGAATAATGAAAAAAAGGCAATAGAACACGGATTGAACAAAAACACAGGGAACATGCACAAAAACAAAGGAATCTTCACTCTTCCAATGACCTACTAATGACTTCCTCACCTCGACATTTCTAAAACATGAAGCCTCAGTATCATCATTTTGCTTTGCCTCAAACAATAGGATAACTTCCTAAGACAGATACCCAATTCCTTACTGGAAATAAAATTGAATGAAGAATAGTTAAAATGTGTTTTTGTCTGTGATACTATAGTCTTGATTTGTTAAAGCTCTTCAAGGATGGAGAGGATACACTTTCATTAGTAAAGCTGGGTCATCCAGCAAACCTGGAATTAATTTGATCCAGGATAGAAAAGAATTGAAAGAAAGATAGAAAAAAAAAAAAAAACAAATGACTTTTAGGAAATCCATTCCAGGTTTGCCTAATCAGCCAGGTTCACTGATGAAAGTGGATACTCTACAGACTTGGAGAGGATTATTAAATCAGGCCCAATGTGTTTTTTCTTCCACAAGAAGGCAAGATGGGAAATAAAGAGCAGCCAGGTGCATTGGTAGGCCAGATAGGAACAAAGAGAAGCTAGGTGCAATGGTGTAATGATATCTTGACACCCCCCTTTAATAGGTGGGTCACCAGATGTCCGCCCACCAACACCCTGAGAAGGGGATACATGGTCACCAAACTTCTGTGAGTACAGGAAGTAAAGAGCAGTGATGTCATTCCCTTTCCTGTCACTAGCTCAACACAAAATAAAAAGAAAAAAAAGCAGAGCCTTTAAAGATGCCTAAAAACATCTGTTTAGGGCTATATAGGGATTTTGCAACCCTGGTGTTTTATCCTGATATCGCTCCTGGATGCCTGGCTCTGCAGAATAAGCTGCTGTGATTGCTGCAGCTCTGAACAAACCCATAAATACTAGTACCTTGATAAATTCTTTGCTAACGTCACAGCATTCTGGGAACATTTCATGTTGCTCCTTGCACTGGCATACTGGAAAATAATGATTTTCTACATTGGGCACTGCTTACCTATATTTTATTAAAATGTAACACCTACCTGTCTGAATTACTTCTGGGGATACAGCTCTGCTGCTGCAGATCACTCCAAAGGATTCCACTGTTATATTGTAGATCTGTCCACACTGCAAAGGGCTCACAGTACACTGAGTGTCTTTAGTGCTGCAGTTACTGCTCTGGCCATCTTGTGTGGTCACAGTAGCTGTATATTGTATTCCCCCAGATACTGCACTCCAGGATATGATGGTGTCTTCTGAACCACACTGGAACTGTGAACGTAAGTCTCTTGCAACACACGGTACTAGAAAAAAATGCCTTAGTCAAATCCACCATAAATAACTAAAAAGCCATTAAAAAAGATAAAAAGGTAAATAAATATATATGTGTTTTCCAAGTGATTGTATTGCACTGGTTTTTTATATCATGGAAGATAAACCAGTAAAAGAGATGTAAGACATAATTATCAAAAGATATAATCTATCCTTCATATATAATATTCACTAATTTAATTGATACATCGATCATTCAAGATTCATCAAGCAATTTGGCCCTTATTACTGTCTGTGAAGGTTAGCCATCTGTTTTAGTTTTACTGTGAATCTTTGCACAGACACATAAAATTTGTCAGCTGAAATTAGCATTGTTTGAGCAAGCCACTGTTTGGTTTTCAAGTCTAATGTTTGACATCGGCAGATAACAACATAAACTACATTTGGGAGTCATTGAAAGCACACTAGACATTTTGTACTATTGCTTACAAATGTAAAATTATTAGTAAACAAAGGACTGTACGGCTGGGTACACATGTGCAATAATTGTTGTCCAACAACAAAAGACTGCACGATTCATGAACGAGCATTATAGATACAGCGCTGTTCTGCTCTATAGAGAAGGGATGGGGAGAATGATGGAGCAGCACCCCGCTGTGCTCTCTCCCCCTGACGCGTGTATGTAGCCATTGGCTAGTGGTTGTCAAGGTGTGGAACTTTCCCTGATGCCACCAGCCAATGGGAAAGTTCCCAATTGTTTTTATTGACAACAGGCTTACAGGTCATTGTTTACCAATACAGTAAAAAAGGATGAGGGATTGCACAAAGCGGGCAGCAATGAACAGCATGAATTTAGCTCAAAAGCTTTTTAAGAGCCAAGCTAAATCCAAACAGTAACAGTTGGTTCTTTAGTGATTTGATGCCGTGTTCCTTTTGACTTTTGGGATCGGTACACAATTCAATTTATTAGTAACAGGTGGCGGTTTTGTGGTGTTAGTGATGTTTGTGCTATGAGAAATAATGTAATACTGTGGCACTTATTGGATCTACATAAACCCAGGTCTTCCATATTATTAAACCATATCATATTTGCTTCATAAATGATTATTTATTGGTAAGCCTATGATAATGACATTGTTATCTGCAGCATAATAAAAATTAAAGTGCACCCTAAAAAGCTATACCACTGAATAGGTTATTTTATAAAACACAATTAATGAAAATCCTTGTTGGTTAAGAAAATGTTATCAAGGTTTTACTTACTACTACTTACTACAGTCAGATTACAATAGATAGGTGTGAATGTATTCACATACCTGTGTAAATGGTAGTCCTAAGAGAAACGACACTGCTACACATTCTTCCCACTGCAACAACCATGGCTTCATACAGAAGGCCACAAGAGAGCTGCATGAAGCTGCATGATGAATTGACTGTATGACAGTAATGCTCCTCTCCATTAGGCCCGGTAACCTTTGCAGTGTAATTTTCAGCTCCCAAAGATGGGATCCAGTACAGGGACGCAAAGTTAGACACACATTCAACCTTTGCTTGTAGCTGGGTGGGCACACAGGGCACTGTAACAAAAACCTGTTGTTAGATTTATTGGACTGGACTTATTTTACATCACTAGGAACCAGTGAAAATGTATTAAAACCCCTTTTAGGTTTGTATTGATATGTATAAGGAAAGAAAGCTCTAAACTGTACAACGTCAATTGCTGGGGAGGGTTGTTGAAACATTTGCCTGGGGATCAGCTTTACAACTATGTGCAGTAGTTGAAAAGTAATAAAAACACAGACTGATTATTACTAGTAATGTATTGTATAGATGTGCTAAAATTAATCTGTGGATAAATCCATAGATTCCTATTTTGAAATTAAAGGTTTTTGGAAACTTCCAATCCACTACTAAAGCAGTTTAATATTATTGTCAATTTCCTTTGTCCTTACAGTTATTGTTACTGCAACAGAAAGTAAAAAATAAACAGCTGACACCAGAAAGGCCATGCTGTTTGAGTACCCAGGGCCCAACCCACCAGGCCTAATCTTTAAGTATCAGCATCTCCATCTGAATGAACTGGCATTTGATGTGGCCGGTCACCAAAAAGCTTGAGGTGGCAAATAGGAATACCTTTGTTAGAAAAGACTCAAGCCTCTACAACCACCACATCAATCTCTTTGTAAAATAATGCCACATTGGTAAACTGAACTTTCCCTAGGATATTTTTACCGTTTTCAGTATGTACTTCACATCAAGAAATATATAACTGCCATCGTTTGTGGTTAAGACATTGGTTATAGGGAATAGATGTTGTTAAAGTATCTAGATTTACTACCGGTGTATTTGTCATTAGTAAATGTTAGATCTAGTTACCTGTGTGAAGCTCAGTTTCAGTGCTTGGTAAACTTTGACATTCTTCATTGAATGCTGTCACTGTCACATTGTAGCTTTGCCCACAAAGCAATCCATGGATTTCACAGGCTTGCTCTGTACTATTGCAGAGTAGAAGTTCCTCACCAAATCCTCTTAGAGCAGAGATGTACCTCAGAGCTCCAGGAGCTTCATTCCAGCTCAGAAGTGTTGAAGAATTATTACAGTTCATTTTTGCCATCACATTTTGAGGCTGACAGGGAACTGTAATGATACACAGTGATAGAAATGAAATGTATTCATCAGAACATTTATAGTACAAATAAAAATGCAACCTAAATGTTACCAGTTGTAAGCATGGATGGGGCAGATGCAGGACTCCAGCACTGATTATTGATGGCTGTAACTGTCACAGTGTATATCTGTCCACACTTCAGTTCTCTAATTGTGCAGCTTGAGTCCTCTGTGGTGCAGGAGAGGATATTTACCCCTGAGCTGGTAATATTAGAGGTATAACTGACTGCACCTAATGTTTTATCCCAGGACAGTGATATGGAGTTGTCATGACAGTTGATCTTCAATGGTTTCAGGGTTGGAACGCATGGCGCTGTAAAGACAATACATTATCATATAGAAAATCTATGCAAATGCCTATTGCACTTTATATAACTGCTGATACGCTTTAATCATTGTAATCATTGCATTACAAGAGGTATTTTTGTTTTTTTACAAATCACAGATTTACTAAATCACAGGTTACTTTGATAAATGATGATAAATACCATCTCCACTCTTGTAGCCATAACAAGTGTAATATCACATAAACTATATATTACAGATTATGCAAAGTTTACAGTTATGAATTGTTGCCTGTATTGCATTAATTTGCAAAATATTATTTATATATATTTTACATTTTTAAAGAACAAGGGGCCCAACAATACAATATTTGTCCTGCGTTAAAAAAATTATTTCATTATGTTATATTTGTAAACGACCAATATGATTATGCAGCACTGATTAATAAAGCGGCCCTGCGGCAAAACCTATCTGAATAAAAAGTACAAACATACCACAGGAGGAAAAGAAAGTCCTGTCCATTTGAGCTTTAAATCTAAAACATAGCTGTTAAATTCCAGTTCTGATGGTCCACATACAGCTCATAATTAAGGGTGAATTTTTGACTCTTTGTAAACTGGACAAGCCCTTGCCTTTGTGGACTGGAGTAGGATAACATTTATTTAAGAGATGCCCTGGCAAACCTACCCCTTTGGCTGGACCCTAGCATTTTATGCACAATAATGCCACCGTATGAGAAATAGGTTCAGACAGTAGAAATTCTGAGTGCGGAACAAACATAGCATTATAGCTAGTCAGAGCTGGTATATTGTATTATCTGGTCTTGGTAGAACTTTTTAATTTAAAATAGAATTTTACAATAACTTTATCAGAAATATTTCTTTATTTGAGTATAAATGACTTACCTGTTATGAAACCTACAGGAAGACTTGTGTTGCTGCTGCTCGCTTCATTAATTGCTTTAACAGTTACTTCATAAGATATTCCACATGTCAAGTTAGTAAAGTCACATAATGTAGATGAAGAATTACAAATATGATATTCTCCGTTTGTTCCAACAGCTACAGAGGAGTAAGTCTCAGCTCCTAGGCTAACATTCCATGAAACTGTGGCAGAATTGCTTACACAATCCACATCTATGAATAGATTTTGGGGAGTGCAAGGAGCTGTCGAAAAAATACACATGATTTCACATATTTATACTTTAAAAAGGTTAACATTTCTTGTTGACACATGTCTTGAGGAGGATAAATATTGTTTTCTGAGGCACGTTTTTGAGGCCCATACAAAGGTTTCCAAATACCTTGGGTACACTCCAATATCCTATACATAAACATAAGGCATTTGTGTTGGCCTAAGAGAAAAAATTAATAAGAATGTAAAATAATAATTCTGTGAAGTCTATTACTTACCTGTTATGAATTCATATATATGACTGAGTTTACTGCTGAACTCTTCTCCATTGGCTGTCACCAACACCGAGTAATGGTAGCCACACTTTAGGTCAGTCATTGTGCATGATGTGTTTGCTGAATGACATGTGTAGGTCTCTCCATCAACTCCAGTTACTTCTGAAGTGTAGTTCACAGCACCAGGAGCTTCTCCCCAAGAGAGCACTACCAGGTCAAAGGTAACAATAACTTCCAAATTTACTGGAGGACATGGAACTGAAAAATGACAGGAAAAATCATTATCTGCTGTATTATACTGAATAGTGTGAAATCTGATTTTATGTTATTAAAATGCTGGTGCTGGTAGTGCTTTCTGCATAACAAGAAGATATATTTGGAATCACAAATCATTTCAAAAACTTAGGTTATGTTTTTAACTAAGATTCAACCCAAGTTTTGCCCAAAATGCATACATTTTTTCACAAATTTCTAACTGAATGTGAAAATGTATAAATCTTGGGTAAAAAAGTTTGTCAATAGATTAATTAAACCAAACTAATTGGGGCAATTGTTGGTCTAAATAAAAAAAAAAAAAAAAAGCAGACTCAATGGACCATCTTTTTTTGTGCTGTCACACTTTTATGTTTCGCATAATGTCCTACTTGAATTTTTTTTCTTTATTAGCTTTTTCAGTAATAATACATTTACACATATCCATTGGTATACACATTGTATTTTTAGAAGATTACAGTATTGGAATTGGTAATCATAGTACCACAAACAGATAAATAAACCAACAAATAAACAGAGCCCAGAGGATATTACAGATATACCAATAACTGTTGCCTTATACCAAAATTTAGTGAGAAAAGAGAAACTTAAGCCAGATGCAAAATTCCTATTGCAATTTTAACGTAAAGTGTATTCCACACATTTTTCTATCTTTGTCCCATTTGGGAGATCACTACTACCTATCTATTCTGAAGATATACCGGAAAGTGAGAACAAATCACTGTAAATTAAATATCTTTTATAGCCAGTTTCACTAAGTGTAGAAATATGGATCACTACCCAATACACACATGCACAGACTTTTTGTCTCAATGACAATGGTGATTGGGACAAATAGAAAGAGTAATATCTCTCACCAACAGTAACCAGGCATCACATCTCTATGCCTTATCTGAATTTCTGGTATCTAAGAAGGATATATAAATCATAACCTCACTGTAATACAAGCCCCACTGCCTACACCAGTCTAATAAAGATGTAGTAAAGTAGCGTATTTCCTGTCTGTTGCCAATCATGACAAGGTCAGAACAGAAAAAGCTTAAACTTTCAAGAATAAAATGAAAGATATCCTTGTTTGAAGCATTATAAACTTAATCCACTCATCAATCAGCGGGATCTCATCAGAGAGAATGTCTGTTATAGGTTGAGGGGGCTTGTTCAGGGTCAGGTGCTAGTTTTGAAGCATAGTTTCATTCCTATTGCAACCACGTTATAATTACCTGGGTATTTAGTGATTTCAGATCCTTCTCTTAAAATGATATTCCGTTTGTTATTCTCCAATAAATGTGGAATATGATTGATTTTTTTTACTTAAAAGAGAAATTTCTTTAATGCCAATGTTATCTTTTTATTAACATTGTCTTTTTCATTAGATTGCAAAATTAACGAAAACGACAATACCATCTATTTCTTTCTAAGCTTTCAGGAGTTCTAAAAAATTGCTTCATAATTTAATCTTTTTTATCTTACCTGATTTGAACATAGAAGCAGTGCTTTTGCCACTGTTGCACATGATGTTGTATGCAGTGACCACTGTGGTGTAGATCTCTCCGCAAGTCAACTCTTCTACATGACATGATGTGTCCTCACTGCTGCAGTTACGCTTGTCTGAATGATAACTGGTCACTGATGATGTATAATTAATGGCTCCAGGTGAAGGATTCCAGGAAATAAGCACTGAGTTTTCTGTTCCATTTACAGAGGTT
Source organism: Pyxicephalus adspersus (assembly GCF_032062135.1). Taxonomy (NCBI): domain Eukaryota; kingdom Metazoa; phylum Chordata; class Amphibia; order Anura; family Pyxicephalidae; genus Pyxicephalus; species Pyxicephalus adspersus. The sequence goes on along the minus strand of NC_092865.1, from coordinate 38,173,794 downwards.
TTTACATCCATTGGAACACAGGGAGCTGATGACCAAATTGATATAATATGAACGTTTTATTTATTTCTATATGGGCATTGAAAAATAACACTAGGTACATTAAGTAGATGTATCCACTTGGAAGCAGATAACAGATTACTTTCTTACAAACAGATCTTATTAGTATGTAAAAGATTCAAGGCTCAGTTTTTTGTTCTTGAAAAATATATTAGCCTTACAACTATGTTTATTAACCCTCCCTTATCTTCTTTTTCAATACTTATCTTGAAACATAACATAAATCCTGGCACTATCTATGCATTATATTCTTTTAACAACCTGTGACTGTAACAGTGTAAATTTTCCTCAACCATCTCACTGTACAATGGTAACTTCTAAGAGGATCCCCTTATTAAACTAATTGTCATATGGCAAAATGTACTTGTGTAGTCAACCTTTTTTTTTATTAAACCAAATACATTATTTGTAAATCAAAAAATATGACACTACTCTGTGTCTAGAGAAAATAAATTTTTCCTTTATAAGTTGTCATCTTTTGCCTCCCTTATAAAAAACACATGCAAGGCAATAATATTTGCAATTATTAGTTCATTACACATACCAGAATAAACCTTTACGGCTTGGCTCAGGGGTCCTATACACTGCTTGTTAACAGCATAAACATATCCATTATATTCATATCCACATGGCAGGCCAGTAAAGGTACAGTTCACTTCTGAGGATTTACATGTTCTATTCACACCATCGGATCCCACAAGATATGATGTAAAATCTTCAATATCAGCCATTGTTGACCAAGACAAAGCTACAGATCCCGCATCACACTCTAGTTCTCCAATGACATTCAAAGGTGCACATGGGGCTAAAGAGAAACACACAAATAAAGTGTTCAATGTTCAGTGATGTAAAACAAAGCATACATAGCTCTTTTCCTATGGCCTCAAGTTTTTTATAATCCTCCACACATTGTACAAAGTAGAGTTATATGAAGATATTTTTGCAGGTCTTTTTATATACATTTTAAATACATATTCAACATATTCAACAATACAATACAATATATATTCTTATATACTTTACTATTGACTAGTAATAGTTCAAAAATTAATTCTAAATATGAATAATAAACTAAAATAATTAGTTATTATTTTATATTAATATTATAATATAATATATAATTATATATAAATATTATTTTATATTATATTATTTAATGTATTATATAAATATTATTTTAAATAATAAAAAAAAAATACTTTTTTTCTGTGTTGTGGATTTATGCAAATAGTAGTTTGCATAAAGTGTTCGACACATGGCATTTTTCTATAGTGTAGAACAGTGTTTTTCAACCAGGGTTCTTCCAGAGTTTGCTAGGGGTTGCAGAGGTTGCAAAAAGCAATGTCTGCCTGGTGTTAACTGACACCAATGATCTTTTTGGCAATTTGTAAGGGTGACATTCCCATAGGTGCCATTTGCCAGCAATGTAAGAGGCATTCTTCCCACTGACAACCACACTAATGCACATAATGAGCTATGGATATAGTAATATATAGTATAGCAAGGGTCCCCTGAAGACCTGAAATTTTAAGGGGTTCTACCATGTAAAAAAAGTTTGAGAAATACTGATGTAGAAGATAGAGAAGGGCCACAAAACAGGGCAAAATAAAGAACCATTTATCCTTGAGATCTTTCCAAGATGCGCACATGAGATATATTTGCAGGATATTTATTGACTTTTTGGTCCTGATTTATCAAAGCTCTCCAAGGCATCAGAGGATACACTTTTATCAGTGAAGCTGGGTGATCCAGCAAACCTGGAATGGATCTGGTGCAGAATTGAAAACATTTGCTAACAAATAGCTAGGGACTTTTAGAAAATTCATTCCAGGTTTGCTGGATCACCCAGCTTTACTGATAAAAGTGTATCCACTATGCCATTTGGGAATCCTGGAGAGTATTTTTATTGCCTAATATTCCTTTGTTCTGGTAAAGTTTGTTAAATTATCTGGTTCTGAGAGAAAGAATTTTAGTCACTAACGGCCGCTGACTTCCTTCCTCCTTATCCACCCCCACTTCTTTTTTTATTTATTATATATATATATATTGTCCATTAGCATACCAGTTGCTAGGTTACATCCAGAGGTAGTGCTAGTGTATCTCAGGCAGGTATCAGTCCTACACTGCAAATTTTACTCGGTATACCAAATTAAAAGAAAGTAGAAATGTTATGTAAGCACTGTTCCGGTTACCACTGTTTTTTTTTATTTGTGTTTTGTTTTGTCTTTGTTGTCTGATTTGCTGTATAATGTATACGCTAAATATTTCTATTGTTTGTAATGTTTCCTTAAAAAATAAAAAATCTTAATAAAAATCTATTGAAACCAAAAGTGTATCCGCTACAGCCTTGGAGTTCTTGAAAAAAAAAGGGAAAGGAAACTCTTAATAGAAAGCTCAAAAGGCTGGAGTTAATAAATAGTTGACTAAAATGAGTACATGGTTTCAATGTACAGAGATATGTTGTGTAGATGCCCAATAGATGCATTGTTAATTTCTTATTAAAGTTGAATTTGTCTAGCCACAATTTTATCTCATTCGCAATCAGGACAGAGTGTTTCTTTCAGACATTTTCTATAGTTGGTTTAACTACCAGGGAAACAAGCAAACTATGGTAACTTTTATTAAAATCTATACTTGAACCAAGGTCAAGTTATTACAGGACAAGGCCATTTTTAAACCCATTGGAAAAAGTTTAAATAATATATTAAAATTATTTTTATTATTATTAAAATACCTGGCCATAGCATTTAGACAAAGTAAACCTAGGCAATATTGAAATGAGATCAGGGACATCCACCAAGATAAATTCTTACATTTTTGAACTCCCAAAAAATGCAAAAATTGTGACCAGATTATACAATTCTATATATATTTATTGATGTAGGTATTTATATTGTTTATACCTGTGATAAATTCTGTGGAGTCACTTCTTTGGCCTTGACATTGATTATTGTATGCCGTAACTGTAAGTTGGTAGGTGAGGCCACAGCTCAGTTGTGTAATGTCTCAAGAAGTGGATGTTGTGTGACAAGTGTGTTCTCCATCTGGTCCTACCGCCAAAGCTGTGTAATTAGAAGCTCCGGATGTTTTGCTCCAGGTCAGAGAAGCTTTATTAGACTGACAGTCAACGTCTGCAGTGACATTCTGTGGTATACATGGAGCTTAAATTGAAAATGATATAATAAAATAAGTGCATGGTGGATAAAGTATTTTTTTTTAGAGAAATACCAATAAAATAATTTGGAAAATAAAAAGACATTTTCGATGAGTTTACTTGAATCAGTAAATTGGTGTTTTTTTTTTTCTTTTGAAATTATGAGATACAATCAAATCCTGCAACTAAGATAAATATTGATTTGAAAATAGAAAATGTAATACTTATGTACTGTAATTTTCCTTTACTGATAGTTCTATGGCAGTATATGAATGGATTATTCCCCTCCCACTCTCAGGACCTAACTATACAAATTTAAAGAGCTCCATATGCCTAGCGTTCTGTAACTAGCCCTTCTCAAAAAATATAGGTGGCTCTGTATTCCTCCAGCCTGGTAGGTGGCCAGACCAGAGAATATAGAGGAGGAATACTAGGTGTATGGACCACCTTGAATTTATCTAGTTAGGCCTTGGGAGAGGGAGGGGAAAAGGATTACCCCAAGCTGACAAGGAACAGACAGAATATTGAGTTTAAAATTCTGATGTACATTGCAGTAAGGCATATTGGAAAGGGTGCATTATGTAACATGATAAAATCATATCCAGTATTTCTGAATTGCCATGTTTAAGACTTGAATGGACATATACTATAGAAGAACTTTTCTAAAAGTAAGTAGGGGAAATCTGTTTTATTGGGATTGTTTAGCCTTATAATTTACCTGTGTGAAAATATCCTGGAGAGATGGCTTTGCTACTGCAACTTAAGCCAAAGGTTTTCACAGTCAAATTATATATTTAGCCACATTTTAAAGTATAAAGCATACAGTTAAGTCCTGATGTGCCACATTCACTACTTTGACCATCTTCTGCATTGATTGTAGCTGTATATGTAATTGCCCCAAGGGCTGCCTCCCAGCTGATGAAAGCAAATGTCATACTGCAATCAAATTCCATATTAGGATTTCCTGCTTGACAAGGAACTAAACAATAAGCAATATTTACATGTCAAATGCACATATTGTATAAAAAACATTAATATGTGTGTATTATAAGTAAAGAAGTCACATGCATATACCTGTATGAAATGTTGTGGATGCACTGACGTCACTCATACAAGTGTTTCCCACTGCGACAACCACAGCATCAAATTTTAGACCACAAGAAAGCTGAGCAAAACTGCAAGATGTGTTGCTTGTTTGACAATAAATCTTCCCTTGAGGGCCTGTAGCAATTACTGTATAATTCACGGCTCCTGGTGTTTCAGCCCACGCTACAGTTACCACATTGGATTCACAATCAATATCAGACCTAAATGCATGTGGTATACAGGGAGCTGCAAAGAACCCATAGTGAATAATTAGGATGACAACTATGATATAAACAAGCAAGCATTTAATTATTGTAAAAAGATGCTTCTTTGTATTTTAAGAAATGTTTCATCATTGTAGCTCTCTTTACCAGGACAGAACAGTATAGTAAAAGTGATGAATAATCTGACAGACTTTTGAATCTAGAACTTTTCAGGTAATCAGGATTTATAGGTAAAACGACAGTTTGTAAAGACATAAGATAAAAAATGTAAAGCTTAAGGCTGGGTAGCACGGGTAGATCTGCTGCCAATTTAGCATTTGACTGACCTATCTGATTTTTTTCTAAGTAATCACTCAGTTAGAAACCCTAAAACACTTCACTTCAATGTATTCTTTATGATGACGTGCAGTAATGTAATTCAAAATACTAGTGCACACATTGGATGTTTGCTATGTATGTAGAGTGCTGTTTTTGGCTGTTGGACTAGCCAATGGGAACAAAGCAGCTGTGTATATGAAGTGACATTACAGCACATGTAGCAAATAATTATGTACTGATGAATAAAATCTATAATAAAATGATGAATAAATCTATTTAGAAATCCACAAATTTTAATGTTTGGCTTCATCTAAATGTATGCATTAAACTATATCCTATATGTCTTTTCAGATGGCCAGCGACTTCCTCCTTTCCCAACACTCTTCTCCAGAAAAAAACTAATCTTGTTTTTATTTGTCCTATTTATACCTGCATGCTTCATTGGACCAGGTTCCCTGAAATGCATCGAATCACCAACATTCTAACCCATTTGAATTTGCAATTATAAGGATAAAATTGATGCTTTTTATGTTATTATAAGTGTTTAATAAATAAATGTTTCATTATATTTATAATTTTTAAAATTTAGTAGATATGTCTTGATTTGGATTCCTTAAAAGCCCCACCCTTTCCCTAGATTTTGTTTGGTTTATTGCTATCAAAAGCCAGGGTTTTTTAATGCTCTGGAATATTTTAGTAAAACCGATTTTTTTAAATTATAATAAGTAAAATTTAGTAATTCAATAATGTTTTTATCTAATGTATCATAAGTAATAACTAGTTACAAGAAGTGAGCTAGCTTACCTGTGTATAAAGCAACTGGAAAGCTGGGCTTACTTGCACATTGATTGTTAACAGCAGTTATTCTGACATCATATGTCTGTCCACATGGCAGCCTACTGATCACACAACCAACCTCTGTACTGTTACATACAAGATATTGCTGTGTAGGAGTCTCCAGCACAGACAGATAGCTCATAGCTCCTGGAGTGGCATCCCAACTCAGGTGTGCTGCTGAGTCAGAGCAGTTCATCTTAGTAGCCACATTCTGAGGCTGACAGGGGGCTAAAATAATAAAAAATACAAAATTACAAACTCAACTACAAAGGTTGCTGCATTTTTTTTTAAATTACAAACAATCACATACATTTTCATTCACACCTGCCCAGTCTGCTGTGTTTTAACATGCTACACACAATGGACCAAGAATCATGCATGATGCATTTTGGGCAGCTCTATGGAATACACATTTTCCCCAGTGAACAATGCACTGGGAAGCTGCAATTGAGTAGTATTCAGAATAAAAGGCACTGCATAACTGCAAAATGTATGACAATGCAGATACTGCACCCCAGTTGTGTGAATAAACATTTGAAAGGCATGACAGATAATTTAATAATTCAAAAACCTAAAAATAAAGTCTTGCATTTTATCATTGTAATTAGCAGGAATCACTGCTACTAAAGCAATCAAACAATGTTGAATCCTTACCAGTTATAAGTGTAGCTGGAGGACTGGTTGGACCTGCACACTGAGTATTAATGGCTGTAACTGTGACATTGTAGATCTGCCCACACTTTGCATTGTTGACTATGCAACCCCTGTTCTCTGTATGACAAGAAAGACTTTCCACTCCTGGGCTGGTGACATTTGTGATGTAACTGATTGCACCTGAGGTTCCACTCCAGGATAGTAACACAGAATCATTGTAGCAAATGATTTGTGGTGGATCCAGCACTGGGATACAGGGAGCTGCAAAAAAACCAACGCATTTAGTCTTGGACTTTGGACATGTTCTACCCCCCCCCAAAAAAAAAAAAAAAAAAAATCATCCAATTGCTTTTAGCTATATTTTTTGTCAAGCTTATCTTTACCTCCATTAGCCAGCAGCATTTATCATCATGTTCCAAATGTATTTTCACAACCGGGACATTAATATAAACACTGTGTATATAAACCCTAGCAGGTCAATTTCTGTACTATCAAGAAAAGGTATGATGCAAAAGAATTATTTTGCTATATTTTAAACACTTTAGATAATTCATGACAGATTAAAGGGGGATTCTGATCTGTATATGGTGTCAGCTAAAGCAACTTTAAATGTTAAAAAGTAAATGTAACTCCTTCTAAAACCTCAGTTACTCTACTCACCCACCTAAAATTCATCCCCTCTTCTCCCCTTAGCTATTTTGTTGCTAATTTTGTATACTTTTTTCCAAATTTTTTAAACTTTTTTTTTAATTGTCATTTGTTTTGTTCTTTTTTTGTGACACATTTGTTCCTTTTCTGTTAATTAAATAGTTATCCTCAAAAAAAAGGAACATGTTGGAAATATGAAAATTATTCTTGTAAGAATTAAAGATAAACTACATCTTTCTATATTATATAGTGAAATAATTTATCAATGTAATGCTTTGATTTTATGATAAAGACTGAGATCCATTGCAAACCCAAAACAAAACTTAGCTAAAGTAGCCGTTTACAAAATCCTGACTGCAGTACTACCAGCATGTACTCACCAGCATGCAGATCTATTGGGAGACTTGATTCACTTGTGCTCTCTGCATTTGAAGCTGAGATGGTCACTAAATAAATCTGCCCACACGATAACCCAGAAATATCACATGAATTTTCAGATGAATGACAAGCATGATGTTCTCCATATGCACCTACTGCTAATGCAGTGTAATTGTTTGCTCCTAGGCTTCTCTCCCATGAAATTCTGGCAACATTAGTCACACAATCCACCTGTGCAGTCACATTTTGTGGAACACATGGAGCTGTAAAAATAAGTTTTTTATATTATTAATATTTTATATATAATAATATATATTTTTTTTTTATTTTGCAACACAAGGAGGCAAGCTTTCTAGACCAAGAGAAACAGATATATTGTTGTTTTACAGTGTTGAAAAAAGTGAGAATTGTTACATTATGTTTATGGTCATATTAATGCAGCATTTCACAAAAGGGGAAACAATAAACCATGTAAATCAGAATATGACTTCTGGGTACAAACATTCCAAATCCCATAACTTTTTTTTATTTTTCAAATGATACTAACAATAATTAATCCATAGAGAAAATCAATCCAAAACCAATAGATATTCCAATCTACGTAGAAAAGTGTATGCATCAAAATGTCTTTAAAAAGTAGATTGGTATATCCCACAATGTAAAGCATGTGACAGTTGTATTGTAAAGATGCAAGTTGACCTAACTATGCATGGCTGTAATATAATGTGCCATTCATACCTGTATGAAAGATGTGTGTGTCACTAACATTACTGTTGCAGTATTGACCACTTGCTGTAACTACCATGCTATACTGGTGACCACATCGGAGTTCTCTCAACGAACAGCTTGTGTTTGAAGTCTGACACACATATTTCTCTCCATCATTTCCTGACACATAATTTGTGTAATTCAGAGCTCCATTCATGTCCTTCCATGATGCAACCACAAGGTTGGCACTTACTTGAGACTGTACATTAACAGGAGAGCAGGGTACTGTAAAATAAAGACATCATACAGATAGATTGCTCATCAGAAATTAAAACAAAAATTAAAAGGTATGTTAACTTCAGTATCAATACCTTGTATCTGTGTCTAAATAATTTAGGAACAGACTGCTACATATACAAAGGGATGGCCAGATCTGACCAATCTGTATACTCACATATATCTGACTATATAGCTGTATACTTAATATAAATGTTGAATCATGGAATAAAAAAACAACATACTTGGAATATTATGGAATACACATCTAGAATAGATTATTTAGGCTATTTGAAATCGAAGTGCATACTCGTAAACCTTGAACGCCGCCTGAATCCTATAGCCGCATACAACTTTTGTAATTTTAAAACTTTGGGCCTGATTTATCAAAGATTTCCAAGGCTGGAGAGGATACATTTTCATCAGTGAAGCTGGGTGATTTGGCAAATCTGGAATAGATTTCTTGAAAATAATTTGCTATTTTTTAGCAAATGCTTTCAATCCATTCCAGGTTTGCTGGATCACCCAGCTTCACTGATGAAAATATATCCTCTCCAGCCTTGGAGAGCTTTGATAAATCAGGCCCTATGGGTTAACAAAACTATTCAATTACTGGGATGTGTTAGGATATATTTATACATAGATTTCCTTTCCTTTTAGATGATTTCTAATATATTTTGCTGCAACGTTTTGAAAGAGAACTGAATATCCATGTAATATTGTTAGGGATAGGTTGGGGTTTTCAGCTACTATAAGTTTGTGGCAGATCCAGTCTCTTTGCTGTCCTGGCATATTACTTTTTTAAATTTCTATTAAATCCTAATGTCTTCATTCTGCTACATACAATCCCCTGATTTCAGTTTTAGATCTATTTGAATCATATATAATTGCCTGTTTTAAAATATTTAACATACAGTATATTATGTTATTTGACTGTGACTATGGTGGGGACATAGATAGACGTAGATTGTCAGCCTCTTTGAGGGACAGCCAGTGACATGACTATGGACTTTGTAAGGCACTGTGTGAAATGTTGTCACTATAAAAATACTGTGTAATAATAATAATCATAATAATCTTTGTCAAATATACCTGGATCCACATTTAATTCACTAGAGGAAGTCTGGCAGTCACTGCTCACAGCTATCACTGACACGCTGTAGGTTTCTCCACATTTGATACCTCCAATTACACATTGATCTGTTGTGGACTGACACAATGAACTCTGCCCATTCTGGGTGCGCATTTCAGCAATGTACATTTCTGTGCCAAAGCCTAAACTTTTGGTCCAGGATATCACTGTGCTGACATTAGCACAAAGACTTTTGGCAGATATGTCTATTGGTTGGCAAGGAGCTAAAAGTGAAAAAAAGAGATATGTTAAAAAAAAGACAGAGATAAAAAGTGTGCTCACTGCTAACAATAAAATATAATCACTAGCTTTTATATATTCTGCACACTAGTAATACATAAAGTATTGGTGATTATAACCACTAGACAAAAACAGAAAAGAGAATAAAAATTGAAAGGTTAAACCAAAAATTTGTGTCTTTTTATTTTATTTTATTATAAATTCTAATACAGTCGTACAAACATATTCACATTCACATAACACACATAATTAAAATCAAATAGCCATTTATAATATGTTTAAATAATATAAATAAATAACAATAAAAAAACCAATTTTTTTTCCAATTTCTGAATACTTTATTTGTTTCTTTCTTTTCTAATTTCATTGTCAAACCTGTTCAGAAACTAAACAAAGATCAGGCCAAGTGATGTTCGAGTAGGATTAGGACATGTGAGTTAAACAATTTAGGCCAATCTGAGAAGCAGTACATCTTTGCGCACACAAGCTAACAAAGTAGATGATAGTCAGCTTGAGTATTAAAAATTTGCCCTATCAAGGGCCAATCAAGTTGTTTGCCTATGCCTGTTGTCCATGTAATTAGAGGAATGTAAAGTATGCAGCTTACTGCTTTCAGCGGCATGGGCACCCTGTGGGTATAATGGATGCCGTCACCTTTCAGTTTTCATCAAAGCACTGAACTATGTCTAAAACAGGACAAGTTTCTAGAACTTTGAAGCATGTCCTGAAAATGTAACTGTTAGTGCAAACAAAACAGTATCACAGACAATACACAACTGTGTTAAAGTTGCAAATGCACTTTATGACTACAATAACGGTAAGTATAATACTGGTAATATAATACTCAAACCAAAACCAGAGATTCACATAATATCACTAATATAAATACTGATAATAATATGAAAAATGTAAAACAATTAAGATAAAGTATATATTTACCTGAGTAGAGTAAAACAGTCTCATTGGAGAAAGCCAGGCACTGCCCATTATCTGCTCCAACAGAGATTGTAAAAAGTTCTCCACAGGCTACATTAGTAAATAAACAATTGCTTTCTTGGCTGGTGCAGTTGTAATGGATGGAGTCACTCTTTGCTGTGGCTATAAATGTCATGTTTCCATTATCTTCCGACCATGTGACATGTATCGTGTTCTGATCACAGTTGAAGATAGCTCCGATGTTCTTTGGGATACATGGAACTGAAAATTAATGATATTGTATGGTTACAATTGGGCACAATTTCCTTATTTTTTGTTAGTTGAAAAAGATGATCAGAAGATACTAATATAGTTACAGGTTACAATGTAGAAACACATTTATTAAGTGTTTAAAGATAAAAAACATTGTATAATGAAAGTAAACCAATGTATTCAATTATAAAGAAACAGAAGGGTATTAAAAGGTCTATGCTCATAGATGGGTCAACAGGCATCCTCAAACATACAAGGACCCATCATCATGCAATACTCTGCAGCTTTGCAGACTGCATCAGAATTGTGTTGTACTTCCTTTTTTTCTTTAGAGTATATAAAGCCTAAAACAGACCAACTCCTACTTATGTGCTGAATCAAGTTATAAATAAAGGGACTGGCTTGTGATGGGGAGCTGTCTGTCTTTAAGCAAATCATCAATACAAGACAGCATCATATCCACAGTGCTTTCTTTCTTTACTCCTGTACATGAAAAGAGCAAACGACTGAGAACAAGGTGGAAGGGAAGCCTGTGTGATATTGTGCGTAACTACATTCGAAAGTCAAATTTTTTTTTTAAAAAAAGCTTTTCATTCCTCTGTTGATGACAAATTAAGTTAGGGTTGATTTACTAAATGAGTTCCTGTGCATTGCAGTTCATTCTATTTAGTAAAATTTGGTACTTACACTAAATTGTTGCTGTCTCCCCACTATAATATTGTACTGATAAGACAACTCAGCAAGGAAGGCCTAACTGCTTTGGGTGTTAGTTCATTAAAATACATAGTAAAAAGCAATAATACATACCTGTTTTGAACTCAGCAGTTGGACCTTGGGGACTTACACACTGATAGTTGGAGGCAGTTACAGAAACCATGTATGTTTGGCCACAAGGCAATTCAGAGAGTACACAGCCTGGTTCAAAAGATTCACAAAAATGCTCTGTCCCATCAGTAGCCACTGCTTTGGCAACATACAGAACTGCGCCTTCGCTATAGCGCCATCGAATGACTGTGGATTGGGTGTTACAGTCCGACAGGACTGAAACAATCTTGGGTGCACATGGGACTAAGAAAAACAGAAATGTTTTAGATCAAAAGAATTTTTAACAGGCAGCATATCTGGTGGTAGCATTGTAGGGATCTGGGCTAGATTAGAGTAATTCTAGTGACTACCAGTGGAGGTCTTCCAGCAGCCAGAAGGTTATTGTAGGTAGTCACTACTTGATGCTGGCTACTGGGAAACTATTTGGCCACTCCAGAAGCAACACCCCCTTTCTTGACAATTTTTTTTCTGTTCTTCACTTTCATTTGCCTGTTCCCTTTTTTATGAAATAATGGTGCAGTTTTTTTATATGTATATGTACAGTATATGTTATGTTATGTATGTTTTATGTTCACCAAGTAATTGCATTGCCTTCATTTAAACACTAGTATGTTTGTGTGTGATGCCTAAATATCAGGTCTCACCATATCAGATGTTACCATTGGTACCATTTTATAAAAGTATTACAAGGATATCTAAATCAAATGGTTGGCTCTGCTATCACTCAGTAGGGTTTTTATTTGAAAAAACAAGGTGTTGTGTGTACCACGTGAGTAGTCAGCCTTAAACTGGGTGTCAAGTACATTGTCATTGGTAAAGGGATCTACAATGATCTAATTTTTATTGTTTTAGAAATGAGCTTTTAAAAGGTTTGAGATTATTTTACCAAGACAAACTGACTACAAGACAATCTACATTTCCTACCTGTTACAACAACTTCCAGTTCACTATTCATACTGGGACAATCCACATCATAAGCGATTACAGAAAGTGATAGGCTTTCACCGCACTGTAGCCCTACAATCTGACAGCTGGTGTTTACAGAGGAACAGTTGTAGGTGGTATCACTGGCACCCAAGACTGAAGCTGTGTAGAAAGAAGCCCCATTTGATGGGTTCCATGAAACCTCCAAAGAATTGTCTTGGCAATTGGTGATGACTTGAACATTTCGTGGATCACAGGGAGCTTTAAAAACACAAGTAAATATAGATGAAACCTGTTAAATGTGTATTTTGAAGAAGAGTTTGAATAGTTCTAGTTATTTTAGTTTAGTTTGTGCACAACAGACATTCGAAATTCATGAAAATTACTTTAGGTAAGACATAATGATTTTTTCACAGTGGTACCCATAGATGTTTAATTTTGGTTAGTCATTAAATATTTTTCATTGATAAAGGTCTTTTGAATTACAGACACTAAATATGTTGTGCATACTTTATAATCAGGGCATATTCTGTAAATGCAAATCTGTTTTTAACTCAATAACTGAAAAACACAGCGAGAAAAAAAACAATTTACAATTAAAAGTGGACCTAAACTCAAAGTTTTTACATAAAAGGGTAGACAATCCTTTTATATAAAGTAAAAATCTTTTTTTTTTTTAAATGTAACACCCTCCGGGGTTACCTACGTCACGTGTCCCAGGATCGCAGGGGAAAGAAATTCCGATATTACGCATGCGCAGTGACATTGGCTCTTCTTTTTTTTCCCCTTTACAGCAGGCTATGTCACCTGAAGGAGGAAGAAGACTGAAGATCGTGGCGCCAAGTGCTTCCTCCTCGCTGGGAAGTAGAAGAATTCCAGGAAGCACAGGACCTCATCGAGTAAAGCTACGTACACACGGCAGATTTTTATCGCCCGATAATCGGCATCGGCCAATTATCGGGCGAAAATCTTCCGTGTGTACAGTCGGTGTCGTCCATCGTCCGGACGACCGACCTGCCGGATCCACGGACGATGGACGACAGCCTATCGTAATGAAAGGGAAGGGGAGAGCGCGCAGCAGGGTGCCGCTCCGTCGCTCTCCCCCCTTCCCTCTCCATAGAGCATGAACGGTGCTGTATGTACAGCATCGTTCATGCATCTTGCAGCCCCTTGTCATTGGAAAGGATCGTGAAAGATCCTTTCCAACGACAAAAATTGCAAGTGTGTACGCAGCTTTGGTGTTCAGCGTGATTGAGGGATATGCTGGATTAAAGGTAGGTGTGTCCTTTATAAATGTTGATACTTTGTTCAGTTATCAAGACCCAATGCAGTCAGTTATACTTTCATTAGGCTGACCAATATTTGAAGTATGGAGTTGAAATCACCAGTAGTGGATAAAACTGTCCACGAAAGATGATTTGTAAATGTTTAAAATTTTCATTGCATCATTGTTTTTCTTAACCACATAGAAAATACTGCTTAATTTACCTGTTCTTAGTTTTTTTCCTGGACTACTGGAGCCATTTATTTTACCATTAAAGGCAAAAACACTCATCTCATATTCAGTTCCACATAGTAAGTTCATGAAGAAACAGTAGGTATCTCTGTTAACACATTCTTCCTTACTGCCATCAGGTGCGAAAGCATTTGCTGTGTACTTGACAGCACCAACTACAGGATTCCAGTAAAGGCTCACAGTGTTGATACTACAGTCACGCATTACAGTCACATTTTGTGGGGCACATGGAGCTGTAAAAAACAAGATATGCTGAAATTAGCAAATGGAGCAAATAACATTTATTGTGATTTTGTTATTCAATTACTGATGTTGCAATTCAAGTTGATACTGCACTTTCTATATGATTACTTTATATTTATTACTTTCTATATTAAAACTTTGCTGGGCTTTTCTCTATAAAACTCAGCAATACCTTTATGGTTTTTAGTCATTTTTTGCATTTGTTAATGCATTAGGATATTATTACATTTGCTAGTAGAGAAGGAAGAAGTATGCTTCATTTACTTTAATTTTAACTCATCTTAGTGAAAAAAGTGACTTTCATTGATTTTAATCATCAGATCACATGCAAGCAAAAAAAGTTTTTTTTATTACCTTCCTAAAAAATGGGTACTCTTTGAAAACTGGAAGTTTACCTTTGAATTCTAACATGTTCCACTACTAGGTAGAAAACCAGTCTGTAAGTTATTTATCTTAGTCATCTGTGCCACATTTTAACACAGCAGCTACACTCTCACCCAGGGGTGTCCAAAACGTTGATCGTGATCTACCAGTCGATCACAAAGGCATTTTCACCCTTTCCCGTTGTTTTCCTAGCAGCTGGGCTGCTTCGCCTATAGGGATGCTGGTGATGTCTTTATGTGTGAGAAGGCTCCATAACAGTGGGGAGTGGGGAGAAAAGCAGAAAAGGAGGGGGGGCAGTCTCAGGTGAGCAGTGTTGGGAGCCAAGATACCGTTGTACAGATTAGCAGTTCTTTTACCATAGTCTTGTAGTGCAAGGTCTGTGCAATGTTCTGCCATTCAAATGTCTCATTAGCTCCAGTCACTTCTGTGTCATACTCGGTATATATATATATATATATATATATATATATATATATATATATATATATAAATATATATATGTTTAGCATTTTTATTGTTGGCAGATCATTTTGACTTGGGCATTTAAAAAGTAGCTTGCAAGCCAAAAAAGTGTGGGCACCCCGCAAGTCAAAAAAGGTGTTATTTATGACTGGCTTAGCGCTCCTCTTGATGGTGGCGAGTTGTGTATTTTTATATTTATTCAATTAAGGGCTAAATGAAATAATATTCAATATTACTATCAATAGTAATAGTAATAAATACAGAAAATAAATAAAAATGATGTGGACTCCTTTTAAAAATGTTTTTTTTTTTAATGATTTAGGCTACATACAAACGTGCAATGATTGTCGGTGGAAAGGATCTTTCACGATGACTGCACGATGCATGAATGAGCATTGTACATACAGCACCGTTCTGCTCTTTGGAGAGAGGAGGGGGAGAACGACGCAGTGGCACCCTGCTGCGCTCTCTCCCCTTCACTTGTATTACGATCGTTCGCCGTCCATCGTCCATGGCTCTGTCAGGATGGTCGTTCGGATGATGGGCGACGAGCACCGGACACACGCAAGATTCTCATCCTATATCAGCCCTGAGACGATTAACCGACAAGAACCATTGCACGTGTGTACCTAGCCTTAGAGTTCTTTGTATACATTTATCTTATTGATGGAATAAAATATACTGTTGGTTGAAATAAACTAGCTATGCATAAAACCAATAAAAGATTGCATCCCTTGGAAACAATTATGCAAGAGAATAAAGTAAACATATGCTTTGGCTAAAATACCTGTTTCTAGAATTAGTGCTTCACTGGTATTGCTGCTACACGTGTTAGCTAGAGCAGTGGCGCTCACTGTATATGTCTGTTCACACAGTAAGTCTTTGATTTCACAACTGTCAGAAATGGATGAACTCATGGACTCATGGCCAGTTTCTGATTTTGCTGTAGCCACATAGGAAGAGGCCCCTAAACTTGGCACCCAAGATATTATCGCACTGCCTAAATTGCTGTTGTATTGAATGGTGAGGCTCTTCGGAGAATCCAGCTCTGTTCACAAAAACAAAAGCAATATGATTTCACTAATGTAAATATTTGCAATGGACAGCAGAATATTGACGATAAGGTAAAGCAACATTACAGGTCACATCTTAAGGTATTTAGTAAAAATAAAGATACAAGTTTTGTCAAACTGACAATTCATCAATAAGTCTTGTTATATGGAATTTCCTATAATGTGTGATGTAGTGCATGAAAACAGTCATTTTTATTAAGTGCTATAAAAATTTTGAATTGTCTTAATGCATAGATTTTGTATATGACATTTGCTATTAAGTGTGGTATGATGCACGAAAACAATTATTTTTTAATAAGTCATATGCCAAGTTCAGTATTTTTTGTTAATGTGTTTAAAGCCTCAACTTTTTAGAAAGATTCAGTGTTTGTATTATGAGAGAAAACTCAGCCTGTTTATAACTGACTTTCACTAGATGGGTGTGGGTGGCGGAGAGTGTGAAAGCATTCAGTGAAAAAACCGTAATTAGATTTTCAATATTTGAAGTATTATGTCTGTTGTTTTTAGTTCCTGTTTACATTCAATATATTAGTTCTAAAAGTTAAGAGTGAAGGCTTTTACCTATTCAGTGTTCCATATGGAATATCATGAAAAACGTGTATACTATTGTTCAAGCTTGTTCAATTTTAGAAAAGCCCATTATTCACTAAGGCACATTTGATCCAGATTGCAATAATGGTAAAAAAAATTGCACTTTTTGAAAATTGTACCTAATTTTTTCCTCAACATAAAACTAACACTACGTATTTCAGTATATTATCAGACCCATTATTGTATAATCATTTTAGGTAGTATTTACCACACTAATAGTAAAAATACTGGTAACTTTTAGCAAGCGTTTCTAATACCCCTAATCTACTCTTGAGGATTATGTAGAAAGATAGGTTCCAAGTCACTATTTTGGTCCACATAGGGTTTCATTTGTCAAAGCAAAAGTAATATTTTGATATTAAAAGATGTAAAGATTAACAAAGACATCTGAAAGTCAGTTGACCAATATAGATGTACCTACAGATAGAAGTTCTGCATTTCATGTTAGCAACTTCATTACCCTTTATGTTATAAATGCAGATTTCAATATTATTACCACTTATAGCCAAATAGTAATAAACTTACTTCCAGTTTCATGAAATACTCGATTCTCCTCCCCAGCTGTGTAAAACCAATTATATGAAGTCAAAGCAAAAATATACTTAGTGCAGGGAAGAAGATTATTCAATGTGATGACAAGGGAAGTGGTTTTCCTGATGAATGCCAGTTTAGAATTCAGTCCATCTTCATAAACAAAGATCCCATACATCAGTGCCTTTTCAACACTTGACCATGTTAGTGTCACTTCATAACTGGAAAGAGCAGTTACACTGATGTTCATTGGTGGAGGAGTCACTGGTAAAACAAAAATGTTATTGATAAAAGACATAGATTAGGTAGTCATTCCAAATCCAAAAAAATCCCTGTTGAATTTTAATCCAAAAATCCTTTAAATGAAAACTCTTCAATATTTTGAATCCATGATTCCAATGGGGAAAAAAAATCTAATTTATTCTTTTAAGCTAGTTTAAATCCTAAGTAAGGTATAGAGTTTAATTTATACTCCAAATAAAACAAGCCTGTCCAAAACACATTTATAACAAAATGGGGGTTTGGACTGGAATTTACTAATTAAACAAACTGAATTATAAACGTATTGTTGTGGTACACTTACTAGAGGTAGCGTACAACTTACCCTCATGGAAAATGGTGACCTTGAGCATTAAAAAAATTCAATAAATACCATATAATATGTTTCTTTGTGTGCAGGCAGACCTGCCATACAAGCTTGGTGGTCACACTCAGTTATTTGTAATCTCTGTAAACCTTTTGTTTTGTTCTTAAATAATTTTTATTGTGGACAATTGTATGGTACAAAACAAAGTGACATGATAACTGAGTCAAAAACATAAAAACTCTGAAAGTGCCCAAAATATACATATCAAAGTAAAAAAAAACTGTGGATTAGCGTAACTGACAAGTGTACCAGATAAATATTATAAAACATAAATAAAATAACAAATGACACTCAAATTCACTGATTAAAATTGGCATCCATGAATTGATTTTTCCAATATCCCAGTACTTTATCGTAAAGCCCAAACCAAAACAACTTCTCTCGATGTGCTGGGTTTCCAGGCAAGATCTAACAGTTAATACCAATACTTAAGATGAGAATTAAATATTCTGGCTAGTACTATAAAGGATATTTAAAAAGTTAGCGTTAGTTTTTTTCACTTTTATGTCTCTGAAGTTATAATAAATAATAGATTTATTAAAAGGTATCCTAAAAGCTCTGTCTTTTATTATTGTGTACATGTAATGGCCTGGATATTTAACAAGCAATGCCATATATCATATTTCTACTCTCACATGCTGCCTTTAACACTAACTGTGAGTTTTTCACCTTTGTCCTCTACATATTGCAGTTGCAGATACATACATGTGAGAACAGTTATGCGCTTGCTAGCTGCACTTGGTCCAGCTGAATTCATAGCATAGAGGGTAAGACTGTAGAGAGATGATGGTTGAAGACCTGCTATGCTGCAGTTCAGACCTCCAAATGTGTAATTGAAATTATCTTTCCCAAGTGTCACCATAAGAAAGTAATTATCCACGCCAACTTGAGAAGACCATGTAACCGTGATTTCAGTGCTGGATATACCATTTGCTGTTGTGATTTCTGGAGTTGCCACCACTAAAAATGACAGCAAAAAGAAAAGTATTATTTGCAATGTAGATGTGATTATACGGAAAAGGTTTTTATCAACATGCCAAAACTTACATTATACACATAACATTACCAGAGTTTATAATCAATTTTTAGATATACTATAATATGTATATAATAAATATAGAAAAAGCTTAGAAAGTTATTGGAAGTCATTGAAGAGTTCCAAGACCATAGGAAAGCACAAGATTGGAGTCATGAACCTCAAGCTGACTTTGCACATTTTCATAACTTACAGTAAATATTTTGGTGGTCTGCAGCTCTGGTTGGTGCGCCTCCCTAGGCAGGGTTCTCCTGACCCCGCTGGGGGGTGCACCGTCCAGAGCTGCAGACCACCAAAATATTCTCATAACCCCCCTAGATTATACTTTATTCTATACCCGACTTTACTTTAACTTTTAATTACAAAAAAATTGTTACTTTTTACATGTTTTTATATTGTTTTACTTGTGACATATACCTTCATACCTCCCTCCCTGAATCCCCCAGCAATTTTGGGGACAACACCATGTTAAGTGTCTTTGCATTAAACATGTTAAATTGGAAAGTTACATTCATAAACCAGTAAAAATTAGCTTCCTGTTCATAAAAAAATTTACCTGCTTAATCAACTTTGCAAAAATCAGCTGCTCATCACTAGTTATTAGACAACTGGGGTTGAGTCACCAGAGTAATTTAGGGAGTTTTATTAATAAGCATCATGTTTTGCTTAGTGACTGCAATGAAAATGTATTTTGCAAATAATACCAAATCACATGCAAAAAAATGTAAGAAAATTAGATTTTTGCTGATAGTTGTAGTCAGCAGACCTTCATCTCACTAAGCTGAGTAAGGATTCCCTTGCAATCCGATTATCCATTTAGCTAACTGAACAGCATATATTGCACATTAACCCCATTGTTCTTTTAAGATAGTAATAATATCATCATCTGTGTCGTGTTTAAACTGAGGAATTTTTACATTCTATTTTTTTTAATTCTAGATTTCTTTAAAGGTATAGAAAGAACAATACATCAAGGTACAAATTTTGTATGTTTGTCATCACATTAATCTAGATCCGTAACAAGTACAAAATACTGATATTATAACATTTTAAAGAAAACTACAAATACAATATTGCAGGTAACGTGTGAGACCCATATGGGGAGACTTCTTTTTCTTAACAAAAATTTCTTCCCCACATGGGCCATAGATGCATGTTAGTATTAGGCCATGTGTTGGCCTATTACTATTAATTTACTTGCTCTTACATTATTTGTACCTTTTTAGCTAGAAATAATTTCATTTTGATTTCATACATGCAATGCTCATTAAATATGATGAAGCTCAAGCACTTTGACAGCATGGCACTGACGAGAAGAGGTTTAAAGGCCAGATATAATATTTGTAGATTGAAGACAATTATATAAACTCACCTGTCTGTGCCTGTACCCAGGTTGTTGCAAGCAGAGCACCATTGGATGCATAGGATTTCAGTGTTACGTTGTAGTATGTGCCTGCTCGTAGCCCCTGCATTACCCTGGACCGAGAAGTAGTACTGGCAACTGCAGTGATGGGAGTGATGGTTGCATTGTTCACCACTCGAAAGTCAAGCATGAAGTAAGCCACTGATGCAGAGGTGGAGTTCCACAATACCACAAGTTGTGCAGAGGTTGGACTTGTCACATTGGTAATCTGGAGATCTTAATGAAAACATTTTTATAAGTATATGAATGTTTTAAAACAAGCTTTACAGTCTACCATCTAAGTCTTTACTATGTGTCTGCAATGAGTGGAAATAGTTCTTTACTAATAGTTTACTAACAGTTTAGACATATTATATGTTTATAAATTTAATTCTATTATCTATAGCTATTTTCTGTCCTGTGGGGCAAATGTCTGTCATTGGGCCAGCAGTCCCCTTTAAAAATTCCCTTTACCTCTTGGTTATTTGGCTTGGAGTACCTTTATGCACGGGTATGTGAAGGCTTCTGTTCAGCATGGGCCAACACTATTGAGAGCCATTGCTTAGCAGTAATCACTGAATGCACTGGATGAATTTTATTTTTTCTAGAAAAGTGGATCTAGACCCAAAAACAGAAGTCTATGATATCTTTTGACTATGAAATGGCCTGAAGACTCTAAGCAGCTGTTCTAGTTTCCTGGTTTGATTTTTTTCTACTCCACTGTGTGGTGGTCATAGAGGCAGAGTTGTTGGGAGGCATATGTTTTCTTGTTCTAGATTTTCTATTCTTTTATTTGTAGAGGAATGCAGTCACTATATTGCTGGCATCCATCAATATACAATCAATTTACTTTGATTGAGTTTCAATTTGTCAAAGGGAGCAATCAAGAAAACTTATTACTGCCAAAAGACATATTATTTTTAACTCTCAGCTGGTAAATTTATTGACATATTTTTGCTCTGATAGTATGTTTTTGGAACCCTGGGTGACTGAGTTTGCTTGGGGGCTCACTTTAACAAGCCCTAATTTATTCCTAAAAATATGACTTATACAATAAGTCTATGTTAAATGCATGACCACATATACAGAAAGTGACCTAATATAAAGTACTTTTTTTCACTTCACTTATCTATATGTCAAACAATCAATCATGTGTAGAAGAACTGAAATACATTAAATATAGCTTTGAACATGATTTTATGACTGTAGTGAATACAACCTCACATAGAAAAAAACCTTCTTAATTTACTACCCTAAGTCATAGCCATATGTAATGTATACTACGGATTAGAAGCCACCATGTCATATAAACTGGTATATGTAAAATTAGGTATATTTACAGAACAGTGTATGTGCAGAAAGAAAGAGCATTGCATGTGTTACCTTTTTGTCCTTGTGAACACTATAAAATAAAAAATATACAGTTTTAAAATTTGTATATACCAGTACTGAAAAATAGTTTTAATATTTTAAAAATGTATCAATAAAAAATAAAAGTCACTGACAAACAAGAATGTAAATGCATTTTGTACTGAATTTATACTATATAGGAAATGTAGTATTACCAGCGTGAAAAACAGATTACACAGCAAGTTGTAGTCATATGTAGCCAAAATTTATACCTAGCTGCACATTAGGGGGTATATTCATATCTGACATTCCCTGAAACATTTGCTGGTGGAAAATCAATTACTGCTATTGAAACACATGTACCTGGATGAATGCTTAGGAAATGACTCACTACTTTATAAACAGATCCCTAAATCTCTTAAGCTTTATTTTATTGAGCAGTGTTTATCTATATCCAATTTTCCTAGTAATAAAGGCCCCATTTAAAACAGATTTGTGAAATACTGTAACTTTAAATAGTAAATAGGTAAATAAAAATATTAATTTTCTTTATTTTATCAAGAATAATGTATATTATGCATATTATTTCATAAAATTATAGCAATACAAAAATTAGATTTAACCTTCTCTTTAATATGACACAAAGCCATTTATAGTATAGAATAAAAATTATATTTGGGGTTTAAAAATTAAAGGGCATAGATCGCTTGTGTAAGGACAATAGCCCATACTAGCCCCGTTTAACCTTTTCATAATGCATTTAGAGAAGGAATGAGGTTAAGAGTTGAGTTAAAGTAGAGCACATTGTAGAATGAGCTTTGTGCCCAGTAGTAACAACATGCCCAAACGGCAAATACATATAGATGCAAAAATAAACTGGAACCGACTAAATGGGAGGCATTGCAATAATATTCCAAATGTTTGCCAGGCTGGAGGTGCAGCAATGCTCTTCTATGTGGGCATGTGTACTGAACTGGTTGAGTACAGTCTTTTAGACCCAACACTCATTTGCAAAAGAGTATTGCACTATATGCAAAAATTTGTTTGCTTTTGAATTCATAATACTTTTTCAGTCCAACAAAAACATCAAATGATCAAATACAGCAAATATTTAAGCATTGTTTACTATAATTGGATAGGTAATCAGTAACAGGTAATTTAGAACAAGGGTGTGCAAGATTTTGAACAGAATAATATAAAACACCAAGAAGTGTCAAAAATCGAAAAGGTCTTGTTACTTTACACAACTAAAAAGAAAAATGAAAAATGTACCAATATGGCCAAATTTTTATCTCAGACAAGAGGGAAAAAAACACTTGACTAAAATGTATACTGTTATATCCACTGCAAACAAAAATGAATTCTGTTCCTTATTCCCATCTTAGCCTTAAAAACAGAATGCAAAATACCTGAAGTAGAAGAGGAAACAGTAGCAATGGCTTTAAAATCCACAAAAATGTAATTGCTTGCATTCTTCTTTAATCCACGGAGAAATGTAGCTTGTTACCAGAACATAGTGATTGTAAATATAGTGTATAATAGTTATTATGAACCAATCCTAGAAGATGGGACAGTGAAAACTGATATTTTTGAAGAAGAGCTCTACCCCCCCCCAGTTGACGAAAGTGTTATAATTTTCTTTGTAACCTGAAACATTGCACTCCAAGGAATATAAAAGATTGTCAACTGTCATATACAAAAGACCTTTGAAAAACAGGGCAGTGCCTAAATAAAAAGATACAGCTTGTCAGAGGGGGAACAATTCAATTCCCAGCAGTTGTAAAAATATTACATGATAATATTGCATATAAAGAATTATATGACACACAGGCTTATGTGGAAGTTTAAATGGTATGAAGGGTTTAATAATCATTAAGTGTATTGAATACTTAGATAGATCACATTGAACACAGACATGGAATCTACTGGGCAGAACACATGGGACTTTATGTTTTCCTCTCAGTGATCTTTTCTAAAATCAGAGCACTGTGCACATATAAATATATGAATATATAATGTTACAGGTCAAAGTATATTTTTTATACACCTTTATTATACCTTCCTTTTATATATTGCCAAGTAGTGCTTTACACAATCATTGAGAAAATAGCTATTGCCTACTTTTTAGTATTGCATAACATTTTTATGTTATATGACCTTTCTGGTCTTTGATTATGTTAATAGGGTAGACCACCTTCCTGAAAACCATAAGTGGCAGGGTAGATAGGCATCATAACATAATAATATTACTGCTGCACAACAATAGAGTATTTGTAAAGTAGAAATGTGGACTGCTTGTTCATGGCTCAGATTTTGTGTTCCATTTCAGCTAAAAGGAAAGCTGTGTTACAAAACAAATACAAATTGTTTGAAGAAGCAAGGAAAATTTAATTTAAACGGGGTTTTATATTGTTTGTCTACTACATACTGTAAGGCACTGGATTTGACTGGTGTTTTTAATAACTTATTCATTCTGGCACCTTTATACATTATTCATATTGTACTACAAAATTACAAATGGGAAAGCAAAGGAAATGTCCACATTGATTTGAATATACAAATAGCAGAAGACTGATGAGTCCAATTCTCCTAACTGCAGTACTGCTCCAGTTTTTCTCTGCAGAAGGCCATAAGATGGTCTTCTTTTACCTGGACCCAAGGAAAAGAAGAAAGTAGAAGAAGAAAGGAACATAGCTGAGCCGAGTAATGGAATGCAAGTAGGTGTAGAAGCATTAGTTGCTCTTTAAAGTTTATTACACCTAAAAGAATATTTTAATATGATTTAATAGTTTGATCCCAATATTTTATGGAAGGAAAAGGTGCAACATTTCACCAGATCAATTTCATAATCTACAGTAAGTGTGGAAAGACCATACAATCAAGATGCTCTATAGCAAAGTGATATCATGTATTACATGATAGAGAAGGTAGAATGTCCTGAGTCCAACCTCTCTCTTTTTTGCCCATTCCATAAAAAAATGAAAGTCACCATAAATCCAGGAGAGGAATGATTTTCTATTTGACCTTTGAGATCCTATATTTAATGAGACCCTTGCTAGTATAAATATCACGAATAAGTAAAAGTGCACAAAGGCGTTTATGTTTTTCTTATGACATTATGGAAGATAAAGAAACAAATGTTACAGGTTTAAGGAATGTGTATATATGCAAGGCCCTTTATATATCCAAGCTAATTTTTGGATGTTATGGTGAAAGATCAGAACTATTAGATTTTTTTTTTATCACTATCCAGGCCATGGGTAGAGGGATTCATCCTTCATTAAAAGATTCATCCTTCTTTCTTTACCAAATCCATTACCATTATGGGGCTTTAAATGTCAAGTGCACACATAACTAAGATTACCTAGAAATATATGTTTGTATTGTTCTTTTGAGGTCAGAGTGGCATGTGTGCAACCCAGGTTAGATAAGGAAATTATCTGCCAAATAAAGATTTCTTTGTACTGAATTAACATGTGCTGGTAATAACAATATTCTAATCGTTGTATCTCTTTATTGAATATATAATTATTAAAGCTCAGAATCAACTACACTTCTACAGCAAATATGTGAATAATATTCTGATATGTATTAATACCCAGCATGCAGCCAGTTTTTTAATATATTTATTACATATATGGTCTGCTCATCTATTAATCTATTTATTGCAGAACACATATTGGCAGTTTTTTTGTCTTATGTAACTATGGCTTTTGTTCTACCTATTGAATATACTATGTTATTGCTTGCCAAAAAGGGGGTTAAATTGAATTGAAAACATATGACACTTCTCAGTTTCAATTTTGTACTAGAGAAAAAAAGTGAAACAATACACTGTATAAGCTATTTAGGGTTGAAAGTATAAAAATGATAACTAACAATAGTTTAGTCGTAAAAATTCCAGGGTCTCACTTGACAGTTCTTTAAAAAGATGTTTGCCACATAATGGTTACATATAGCCTTTATAATCAGCTTTTACATTAAAGAGACTTTTTTGTTACCTTGTGTAATCAGATAATATCAGAATTCAAAAGGGAAATAACCAAAATGTATTCTTTAGAAAACGCTTCAGGTGTTTCCTGTATTCTCCACATAATACGTGCTATTCTTTTCAAGTGTTTACTTAAGATTTACTGCCTTTGGGCCCTGTAAAAACAAATTTACCTTAACAATACTATAGATATATGTGTAGTAAAAGGAAACCACACCTGAAACAGGATAGTCTGTGGTTTCTGCAAGTTTGGGTTTTGTAATACATTATAGATGCTTGGCATGACTCCAATATGTGTAGGAACAAAAAGAACAAAACAAAACTCAGAGACAAAATGCATTTAAATGTTTATTTCTACAAATTATATTTCATCTTGAAACCTAATAGGTTTTCAAACATTTTCTAAAAACTAAGCTCTTTTAGAAGTTCAAAAAAGTTATAATTATTAGTTTTGTTTACTGTTTACAAGACACTAAAACTTTCGGTCCACGGCAAAGCTGAATTCATGAAATATATCAGTATAATCAATCCTGGCATGATCCAACAGAGACAAATAGCCCTCAATATGGGTAAGTGCTCTAGTGTAATCAAGACCTAATCAAAATGTTATTTGCATACTTTTCCAAGGGTACACTGCCTTAAAGTGTTTATTTCTGTACTTTGTACTAACTTATTACAATAATTGTTCTTAACATATGCATAGCCAAAGCATTGTTTTTTATTTTAAAACAAAGAATAATTAAAACCTTGATCAGACCATTTCTTTGTTGGGGAAATCTTTAAAAAAGTGAGAGAATTTAATTATTAATCAGTTGCCACTACAACAGGTGTCTAGGTGACAGTGATTGTTGGAAGGACAAAAAGAGCGGCTGAATCTCCCCAGTGGGGAAACAGACAGCAATGAAACCCTTAGTGAGCTTCTTTGCCCCTTTCTTTTTGGAGAAACTTTGTGGTTTGTTTTTTTAACTTTTATTATCTTTTTGTTATACATATTTTGACCCTGAAGAGGGCGGGTACATTTTGACCCTGAACTTTCTTGGCATTTGTGAATAAATATTTCTGGTCTTCTAATGAAGTACCAAAACCATCATTCTTTCCTGTAGATTAGCACATGACTGGGACCACTAGAGTCCTGATAAGTTAAACCTGCCAGATAACTCATTTCAAAGATTCTTTGGAATAATCCAGTACGTCTTAATACAAATCTAACAGCAATGAAATCTTGACAAGGGTTCTAATTCTACACCTGTCCATATAAAAAGGATAAAAAAGCTTTTGGCTATAATTACACTTCAGTACCTCTTTCTTAATGATAATTTTTAAAACTGGGCATTGACGTAAATCTTGTCCAGTTTGGACATTGGTCATAGGTTTGTTTTTCAATGTACATTTGGCTACTTTTTTTTTATTGGTGCAACGATGGAGTGGTCTATAGCAGACAAAATAAACCTCATTTGACATATCAAATCATTGGTATGATTATAATAAATGTTGTTTTGAGACAGATATCTCCTAGCTCCTTGATAACTGAACTTTGAATAAATCCTTTAGTAGTAGGTGTCAAATTTAACTAATGAACTCATATCTAGTTCTGACACTTCATAAATTTTTCTTTGTTACTTTGTAAATATATATGTGTTGCAGGACAAGAATTGTCTGTAGATAGATTTATATGGTACACTATATTCATTAAGTTATGTTTACATTAGAGGCCATATCCCAATTGTTAAGTTTCTATGTTATAGGTTTATTCTCAATTATCATTATACAATGCAGGAAGGAATGGGTAAGAATGAATGTGTTTAAGCATTGTGATCTGTTTCTCTTTGTCCAGTCACATGGACCACCTGGGCGATTTCTAATCAAGGAATTCCAGGGACAAACAGATGCTAAAACAAGTGCCTGTTAACAGATACAGTTCCCATTACAGAAGCTAATTACTATTAGGGCCTCTAAAAGGTAATAAATCACTCTAGATCCAAGCAAGATATTGATAGATGAATAGCAGGACAGGTAGTTTGGGTTGATGGCCCATCTGGACCCAAATTAGATGACCCTTGCTGTCTTCCCACATCAAACTCTAGAGACTTTGGCACCTGTCTTCCAACATCAATATTACATAGTTACATAGTTAGTCAGGCTGAAAAAAAGACATACGTCCATCAAGTTCAACCACTAGGGAAATAAACATATCTCAAATAAAAAACCTTATGGACATAGTTGATCCAGGAGAAAGCAAAACATCACTGGTTCATTTTGCTCCAACAGGGGAAAACAATTCCTTCCAGATTTCTTATGGCAATCGGGTGTTAATTAGATTATCAGACTCTGTTATTATTACAATAAAGCTTTATTACCCAGATATATTCAGTGCTTCTAGAAAAGCATCCAGCTTTTCTTAAAGCAATCTATAGAAATTGCTAAAACTACTTCCTGAGGGAGCCGATTCTATATTTTCACAGACCTTACAGTGAAGAATCCCTTCCATATCCAGAGCTTAAACTTCTTTTCCTCCAGAAGCAAAGAGTGCCCTCTTGTCCTTTGTAACAATCCCAAAGTGAATAATGGGGAAGAGAGTTCCCTATATGGACTATTTATATATTTATACAGGATGTTCATATCTCCTGTTAAACGCCTCTTCTCAAAGGAGAATAGATTCAGTTAAGCTAATCTCTCCTCATAGCTCATAGTTCCACCATTCCTTTTATTAGTTTAGTTGCCCTTCTCTACATTCTCTCCAATTCCACAATGTCCTTTTTGTGAATGGGTGCCCAAAACTGGACTGCATATTCCAGATGTGGTCTGACTAATGCTTTGTACAGGGGCAGAATTATGTCTCCATCTCTGCAGTTTATTCCTCTTTTAATACCAGAACGTACTTTGCTAGCTTTTGATAATGCAGCTTGGCATTGCATACTATTGATAAGTCTATGAACTACCAGAACCCCCAGATCCTTTTCAATTTCTAACTTCCTCAAATGTATTCCACCTAGACAGTATGAAGCATGCATGTCGTTAGCTCCCAAGTGCATAACTTTACATTTATCAATATTAAATGTCAATTGCCTCTTGGCTGCCCAATCAAACAATACATCCAGGTCTGCTTGTAGATTATATACATCCTGTATGGACCTAATTCCATTACATAGTTTGGTGTCATCTGCAAACACAGAAATGGTACTTTTAATCCCAAACTCTATCATTAATGAATATGTTAAACAGTAAAGGTCCCGACACTGAACCGAACTGAGTATGAATCATTATTCACTACTCTCTGGATGTGGTCTTTAAGCCAGTTCTCTATCCATTTACAGATTCAATTTTCTAAACCTATAGACCCTAACTTGCATATTACCAATCTGTGGGGTACCGTGTCAAATTCTTTTGCAAAGTCCAAGTACACTATATCAACTGCTGCTCCACTGTCTACCTGTTTACTTACCTCATAGAAACTGAGTAAATTACTTTGACAACTTCAGTCTTTCCTAAATCTATGGTGACTATCACTTAATATAATATTTTCTAGAAAAAACTCCTCTATGTGGTTCTTTATTAAACTCTCTAGGACCTTTCCAGCTATGGAAGGTAAATGTATTGGTCTGCAGTTACTTGGTAATGATTTTGCTCCCTTTTTGAAGATAGGAACTACACTAGCCTTACGCCAATCCATTGGTATTATGCCAGTGATTAAAGAATATCTAAAAATTAGAAACAATGTCTTTGAAATAACAGAGCTCAGCTCTTTGAGGATATGTGGATGTAAACCATCAGGTTCTGGTGCTTTGTAAACCTTAATAATATCAATTTTGAGCCACTGTGGTTCATTTAAAGCAATGACATTGCTATTAGCAATTTGGACTTGAGCTCTGCCATTTTCCTTTGTGTACGAAGTAAAAGTGTAAGTTTAAACCAACCAATCCCACTCTAGGAGGGGGGATGCATCAACCAATGGTCCTCCTAATGGGAATTAACTATATAAAAATAGGAGCTGGGATAATGGGAGTCAGTTCTTAGGGAAGCAAGCTCCCCTAAGAACCCATTACCAGCTTAACAGGTAGCTATATAAAATTCCTGAGTGCATTTGTATTTTGTTGTATATATGTCTATGGTATTATTGTGTTGTGTTACTGTGTTGTAATTGCAGGGTTGGGTAATAACCAATATTATATGATCACAGGGGTTTACCTACTAACAACATTTTTTTCCTTTACTGTATATTTTGTTGATTGGCGTTTCTACAGTATATTTATATCAACCAATACTACTGTGTATTTTATTATTATTGTGGTTTCTGGAGGTTATCAGTTACAACTGCAGGTACTCATAAGCAGGTAAATATGAAGAAGTACATAATTTGCTCAAAGAGCTTTAAACTGGTAATATACTAATTCAGAGTCTTCACTTTTTCCTTTCCCCGAGCTTAGCAAGTGCATATTTCGGATTTGAGACTAGCCAAACAGATAAATGCAATGTCAAAAACATATAGTATACAGTATGTTAACAGTTTATGGGCCAAAGGATTAGTCATTTTGATTAGCTACTCTTGTGATTTACACAGCAAGCACACTCTATCGTCAGTACTGTGATGTAGATACTGCAGTTTGCAGTCCTAGTGCCTGGTAATAGGCTAATGGATTTTACCAGAGTGACTCGTCTCTGCTTTGTTTTTCCTGTAAGCTGTATATAGCACACCAATTCCTGATCTTATTCCCACTGCCTGAAACAGATAGCCTTAAGTTGCATATTCTAATGCTCCTAATATAGCATAGCCAGTGAAGTATAAGAAGTAAGGTAGATTTCAAAGCATTATGCTATCAGCGATGAAATAAACCTGTACTAAGAGAAAAAAAAGTATTTTTGAGCTTTTTTCCTAAAAATGTTAGTCATCAATCTTATTATAGTTATTAAATGTGTGTCCAAAGGAGGTGGCTTAAATTCTTTAAACCAGAGGATGCAAGTATTATTTTATATATTAATATCAACCTACAGGTTTCCCTAAACACCGTTACTGTTTACGGTTACCATTTAAAATGGGATTACCGTTTTAAAAAAGGATTTTAAATGTACCTAAATAAACTTAACAGTTTTCAAATTTGTATAGGGCTCTATTTATAAAGCAGGGAATCTGACATTCCCTCAAACATTCCCTCGTGGGAATATTCCAGGCCTATGTGTTTCAATAGCAGTAATTGATTCCCACCAGGCAGCGCATCCCTAACAACTGGTTTATTTTAGCACCAAGTGGCAAAACACTTAACACCTTTGGCTTTCAATGGGTGATTAGAAGGCAACAGTATTTTGCACTTACCACAAGAACTTTCTCTATGAGTAGGTACAGAGTTTTATTCTTCCTTGGATAACTACTATATTCTGATTTGTACCAAGTGCATTATCATTAGATTTTATTTTTTTAAGGGCCAGCATATAACATGTGTTTGTATATTAAATAGGGTAGTGCAGTTACTTTGGATATTAGTATGTACCCCATGAATCTATTATATGTATTATATTAAAACTAATATTAAAAGTGTCAAGACATATGAATGACTGAATTGTAACAAAAACATGCAAGTTTTGTAAGAATGCCGATTTGTATTAGTTTTTATCAGAAGTGTTCAAATTAACTAGAACCTTTGGAACATTTTCATATATAAACAATACCAAATAAATGTAACATATATCAATGAATTGTCATTATTGGAGCAATGAAAATGTCCGAAAGAAATATATGAAAGTTGTTGTTTGTCAAGTCAATTGAATCATGAATTCCAGCCACAAGTTCTGTACTGTAAATAAAAAAGAAAAAAGATTTTAATGTAAAAAAAGTAAAGCTCAACGTGAGTCAAAAGGTAGTAAAGAATTAATATATAATTTACATTTACATAAATTTCCTCTAATATTTAAAGAGAAATATTCAAATAAAAAAGAAAAGATTTATACTAAAGTAATAATGTTTTAAATCGGGCATGGCTCAGTGTGGTACATGAGCCAAATGTCTAATATATATATATATATATATATATATATATATATGGACCTAATGAAATGTTATCATTTTAATTAATTGTTTAAGACTAAGAAGGCAATAATAGTGTATATCAAGCAAAAGTTTTAAACACACTGACTGCTCAGGAAACTGACATTGTTGCCTATTACCCAGAGTTTGGGTTTGCTTACACTTTGTAAAAGTCAACACAAATGAACACTTTTTTTGTTTTTATTCTGTTGAAGCATGGCCATAGGATAAACGTAAAAAAAGTAAAAGTAAAAAAAAGTAGGGTAATCATTTTATTATATAAAAAGAGGAAATGTATACAAATTACTGAAGATATCAATAAGGAGGGATTCAGTCCAGTCTAGTAGGCAGCAGGCCCTATAAAGCTGAACTCCATTCCCCCAAGCAAGCATAAATAAATACATTGTTGAAATACATAATAATATTAATATTAACAAACAGTATTTATTTAGTGCTAACATATTACGCAGCACTGTACATTAAATAGAGGTTGCAAATACCAGACAGATACAACCATGACACAGGAGGAGAGGACCCTGCCCAGAAATGCCTACATTTAAGCTGCGTACACACGTCAGATGAGAGAATCTGGCTGTGTACAGTCAGCGTCGTTCATCGTCCGAACGACCGTCCTGGCGGATCCACGACCGATGAACGACGAGCGATCCTAATGCAAGGGAAGGGGGAGAGCGCGCAGCAGGGTGCCGCTCCGTCGTTCTCCCCTCTCCATAAAGCAGAGCGGTGCTGTATGTACAGCACTCGTTCACGCATCGTGTAGTCCTTTGTTGTTGGAAAGGATCGTGAAAGATCCTTTCCAACGACAAGAATAGGCTCTTTTATCTGACAGAGTTAATTTGTCTTTGGCATTATTTTTTCATCTCACAGTGTTCTCATGTACAAGGGATTAAAAGCCCCTTAAATTAGGACTTACTTACTTCATGTATGATGCTTGTGTTTTTTTTTTGTATCTGCCTGGAATTCAGCTTTAGGAAACAATGAATAAGTGCTTTCATAATAATTACTAAAAAAGTGCGAAGTTATAATCAGTCTCAGTTTTTTTCCTGGGTTTAAACCTCATTACCTTATTCTAAATGTATCATTCTTATTCTTGGTCATAGGCAGTTCTATCATAAGTGTATTCTTACATAAGTAATAAAGTATTATTTATTAAGTATGGTTTTTCCAGGTTAATGAATACACAGAATGTCCTCAGCTATTTCAATATTATGCATACTTGTCTTACCTTACAGAGAAAAGAACTGTTATGTCACACTTCTTTTTCCTCTGTAGATCACTGCAAAATGAACAGTATAATTACTTGTTAAATCTATTATTTGAAAATGTAAAATAAATTAAAAAACCAAACACTTCATTTCATGTAGGTAATATTCAAAAGAGCATTTTTAATACAACACATTTACATAAATATTAATTATTACTCTTTCCTAATAGGTATTTGATGTAAGTGATTACATACCAAAAAAGAAAAAAATATGATTACATATACCGGTATATGAAAATTAGGGAACAAAATCATTAGATATTAATCAAATGTATGTCAGTCTTAAACACACTTTTGTGCAGGGAACTGAACAATGGCTGACAACCAAACAAAATACTATAAATAAACAAACTATAAACCATAAATAAAAACAAATACTATATACAGTTTTTCTATAACAAGGGCTATGCAACATTCCATGCAGCAGCAAAATGGGTAGCAGGAAAGCATAATATAAATTGCCTGTAGGAACTATAGGCCCAAATACTGAATTAATTGCCTACATTTCTTAGCACAGAGCATAGAAAGAACCCTACTGGTTATTTAGTCCTGAAAAAATCAATACCAAAAAAATCAGCACGTTATCCAAGTGAATATAGTGATCTGCTTGTCCTGGACAATGAATAGGATACGAGTCAAAAACGTATAGGTATGATTATAACTGTTACTTTTTTATTACTTAGTAATACCAAGCATATGAGTGACCAAGAAGACAGGATTCATTGAAATTTATTACATACAGCAAAGAAACATGATAAATCATCTATGTCTTACCTATTCCAAGGGAACTTCCTGAGCATGTCACTGAAATAAAATATAAATATGAATACATAATTTAAAGCATTAAGGCATAAATTATTACCCAAATATAACAATTTTTATTGAAAAAAACTTTTAAAACGTATTAATATCATAAAAAATGTAGTGCTAATATTAAATGTGATAACCTTTTTTTTCACTTTCTGTATATTCTAGAATTATTAGACTATGTTGCATGTTATTTGTTGTGGATAAAAATATTTCAACAAATCATTTTTTTTATTAAAAGCCCTCTAATTTCCAATATTATTATTAAAATTATTATTATGAATTTTTTTATTATTATTAATGAACAGGATATATATAGCGCCAACATATTACGCGAAGCTGTACATAAGTCTCAAACACACTTTCAATGCTTTGTGGTGCAATTACCGCTTACTCGGTTTCCTATGTCAACTGCTTGGTACTCAGTTGAGTTTACAAGTATAGTAGATTCCATAGCCATTTACAGGTGTTCAGCAAATGAGTGAAAACGCTATAACAGCTAGCAGTGTGGTTATCTTGCACAGGAACATATTATATAGGAATGTAGGAAGCATAACATGTCATTTGCATGCACTTCTTCCTTACAAATGCTGCAAAACATCTTTAAAATGCTGAAGGACTCTTGCTCTGAGCCAGAGCTCTCCAATCAGCAGGGAGAATGAGCTACAGCTACAGATTCCATAGCTATAAGTCTGAAAGCTGGGTGTATTCCTCTGGGTGTTCACCTCTGCAGATAGACCACTGCTTCCCCAAAAACCAAAAAGCAAGAGTCCAACTCCTCAACTACTGTTAGGTCACAGGATTTTCTACTTAGGATATAATAACATAGTGTAGAAGAGTGATTATTTTTTTTATGAGCCTGGAATGTATTTAGCTGCTTTGAAGTTAAGGTTGAATTGAACTTAAAAATGTAGAGCTAAAACGCTGTTAAATAAGATTGCGTTCTTAAGACCTAATTTATTACAGTTCTCCAAGGCTGGAGAGCATACACTTTCATCAGTGAACCTGACTAATACAGCAAACTTGGAATGGATTTCTTAAAGCCATTTGCTATTTGCTAGCAAATGTTTTCAATCCTAGAACAGATCCATTCCAGGTTTTATGGATAACCCAGCTTCGCTGATAAAAGTGTATCCTCTCCAGCCTTGATAGCTTTATAAAAACAGGCTGAGCTGTGTCTAGTGATATTTTTGTTTTTATTCATTTTTAAAAAAGAAGGCATTCCTACCAGAATATATTTTTTTGGGGCAAAAAGATATTAGGGTATCTCTGCCACTAACAGGAGACACAACCAAAGTGTACACATCTCCACACGGTATCTCAGTGACATCACAGTAGCTGACCCCAGTGATTGGAGTGCATGTAAAATTTCCTTTAGAACCATATATATTGACAGTGTAGTTTTCAGGTCCAGGTGAAACCCGCCATGAGACACGAATTCCACTGTTTGACAGCCGGTATAGCTTGACTCCAGATGGACAGCAAGCACCTAGAACACAAAGACACTACTTGGTCTACAAATACTAGAAAACCTGATGGATAACCTAATATAGAGTGTTAATCTTATATAGGTACTCTAATCTCAATAAATAACCAAAAATGCATTGCTTTTCTTTGCCCAGCGGCAACAGAGCCCAGTAATGGTGCTCCAACATGAAAAGTATACCATTATACCATTATAAAAAAAACAAAAAACACACACATTAATGATTAAAGGAAACCAAAGACTAAATCTCAATAAATTATTATAATTATCCATTTGTTCCAAGTGGGGGGGGCGTTCATAGACTTGGTGAAAGAGGGTGTACGATTGACACGATGAAGGTAGCTGTGAGAGAGAGAACAAAGGGACATGCAGCGTAGGAGGCTTCTTGCAGGCATGAATAAAGGTTCTGGAAGGGGTGTTTGACATTGTGAGGGAAAGCGGAGTACATATTGGGTAGGGATATACTGTTGTTCCTTGATAAGCTGAGGAAAATGGGAAGTGGATATAGAAACATTAGAATTAGAATTCCAGCCACTATTTCTTTGTTCCAAACACCCATTAATGGATGAACACTATTACCATAATCCAAGGTGATGGCAGAGGGTACAGAATTGTGCCTATAGAAGATACATGAAGCTTTAGGAGAATGGGACATATACACCTGGCTCCTAAATCAGTTCTTTACATTTTTCTCTATATTTCTATTTTCAGGTCAACATTTATACAAACCAGACTTTATTTTGTAATACAAATACAGATAAATAAGACAAAACACACATTTTTAGTAAAAGAACATGACTTACTAGATGAATAGCCATGATATGTGCACTGTGATACAAGGCCAGTTTCACTGACTGCTTCTAGGGACACGGAGTAGCTTGTTCCACAAGTAATACATCCTAGAAGGCAGTGGTCTTCCAAAGTGTGGCACTTTGCCTGCCCTTTTGGTGATTCCAGCATAGTTGTATATGTCTGTGCTCCAGCAGCAATGGACCAGCTGACATTTGTCACAGACTGTGTAACTTGCACTACACTTATATTTGCTGGACAGCAGGGAGCTTTAATGAAATTCAAAATTCAAATTGGTTATACAAAATGTTAATTTCTTGTACTTGACAAACACAACGAAATGAAGATAAAGTGAAAATACATTTTGTTTTATAATCCTACCGTAAATGGATTCTTAAATAAGAGTTCAATTCACTTGTGGATAGTTTAGGAAAACCATTGAACATCTATCCCAATTTCAATGGTTATTATGCAATTTACTTATTTTTGCTCCTTTATATCTGTCTATTTGGGACTTGTATTTCTGTTAAATATTGAGGAGTTAACCTTTTTTATGATGATCATTCCTATTGATGGTGGAAAACTGTCCAGTAACAAGCCACCAATTTAATTGTGCTACCTATAGGAACATACCTATTGTGTCTAATGGTAAATTCAACCCTGACCTAAATATATTATGACCACTGAGAAAATAAAAAGGCTGATAAGAAGGTTTGCCCTTACATTGACTTTTCAGACCCGCATGCTTACTCAATGGCAAAAACTAACATTATACAATACTCTAGAACTATTAAATATGCAAATTTTACCTCACTATGCTCATAATAGTCCCAGTAAAGTCTATTTTATTTAGTGCTGCTCATTCCTTCGTGGTCTAACCAAAAGTACATTGTATATGCTGTTGACTGGGTGATTAACCAGTGGTTTTGTGCTCTTATGTGGAATTGTGGGTTGTTTGGAGGTAGAGGTTTATTTATTTATTTATTTTTTACCATTGACTACATTCAGTTAAAGAAGTAAAAGAATTAAACTGATAGATTAATGTATAGCTTGAACTCAGAAACTTCATATGGCCTTACATACAATATAATCTGTACTTTCATAGTAAAAACAAGGGCCTCCTTACTTGATAAGAGACAGTTAGTGGCTAAATATTTTGCATCAAACATTAGCTTTTTTTTCTCTGTTTTAACAAGCAGTATTAGGATATCAGAAAAATGTATTTACCAGTTTCCAAAGGGACACTGTAGCTAGGCAGACTTGTTCCTTCTGATGTAAAGGCCAACACATTAACCATATGGACTGATCCACATGCAAGTTTTTCTATTGTGCATGAAGTGCCTGAGCTGGTGCAATTCTGAAAGCCATTTTTTCCTCGTGCAGTCACTGTGTAATCTGCGCCATTGTTATTAGACTCCCAGGTAACCATAAAGCTACTTACATCAACTGGTGTAATATTTTTGATTTCAGGACTACATGGAGCTGGAAAAAAACACTTTGTTTAGTTTTTCATAGAATGTTGTAATTTTGGAGAAACATACCCAGCGCAGACTTACCATCTTTGTATGCTGCGTTCTAGGAATTTAGCAGAGAACCTTCTAAGGGTTTGAATTTTAGGGTTGCAACAGCATTCTGGTATTGCATTAGGCTACAGTATTATAATTGATGATTATCACTCTAAGCACATTTGCTTATCATAAGTATTTCAAGATGTAATTAGAACCAACCTTGACAACAATTAGTAATGGGGACATTTCACACTTTTTACTTTAACAAGTGATTTGCAACTGCTGACTACATTGCTGATTACCAGCCATAGTGAACCAATTATTATGTACACAGCAGGAGCCTGGCTCACAGCTGAAAGAGCAACCCAACTCCTGATTCTAATAGGCAGTCGAGCAGTAAGGGAAATTTTATTTTTTAATACTATTTTGAAAAAGAAAGAAAATATCCATAATTACCATTCTCTATGTGTAAAATAATGTGTGAGATAATTCATATTTTGAATCCCTTAATATAGAGTGTTCCACCGTGTATATATACTTATCTGCGTATACAATATCATTATGGGCTTGTAAATGTAAAAAAAAACAAACGCTCAATCTTACACGTGTGCAGAGTGAGATTTGCGCACAATAATTTACATTTGTAGGAAGACACATACCCTGATCCCATGTCTGGGCATTGCAAGATTGGGTAACATCATCAAGAACCCTCTCTGGCAAGAAGACAGAAGCACAGACAGCACAAGATTTGCTGGACCCAGTATGTATACTGATCAAGGGCTTTCAGAAAATAAAAGTAGGTGATTTTTTTAATGTTAGTTTAACTTTAAACCATCATATTTCCCAAGCTATTATAATAACCAAGTGCTCAAAGGATCCCATAAAATGTGAAATGCTGTTTTTTGAGTGAGTTTATTGACAAACTACTACATTGTTACTAATACAAATATATAAGTAATACATATGCTTACAAAAGAAAGAGCTCTTTGTACCTGTTTTCAAATTCCTTGATGAACACGATGTGTTGCTGCCCCCATTTTCACTGTAGGAAAAGACAGTTACATTGTATTGTGCATTACACTGGAGGCCAGAGAGGGCACAAACAGTGGCTGTGTCATTGCAGAGGATGATATTGGTCCCATCATCTGCCTTGGTCTCATACATTTCTGCACCTCGCACAGCAGACCACACAATTTCCAGAGTATCTCCAGATACAAAGGCAGGTGTGATGTCACTGGGGCAGCAGGGAGCTGTAGAACAAAAATATGTCTTAGTTAGCATATCAATAGGTACTCCATATGGTTTGCAGTGAGTTCACACATTTTTGTATATTTGACATGTATCAAAAAACTAGTATTATCTATTTCTTTTGTTACCTCTTAGCAAACAAGCAGTCTTAAATTAATAATTGTAACTGGCATACAATAGGACAAGTTTCAAGGGTACAGTTTCCAATCAGAAAGCAAGCTTTATTAGGGGACCAATCAAAGGGGCCGAATGTTAAATACTGAATAGTGCTTTGGGTAACGGTACCTCCAAGGTGTGATGGGAATCTACTAATGATCTTCTAGTAAGATGAAGATAAAATTGTGTTAAATTCATCTTTTCCTAAGCTTTATGAAATCCATTGTAGTCAGTCACGCAGGCTCTTGTATTTGTTTCGGGATACCACAATTGTTACATAACACATTCAAATACATAAAGTGACCCTGACATACCCGCTAAAGCCACCATAAACCAACCTTACTAGGGACCTGTTTCTTTAAAATACACTTTGCTTTACTGCTAATTAATATCTGCAAGTATCCACCAGTCGAATTTAGTTGACTACCTGCTGTCCCTTTCACTTATTGGGCCTGATTTAATAAAGCTCTCCAATGCTGAAAAGGACACACTTTTCACATCAGTGAATCTGGGTAATCCAAAAATTCTGGAATGGATCTGGTCCAGGATTGAAAACATTTGCTAACAAATAGAAAAAACTTTAAGAAATCCCTTCTAGGTTTGCTGGATCACCCAGGTTCACTGAGGAAAGTGTACCTTCTCCAGCCTGTAAAAATCAGGCCCATGGTGTTTCCTCCTGCCAGGTCATATGTCCGGTAATGACGTATGAGCCAATGGGAGAAACAATATCATGTTCACAGGGGAACATTAGTTCACCCACCTAGAAGTGAATACTTACAAAGGCCAGAACAAAAATGAAGCAGTCTTTTTGTTGTGCATACAAACTAATCTGCACTGACAAGATTACTTTCAATGTAGTTTTGTACTTATTAGGGAAATAAAATTTTAATTGCAACTAACATAGGTACCTGAAATCTGTTCTTATGTTATGTGCTTCTTATTTTACCCTGTGCATTGCTTACACAGATAGAAGAGACAAACCATGTAAACCAAGAATGGTATAATAATACATTGCTTAGTTCTGTGAGCACTCTTACAAAAAGGAGAAACACTGAAACAGATGAATGTAGGCTTCTTCTCCAATTGTGAAGATACCCACAGGTAAAACATTAAGATGGGATTCATATGTAAAACATAAAATTGATATCCAAGATAAAAATTTTCACCTAGAGTTTCACTTTAACATGTATTGAGCCATAAAACAAAACACACTGAAAAACAGCTTATCTGAACAAATATTAAAATGAAGATACACAGGTGCCATTTTGTTTTTGGTACAATTTATTGGTCACGCAAGGGATTCCTTCATAATGCCTTTAAAAAAAGCTAGTCACTGATTTATTTTGTGTATTCAGATTATTATTTACTTGCTTCAATGTATTGTTATACTTTAGGTTTACTTACCTGTGGTATAGTTCAGGAGCTCACCCAGAGGGCTTTGTCCTGCCTTGTTATAGGCAAAGACACTCATAAAATAGATGAACCCACATTCAGATGGAAAATAACATGGAGATTGGGATGTATTGCAGTGAACCTCAAAGCCATCATCACTCTTCACAAACACAACATAATATTCAGAAAGGTTTCCATGGGACCATGACACTGTGAGATTTCCAGGATTGTCTTCCAGAACTGTGATTCCACTGGGTGCACATGGAACTGTGAGTACAAAAAATAACTATATTAAAATACCATAACATGTACAAATTAATATTCTTTTTATTTATTTAATAAAGTTAGGGTCTTTAATAATGGGTTTTGGTCTTTATGGCATCAGGTTGAAATGTAACTGAGAGCAGTAACAATTCAATGACAGGTCATTGACCTCCTTTTGATCTTTATATGGCCTGCTTTTGGCAGATTGCATTTCCATTCACTTGTATGGGAATGCAAAATCTATCTAATGGAAACAGTCCACTTATCCTAATAATATTTATGCTTTTTTTGTTTTTTGTTTTTTAAACCCAAGGATTAGAGACATACCACCTGTAACATCAAATTTCCAATTTCAAAAAAATAAAAATTGAACATTTCACTATTATTTGTTATATTTATATATAATTTTAACTTGAATATTTTTTTTTTTTTATATATTTGATATTTAACCTGCCTCTTTTTGTGTGTATTTGACAGATTCAACCTAATTCAAACAGAAAATATGTTTTTTTATTGCAAAGGAAAAAAGGTAGAAACCTAAAATTACAAACTAGGTATGTTTTAGAAACCAAAAAGTACCAGTCATGCTAATGTTTTATTTTGACAGTACTACCATTTCAGTTTAGGAGTGTTCTAGAAACTAGAATTGTCAGAAGCTGGTCAACAATCACTGCAAAATCACTGCTTGCTTTGTTAAGGAAATTACACATACTGTATAGAGATCTAACAATTCCTAAACAAGCAGACTTTTAGGCAAACAAGTACATCCAGATGAAAATCCTAAAAATTCCTTCATACAATATTCTCTGTATAGCTAGCATTAGAGTTATACAACAGCTCACAGTAACTGTGTAGATATAATACACTACTTCTGTATCACGATTTCACCTTCCCATGCTATTGTACTAATGTTTAAAGATATGTCTTTATAACACCATTCCATCCGTTTCCAGGTTTTCACTACTTTCTCTATTCTTTTTAAACTTACATATACAAAGTTCAATAGGTCATTTATTCCCTCCTCTTCCAGCAACAACATACCTGATAACAAACTCCAGGTTTTTGGCGACAGAGTAGATCCTGCTTCATTAGTAGCTACTAAGGACACGGTGTATTCTATCCCACACTGTAAATAAGTAATTGTGCATGGAGAAACAGACATAGTACATTCAGTACTGGTCTCTCCACTGTGAAGAAGCACAGTGTAGTTGGACGAGGCATCAACATCAGACACAGAAAATGTAGCTTCCAGGGCCCCACTGTTAAAAGTAATTTGCACATCTGATGGAGCAGCTGGGCCTAAAATATAAACAGAAAAAAAACATATATAAAGGTTACCATACTTTTAACTTTATCATTAACAGGCTGTTTTGTGTGCATAAATTCTTTGCTTTTTGGCAAATGCAGTTTGTCATATTACACATATGGCTCAAAAGGAATTTTAGAATACTTTTTTAAAAAAATAAAGTGGACCTTAAAAACTTCTATACCACTGAAATATTTGTTACTATTTTCAGAATTATATTGCTCTCTGGAACATAGGCATTGGTCATGTATTATTTGGCAAAATTCTGGAACAGCCACTGACTACCTAGTATTGCCAAAATGTCACCTGTTAGTAGTTCTCATGTGGCTGACACTGAAAAGTAGAAGAATTATGGCAATGTGAAAAAACTTTACCTTACTCTTTGGATTTTTAGGCAGTAATGGTGCTGTATTCATCTAGGTAATGTATAAGAGGTACTGTATGTATAAGAGGTAAGGTCTGTTATGAACCAAACAAATATGTAGACCTGTTACAATCTGCAATGTCCAACTAAGAATATGTTACAGCAAACCTGAACTGAACGGAATGAAATAGAACAGTGGGATTAGTGTGATTTACTTACGTGTAATCTGGCTATATGTGATGTCATCTCCTGGTATTCCATTTGCATCCCAGGCATGAACTTTGATAGTATAAATAGTGCCTGGGTCCAGAGAGGTGAAATTCAGGCATAAAGATGTGGTATTCTGGTTCCACCTGGTGCCAGATCCATCTGATCTCATTACAGAAACTGAGTACAGCACAGATGAAGGGACAGGCTGCCAACTAACATTCACAGAAT
The DNA here is from genome assembly GCF_032062135.1 of Pyxicephalus adspersus. Classification (NCBI taxonomy): domain Eukaryota; kingdom Metazoa; phylum Chordata; class Amphibia; order Anura; family Pyxicephalidae; genus Pyxicephalus; species Pyxicephalus adspersus. The sequence goes on along the minus strand of NC_092865.1, from coordinate 38,130,864 downwards.
CACTGGTAGAAGATTCCACAGTAACCAATGCAGCAGCCAAAACTTAAAAAAATAAAAAATGGAAATTATGCACATATTTAAAATCATATACCAGGCTTAATAGTCATAACACTACAACTGTTTTTTTATTTGATTTTCTTATAAATAAATGTTTAATTGTCCAGTGCCTAATGTTTAAATACTAGTAATATTGCTGTTTTTTGTTTTTATGGAGGCCCCCAGCATTCCAAGTCATGATGGAGAAGGAAGAGTTTGTTTGGGCTTATTTCAACATAAGGGCTGGATAATCTATAGAATATGTATCTAATGCAGCTATAGCTAAAATAATAAATACAATAATGCATTATGTTATGATGAATTTATTTCTAATCAAATAACTTGCATCATGAAGTGTACAACGAAATGTACAACATGGCATCAACATCATATTCCAACTGTATTCATTTTTACATATCTGTAAGAGTAAAAAACAAGGCTTATATTGGTTTGACTTTGATACAAAGACAATCTGCAGGATTCCTGTGGAACACACAAAGGATTAAATATTTCTCTTCAAATAAACTGTAGTGCCTTTTTGCTGGATTTTGCCTATTCTACCTCCCTAAGTTTTTTCCCTGAAGTGCACTGACATTATGCCACATTATGCAGAAAAAGGTGTTAAGTTTGGTGTAATTATAATTCTCTCATTTTAGGTATGTTTTTCACATATCTAATAATCAGTCATTTGGATGGGGGGGGGGGGCAGAGATTGTAAGCACATCTTCCACTTTAGTAGAAGGTCTACTTTGCTTTTTTTGTCTTCCTCTTGGGGAACAGCAGTGCAAGAAATGATGTGTGGTATGATGATGTTTGGTTGTCATGGGGCAGGAGAGACATTATTCAGCAACAAAATCATTGTGAAGAGTTCAAATCTTTCTTTGGTAAGGATTCCCCAACTCTATCCAAAAATGAGATTAACTGTTTCAGTTTGAGTGGGGCTTCCAGTCCAATGTACCTGTAACATATTCTTCAAAACACTTCTAAAAAAAATTTTTGTTACAATAATCTTACCGGTTTTCGCCCATTTAGGAGGAGAAGGTTGGCTTTTTCCAGCTGAATTGATGGATCTCACTGTAATTTTGTAGGATGTAGCAGCTTGCAGACCTGTCACTGTTCCTGGGGAGCTTGTGACAACAGACTCAAAGAACAGCTTTCCAGCCTGGGCAATTACCTGATAGCTTGTAGCTCCTGCCACCTCTGCCCATTCCACAGTGATACTATTGCTCAGTTTTGAATATGCCTGATCAATTACAGGTACCTCAGGTGCTAAATATGGTGAATAATAAAAAGTGAGACAGGTGTAGAAAAATAATTACTGACAATGGTTAAATTATTTGTAACAAACCCACTAACCTGTCAGTTGAAGGGTCTGAGCTTGAACCATAGTATTGCCATCTTTGTCCATGGCTTCCACCATTACTGTATAGTTGGTATTAGGCAATAACGTGTTTATTGTTCCTATTACAGTGGCTGGATTATATACTGAAAATGAAGGCTGGCGTGGCGATAAGTAAGGAGATGTTGTGATTTTATATGATATGGCCCCTGCTACTTTAGACCACCGGACGTAAATGCTTCTGGATGTGACATCATACGTAGATATTGAAAAATCTGCAAGAGATGCAGATACAGATGCATTAATGTAAAACATTCATGTTCTTTACTATATACTGGCATCGCTATTCACAAAAGGTAGAAAATACTGTATGTGTTACAATGTTTTAATCATTATTTGCAGCATGGCAAACCTAAATACATATGGTGAGATGAACAGTGCAGTAAAAAGAGATATTTGCTAAAAGCCAGTGCTGGGACAAGGTCTTCTGGCACCCAGTAATGAGTCATTACTAAACTACTAAATATGAGGAAACTAAATAGTATATGACTGTATGTAGGCCATACTTTATGGGGCAAGTCATGTAAGCAATTTTGTAGTAGATATATGTAGGGATTACTAAATTTTGGGTGGAAGCAGACACACAGGACCTATAAATAGATGGAAATTGTTGGAGTGCCATGATTATCAGCAGCTGCTTTAGATAACATAAATACCTAGCAAAGATGATGATTTGGGCACTTCTGTAGCTTCAAGAGAAAGTATTTTTACTGAACAGTTTAGGTTGTTATTGCAGTATTTACTAAAAAGTAACTTTCGAGTAAGCTATTTGTAAATGTTTTCACACAAGATTTACACCACTTTTTTACACATTTTGTAAACATAAATAAGCTGGAAAATTGTGTGCATCTAGAGGGGAAAAATATATAGCCGCTGTAGATTTACATTGTGAGATGGAGAAGGGGAACCATTATGTAACACTGAAAAGCAAGGGTCTTGAGGGTTGCTACACTGTTACTTTGCCAAATTTAGGGCAACATGGAATTGTCTATGCAAAGCCCTCACCCTAACCCACTGATCTTCTCAGCACTACCTTTCAAGTTCGGCCCTCCAATCATTATGCCCAAGCACTATCATTTGATAAAGATAACATCACTTTTGTGCCCTAAAACCAGACAACACTGGATATTGTAAAAACCCTTGCAACTTGAAATTGCAGTAGGGAATCCTTGGAAAAGTCAGTATCAGTAGGTTAGGGGAAGCCTTTGCAATAACACTAGTTTGGGTGGAGGGTTGGCCTTTTGCAATATAAGTTTTTATATTGTAGACTAAAAGAGAGCACAAAATGTGTCAGTATTATGTTTCCCAAGCATATCAAGTTCCTTCAAGATGTAAAAAAAAAAAAAGTTAAATAGGTTTAAACATAATGTTTTGAATGAACGTTCAAAAAAAAAAAAAAAGAACTGTGATATTAGTGACTGTTATCCTGCACATGAGCTTCATAATATTTCTAGGGCCGTGAAATTGAACCTGGTAACATTGCATCAGAACTAGGGAAGGAAGGGATGGTTATTTTAATTAGATCATTTTTACCTGGGAGTATCTATATGAGGATACTGCGGTTGACTTGACCGCATAGTGTTTGGTACAATGTAAAAGTGATGCATGATGCAATAAATATGTGGTATAATGTTTTATTAAGTATGCATAAAAAAATAACATATAATGGAGTAAAAAAACAATTAAACATGCATAAAAAAATATGTTTTTAAAAGGTAACAAGATTTACCTGTGTCAGCTGAAGCTATCTGGAAGACACAAAATATAAAGAGAGCACATTAAAAAATACATTATAACAACTCTGACAATGAAAATTATACATTTGAGGAAATTATTGCACAAATGTACCACAAATTCCCCTTCAATAAATGTATATTCTGGTGCTCTTGTCAAACTCCCCTCTAGTATCTTGGTTATACAGCCCTGTTGCCGGCAACCAAAAAAACTCTTCTTCTTTGGTTTTATATGAATTGTAAATGATAAAAAGCCTTGTTTTATAATCATTATAGTATATCTAAGGCCATCTTGTATGCATTTATAAAGTATGAACATATACAGTATGTACACGTTCCCATTGGTGAATCAATAGCTAATACAAAAAAAATGTATAAAATACAGTTATATGTTACACATTATCAGATGATAGTTCTATGCATTTATAAAGTATGAACATATATGTACACGTACACATTGGTGAATTCATAGCTAGTACAATAAAAATGTAAAAAAATACAATAATATGCTGAGGCAACATAAAAACCTTATCTCCACCACCAATATTGTAATACCACCCCTGACACAAACAAAAACACAATAAAAAAATAAAAACACACATAATTTTACACATACATTTGTAAATAGAGACCGCTATGAATACACTGTTTTCCAACCCCTAAACAATGGAAAATAATATGTCCACAGAAATTCGGCTTTCATGTATCTGGAAGACAATCTCTTGCATGTGCTGAAAGAGCTCACTGTTGTAGATCATATTTAAATAACTTCAAAATCTTCTGGCTAAAGCTGCATACTCATGTCAGATAATTGTTGACCGAGACAATTATGCTCATCTCAGGCATGCGAACAGTGGTTCCCTCAATGTTACTTCTCAATCCACCCAGGCAGATTGATGAACCATATAACCACACTCATCCTCCCTCCTTAATTCTCCATTGTAAAGAATAGTGTATACAGTGCTCGTCTTTTCATCTATCACTGGAAATGATCATGAAAGACCTGATGTCTATCTGACATCTGTAAGGGCCCAAGAAAAAACAGTGATTTTGGTCACTTTTCTTTATAGGACACTGCCGGTTAAATAGGAAGGGTAATGTACCTAGTATTCATATTGATATTATTGTAAGTATCCAGTAATCTTTTGATCAGGGCAATAGTTTATCTTCAAACTAGGAAATAAATGATTATCATTGTAAACCTGATTTTGCCCAACTATGGCTTAATTGGGTAAGGAGGAGTGATCCATGGGTACCTGCATACAGCTGCCAATGTTTTTAAGTCAAATGATCTTAAGATACCTAACTTACAGCTGATAATGAATGAGAGAGATAATGTTTTGCTATATCTTTTTTTCTCTGCTATGCTATTCTGAGATGAGGAGGATTTTGTGGCATTCCTATGTAACACCCACATTGATATATACCTACATTCTCAGACAATCCAAATGTACAAACTTATGGGAAGGCATTTGTAAAAATAAAAAAAAATAAAAAACACAGTATTTTGGTGAATCCTGTTATTTATATATTTATTTTAACTTTGTTTCATTATATTCTTCATATAGCATCAAGCACTTTATCACTTTTTCCAATGCCACTAAAGCAGGTTACTTTTATAGAGAAACAAAAACTTCATGACAGCCTGTAACTCCAACGACGTGAAACTTGTTTGTGCCTCTGCCATCACAGCTTCTCACTAAAAGAAAAAACAGTTTTAAGAATCACAAAGACCTGATATTTGCAGTTACATTCTAAGATATTAGGCTGTCATATGCCCCCACACTCATTTTTCTGTTTTATCTGTAAGGGGGCAAAGCCAGGAACATCTCAGCACCACCTCGTATTACATATTACAATATTTAAAAAAATATTACCCCGGAAACAGTGTGTGAAAACCAAGGTGATGCGATTTGAATGCATTTGACTGACTGATCATCAGCAAGTGTGGCCGCCTCAGAAAAGCAAACATTTTGGCAGGTCTGTGTTAATATAGTGCCAAGAAAAAAATATATCAGCAATGATCTTAGAGAAACAATTGCTGGTGGTCATTAATCTCAGAAGGGTTAAAAAGCCAGTTTCAAACTGTTTAAAGTCCATTACACTACAGTGGAAAAGGTTATTCACAAGCGGAAAACATTCAAGGCTGCTGCTAATCTTCCCAGGAGTGTACGTCCCAGGAAGTTCACGCCACAGTCAGATAATGCTCAGAGATGTAAAACCAAAGAGCTACTGTACATCTCAGACTCTACAGGCATCAGTAAGTATGGTGAATGACTGAACAAGTATGACTTGTTTAGAAGGATTGCTAGGCGAAAGCCTCTTCTCTCTAAAAAGAACACAGCAGCGTGGCTTAAATTGGCAAACTTCTGGAACAATGGGTCTGATTTATTAAAGACTGGAGAAGATGCACTTTCATCAGTGAACCTGGGTGATCCAGAAAACCTGGAATGGACCTGGTCCCATATTTAAAACATTTGGTAACAAATAGCAAATTACTATCCATGGAAATCTATTGCAGGCATTTTCGATCACGCAGTTCAGCTTTAATAAAATCAGACCCAATGTCCTTTGGACAGACATAACCAAAGTTGAGATGTTTGGCCATAATGCACAATGCCACAGTTGGTAAAACCAAGCATAGAATATCAGACCAAACACCTTGTACCAAATGTCAAGCATTGTGGTGGAGGAGTGATGATTTGGGTTCGTTTTGTGGCCCAGGACCTGGGTCATATTGCAGTATGAGTGGACCATATATTCCTCTGTATACCAAAGTATCCAAGAGTCAAATGTAAGGCCATTTGCGCAATGCTTAAAACTTGGCTGAAATTGGACATGAAAAAAGATCAACGCGTTGTGGTGGGACCATAAGAGAGCTGTGCATAAACCAATGTTGTTTAGAAGAGTTGTCCAAGTCTTAAAGTAAATACATACATAGCTTCTCTATTTTGCGTTATTTGTTAAAAAGAATCTCAAGGTAGTATCTGTTGTGTGTTTTGCACCAAAGGTTGGGTTTAAATAATTTTAGAACCACCTAAGGATCAGATAAGTTTTGATTACATCCAGGTGCAAAAAGCCTTAGGATTGAAGCAGTACATACTTTCTTTTTCACTACTACTTTACTGTATATTTTAGCTTCTGTTATGCACCATAGACCTATTATTAGAGAAGTGATTAAACAATTGTAAAAAAAACAGTTCAGGAGCCAATGAACAAGGACCACTGCCCCCAAATATCAGCTCAGAGGTCTGGTGTGCATGAATCAGCCATGCAAAATGCATTAAAAATAAATTGTGGGTCATAAATAATACACTGCTTTAATTTAAATCACTTAAATAATCTGCTACCCTGAGACTGAGTGAGTGGAATTGGAAAATATACAACCTTCTCTAGCAGGGCAGGGTTAGCTTGCAGTTGTAATATTGTAGACTGATTCTGGTGACAGACTTGTTATTCTTTTTTAGTGCCTACATGTTTCCTCCGAAGTGGAGGCATGATGTGAATAGCCTTTGTCGTATCTGAATGTGCTACTAGTTGGGATTGTGCTACTTTTGATAGTGGGGATGTGCAGTAACGTTAATGGTAGCACAGTATGAGAGCTGTATTTATATATGATAGTTTTAGTTTTGTTTAGACAGAGATAGAGATACCCCCTGACGGAGATAGAGATACCCTTTTCATTGAAACTCTGGTATTTAATGTCTAATAGGACATCTTATCATAATATTACAACTTGTTATTTTGATCCAAGGTTGCAAAATCATAGAGAAAGGTGATTGTCATGAAGATGCACACACAAAATTTCAGAAACTTGCATTTCAACTCTATGTTATCAAAGTTTACTGATACAATAAGTGCTACAGAAATAATCTAAAAATCATAGGTTACCATATACTCTTGCCTGTCTTTGTAATTTTTTTCAGTGCACACATATTGAGAATGAGTTAGCTTTCCAGAGCCTATGAGTCATATAACCTGACAGCCAAATATACTCTATAGCTTTCGTGCACTCCGATATAATATTAAAACAAGACAACACAATTAACAATTAAAAACATATTTATTTAACATAACTAAATGTTTTATTTAAAAAATATATTTTGTATGTTTTTATTATATTAGGAAATACTGTTAATACAGTATTTTTGGAGCTAAAACAGAATACATACTACCACACCAAGTTAACTAAACATTTATCAGTGGCTTAGAGTATTTGTCCAGAAAAGGACAAAACATTGCCTTCTTTTTGGGGCAGTCATACCTTGTCCTTGGACCAGATGAAATGCTAAAGTAAGCAAGATTGGCAATAGGTATGTCTGTGGAAGTTTGTACAAATGAGGAATGAAAGTCCAGACTCTTGTGTCATTTAAACCTTAACAGTTCAAATTAAATGTCCCTTAGGTCAAAATGGTTCAGAGTTTTGTGTTCTAAATCCATAATACTTTCAGGAGTAGTATCCACCTCAAAAAAATTCCTGATGCTAAAAGTTTCTGTGCAAAATATTAAGAAAGTAAATAAAAATTCTGTACAGCTTGGAAGGCTGTCTCATCCCCCATGTACAGAGAAATGATGCTCATTGTCTCTCTGGTAGCTTAAAAAGTTTATCTTTCACAGATGGATAAGCCCAGAACAACCCACTCTAGGATTGTTTTGAGAAAAGTTAATGGTCATATTTCAGATGGATTGGATAACCTCATTGAAAAAGGAGTCACTGGTAAACAGGTTTATATATAAGTTCATAGTACAGAAACAATTCCCAAAGACATGTCTGATGCTTAAAGTGTTCAAGAGGTGCTCAAATATATAATTTCAGCAACCCTTGCGTCATGCACTTAGTTGTCAATGTGCCCCTATAAAGCAGACAGGGGGACTGATTAACAGATGTATTGGTGGTTGAAGAACAATTGGAAGAATTAGTGGAACACATAAGTAAAGGGAATTAGGTATGCATAATAGGGGCTGTAAATAAGCTTGCGGAGGTGCACAATGGGCTGCTAGATAGATTTTTGAAGATTAAGATGAGCAGGGAATGGTAAAAACAAGCATTTGAAGGCATAAAAAGAAGGTTTTTAAAAGCCTAAAGCTGCTTATAAATCCCTAAAAAAGCTTTTATCAAAAGTGGTTAAAAATTAAAATTTTGTAAAAATGTAAAAAGGAGCGTTCTCTAACATTCAAAAATGTGCCACCCACAAACACCATAAAAGGTGGTATGGGAATTTATAAAAAGAAAAAAAAAGTCACTTTAGCACAGCCTTAATTTAAATCCCTACACTTACTTGGTTCAGAGCTCACAAAAATATAGAATTAAAAAATACCCTTTAAAGAAAAAGCTACCCAATAAGAACAGACAGTATTCTAATTTCATGAAATTAAATTAAAAAAAAATAATTTTGTTGATTAGGCAGAATATGTGGTATTGCGTCAATAAATTATTGAAGACAAACATAAATAAAATAGAACAACAAAAGCATAAATGTTATGTAATATTTACATGCAATTACTTCATCATTTGCAGTCTTGCCTGCCCTTAGCGAGGTGTCAGTGCTCAACCCAGGAATTTTTTTGAGCAGGGTGGGAAGAAATTGTAGGCGGGTGGCATCCCCTGTATTGTGACCCAACTCTTCAGTAGCCACATAAAAACAGCTGGGTGGTTACTGAAAAGTGCCGGGTGGTGCGCCCAGCTAAAAGGGGCTGGGGAGAACACTGGGTGTCATAGATTTTGTATGGACCCAAAATGGCTTCTAATTGTCTAAAATTCCTACATTTTTAACTGAAATAGCACAAAACAATTACAAAGCACAGTGAGATAACATAATACAGGAAGCATGCAGAGAAGAACAATAATTATACCTTATGCTGTTTCAAGAGGATACTCTAGGTGGCCATCAGACTAACCATCCTGAACTGGGCCAAATCTTTTTATCCTTTCTTGAACTGATTTAACAAAACCTCTAAAGCCTGAACTGGGCTAAAATGTGTATAACCATGTAGAACCGGGTACTTTTTAAAACTATATTTGAAGACAGCCCAATCTTATGCAGTTTTTTAACCAACATCCTGATACTCATTGGGCCTGATTTATTAAAGCCCTCCAAGGCTGGAAAGGATACACTTTCATCAGTGAAGCTGGGTGATCCAGCAAACCTGGAATGGATTTATTCAAAGTCATTTGCTAGCAAATGTTTTGAAGAACCAGATCCATTCCATTGAAAGTTGAAAACACTATCTGACAATCAGAAAGTATAGATCTTGAATTAGTGACCTGTCTATGTATCATAAAATTGCCAGTCAAGTCTAACACTTTTATGAACGGGGCAATGTGATCAATGCAGATCTTTCAGCCTAAATTTACTAGTGATCAGAATGACTGAAAACTTTAGAAATGGCCCACATCCATCTGTTACTTTTGTACATTATATTACCCAAATAAACCCAAAAATTGAAATAGGAAAATTACACAGGCAATTGCATTTATAAGCGAATTTACACAGTCTATGGAAGCAAAGTGGTTAACAGAATACTTGTTTCATAGATAAACTATGCTTGCATACTGCTCTGTAGCTAATTTCTTCAAACTGTACATTCATCTGGCAGGTTAATCAAGGGTGACCATGTGACAGCCAAAAGAAGTGCCCCTAAACAATGACAAATTACTGAGGAAACTACTCAATATTACCATTATACACCAGTTTTAATATAAGCAGCAGAGAGATACTTACAACTGACAAAAGTAATTGATGTGCTGCCATTTACATTCACACAATGACAAGTATGTAGCCAACTCGTGAAGGTAAACAGTCACCTGCAAAATGCTTTAAAAAGGAGTACATAGTTCTCCCCAGAGGTTTTTAGCCAGTTGCTCCGCCCGGCTGATTTGAATACCCCGCCCAGCTCTCAGCAGCTCTCATCCTCGGATGCACGGATCTCAGGCTGCTGTGTGTCATCCGTTCAGAGGATTGCTGCTGGAGAGGTGAGCACGCAGCTAATTTATTCTCTAACTCTCTGACCCGGTCACATTTACTTTCACTTTGGGTATCCATGCTGATTTATCATTTCTAATATTTTTCCAGTAACTTCAACAGCTGTTTTTGCTTTTAGCAGAAATGCCCTGCATCGACTTACAAAAGAAGTCAATATGTTCTGGTATCAACTTGTGTTTAGAAGTAACAGACTGGTAATATCGGTCAACTAACTACCATAATTTAAAATTCTAAAGGAGAAAAAGATCTAATCAGACACAGTTCTTGTAAATAAGATATAATTCAATCTTTCTAGTAATAAAAATATAAAAAACACCTTTATGACTTTTAAAGGCATGAAAGCCTTTTCAACACACTGATATTCTGAAATCTAAAAAAAATGCATTTAATAAAACATTTATATACTTAAAGCATACTTATACTCACAAAATCAACTTTGGCTTATGGATAACATAAACCCAAATTATATTCATCTGAATACTTTTTTTTACAGCTTGCTTTGACCTTTAAACATGAAAAACGAGTTCTAGCCACCCCCAGGTCTCTCCATTGCCTAGGCGGTGAACTGCAATTTGGGAAATGCCATCTTTGGTGGGAGTGTTTCTAGCCCATTCCCACTGCCCTAATTATGCATATTTTTTGTTTTTCCTTGCCTGGGACTCTCATGTCACTCAGGTGCAACTGCTCAGTCTGCAACTGCTTCCTGCTTCTTTTCAGCTTGTGAGCTCTCTGTGCAGCTGGTGCAGAGGTGCAGTGGAGAAGAAGGTCAGGAGAGGAAGAAATATATATATATATATATATATACACACACACACATATATATATATATATATATATATATATATATATATATATATATATATATATATATATATACACACACACACATATATATATATATATATATATATATATATATATATATATACACACATCGTGTTTCCCCCGAAAATAAGACAGGGGCTTTTACTAATTTTACCTCAAATCTCATTAGGGCCTATTTTCAGTGGATGTCTTATTTTTCTCATACATATGTACATAAAATCCATATTTATTCATGTACAAAAATGAGACAGGGGTGGCAACAAAAACGATGAGTTATCAGAGGTGTAACTACCATCCTCTTTTCTTAGTATCCCTCCGCCCACAGAGTGTCCCAAAAATCACTATACACTTTTAATGAATCCCTAAAAATTACCCTAAAAGAAACCGAGTTTATATTTTTAGCATCAACAAAGGAGTCATTGCAGTTTTACATGCTAGGTTTGCCATCACATTCAAACACCTTGAAGACTAGTTGTATACCTCCACATGAGCATCTCCATTTTTGACAACTTTCAGCCTCCTTTGGACGCAAGCTGCTCCAACTTTTTGCAGCATCTCTTCCCCGACCTCAAAGCAGGCTGTGCGTATTCTTTCCTCAAGCTGTGAAAGGTTACGAGGCTCAGTAACATGCACCTTGCTTTTAAAATAGCCCCACAAAAAAAAGTTACAAGGTGTAAGGTCAGGGAAGTGCGGAGCCTATTCGAGGGGACCCCTTCGACCGAGCATCATAATCTTCTGCTTGAAGTTTTTGAACAACCTCAAATTGGTACGGGTAGAACTTTATCACTCTCTGAAGCATCCGCTGAATCAAACTTTTGTTGATGTCGAGTTCCAGTGCAGCTCTCTGGATGGACTTTCCCTGGCTTTGCACGAATGCCTGCTCCAGGAGTTAATTTTTTTCCATCAGTGGTGGTAGTAGCAGGCCTTCTGTTGCGTGGTTTGTCAAAAACAGATTCTGTTTCGAGAAACTTGCCATAGTGTAAATTGTGTTACGCATTGCAGCAATGCTACCGCAATCATCAATCAAGCTTGACACCACATTAAACAAACCTTTCCTCTCCATATAGACTTTTCAAAGGGATTATCATAGCTCCTAACCATCCCAATTTCTCGCTGTCATCAGGGTGTCTCCATCAAGTAAACTAAACCAATTTCACCCCAAGTTATATTGAAGCCTCTTTAATTAGTAACCGATAAATTATTAAAGTTCCTAAACGATCACCAAACTCCTATTCCTGAATGAAGAGATTGCACATTAAATCTCCACCTATCCATGCCCCGCCCACTGGCAAGATTCATTTGTGTGCCTTTTTGCAACTTTCAAATGTTGAGAGGTATGAATTTTCAGATGTAAAATTCTGAAACAATCTACATTAGGCTATTTGTCAGCCACAAGATATAACCAGCCCTATGCTGTCTGTTAGACTTGCTTGATCAGGGAAAAACCGACAAACAAAATAAAACCTCACCCACACTCTTTATCTAAAATTTTAAAAAGAAAATCTGTCATACCCTATAATAACCAAATCCCGCAGAATCCCCCATATCGAGCACAGCCCCGTAAATTGACAGAAATCCAAGATACCTTGGAGCTATTCTAACAAAATCCAGGATATCCAACAAATCCTCACAAATTATACAAACAATCCCCAATCTTGCAAAATTCCCATAAAATTCTAAATCCAGCAAAATTCACTAAATCCATCAGAACTCCACTAACAAAAACTACCGTCCCACATGCAGAAATCCAGCAATCCACATGGATGTTTTCCCCAGCGTTTAACCTGAGGCTTTAAAAGTGCATGTTTGAAATTCCCACGCATTCCAATGGAGGCACGTTTATGAGCGTTATCTATAACACTGCTTTCAACGTTTAAAGAATTAAAACAAGGGGTTAACGCTGGGTATAACCCAAAAATGTGGGAAACTGCAAGTAAACGCTTCTATTAATTTCAATGGGGTGTTTTCCTGTGTATAAGTATTTGAAACGTAAACGCATTCTAAAAGCAATAAAAATGTGGGAAAAGACGTTTTCCAGTGTTTTGCCTTAATATAAAAGTGCATAAAAAAGCATATAAACACAGTAGGAACGTTTGCATTTTTAAAAATGTCCATGTAGACCCAACCTTAAAAAGTACTTTGCTAACATTCATTTCAGAACACCCCACAAATAAAACTCCTCAGGAAGCAGGTCAACAAGTCCATATGTAAACTGCATCTGCAAGCACTGGGTTAGGACATATGCAGCTCTAGAACAGGCAGCAAATATCAGATAACCCCCCCCCTCCCCAATATGAATACTCAGATCACACCAGATCACACCCTGCCACCTTCCTTTTTTTAACTCCATAAGTACACAAAGGGTGATGTATCCTACATGCATTCTGAAAAAAATCCCCCAACACCCAAATGAAATCTCAGGTCAAACTCCCCCTCATAGATAAACCTCACAGTCCCACTCGCTGCTCTAAGTTCAGTCAGCAAGTGAGAGCTTGCTGGTAGCAGAATCTGACAGGAAGGTGGCTCCTCCCCTCCGCTCTGTGTGATTACAATGTAAATGGCTCCGCATAGCCCCGCCCCACTCGCACAGACACCGTCACATCAGTCTGTCAGGCCTGCACTGCGTTTCTGAAAGGGAAGTTGGTGCTGGGAAGTTATTAAGCCCTGGCAGCCAACATGTCAGCCACCACAGAGAAGGGACTGAAGTACACGGTGTGGCAGAGTAAGTATGCTGTGGTGTGCGGTGATATCGGTCTCAGAGAAAGTAAACAGCCTGAGTAACTTCTCGTCAGATTTCAGTTGTAGATCAGTTAGACCCGGAGACCTCAGACCCTCATTAATTTATTTCTCAAGCTCAGAGCTGCTTTACGTGAACTTCGCTAATCTCCTGAGGTGTTTGTAATGAGGCCATGACGTCAGAGCATTTCCTTCACAGACAGCCCGAGCTACCCCCAACAGCCCCTGACATACTGTGCGCGTGCCCGTCTTGCCCCTGTGCGCGTGCACGTCCTTCTCTGTGCTGTAAAATGCAAACTGGCAGTGTGTGGCTTTGGCAAAGCTGCTATAACAAAGCATCAGTAGTCATTTGCACAGACTGGTTTTCTTTCTGTATGACACCTTGTTACTGAATTACTTCTAGTTGTGTGATTTTTAAATTTTAATACAAAAAATAACAATGGCCTGTTGTCTGGATGCACTAAAGAGAAGCTGCAAAATGACACAACACTATTTGTTGTCCGAAAATATTAATATATAGCCCACGTATCCTGATGATTTTTTATATATATACATTGTACATATCCCCCTGATAAATCTATCTTTATACATATATATATATATATATATTGTGCCTATATCCTCCTTATGAACATATATAGTGATTATATATCAGATATACCAAGTGCATATCCTCCTGATGAATATACACTGTGTGTGTGTATATATATATATATATATATATATATATATATATATATATATATATTATACGTATCCTCCCTATGAATAGTATATATAACCTTCTGATGATAAGGTGAATGTCATGGCAATACATACGGAGTAGAGGGAATGTTCCCTATTCACTGGTGGTGGAAGTATTAACGCCGGCCTCAGTAAATAGGGAAGGGAGCCACCACACGGAGGCTCTGGAGCTACATGTGGCTCTAGAGCTCTGGCTCCGGTAGTTTGTTCTGACTCCGCCGCGGGTTGCCAGCCGAGATTAGGTCAGATTGGCGTTAGGTCAGAATGAATTACCAACTAGGCCGTAACTGGTTTGTAGGCCCCTGGTTTACCAGAATGATGGGAAAAAGAAAGTATGGAGAAGGTGTGGAACAGCTCATGATCCAAAGCATACCACATCATCTGTAAAACATGGCGGAGGCAGTGTGATGGCTTGGGCGTGCATGGCTGCCAGTGGCACTGGGACATTAGTGTTTATCCATGATGTGACACAGGACAGAAGCAGCCAAATGAATTCTGAGGTGTTCAGAGACATACTGTCTGCTCAAATCCAACTACATGCAGTCACATTGATTGGGAGGTGTTTCATAATACAGATGGACAATGACCCAAAACATACAGCCAAAGCAACCCAGGAGTTTATTAAAGCAAAGAAGTGGAATATTCTTGAATGGCCAAGTCAGTCACCGATCTGAACCCAATTGAGCGTGCATTTCACTTGTTGAAGACTAAACTTCGGACAGAAAGGCCCACAAACAGCAACTGAAAGCCGCTGCAGTAAAGAGCTGGCAGAGCATTAAAAAGGAGGAAACCCAGCATCTGGTGATGTCCATGAGTTCACGTCTATAGGCTGTCATTGCCAGCAAAGGGGTTTCAACCAAGTATTAGAGATGAACATTTTATTTTCAGCTTTTTAATTTGTCCACTTACTTTTGAGCCCCTGAAATGAAGTGATTGTGTAAAAAAAAAAAAAGACTTTAGCTCCTCACATTTTTATGCAATCTTTTTGATCAACCCACTGAATTAGAGCTGAAAGTCTGAAGTTCAAGTGCGTCTGAGTTGTTTCATTTTAAATTAAATGTGGTAATGTACAGAACCAGTTGTCTCTGTCCAAATATTTGTGGACCTAACTGTAGTGTTTAAAGCCAGTGTTTCTGTCAACAAGTTCACGTTTTATAACTTCTGCTTTGTGTAATAACAAGATGTTGCTTCTGTTACAAAGCATAATGACATTCCTTACAAATGTAATTTGTTGTTTTCTAAATTTTGATTTTTTTTATATATTTTTTTTAATGTGTCAACAAAAAAAGTTAAGGCAATAATATTTAGAAAAAAATACAAAGGGAGGAAAAATTAGGATAATTAGGGCAGATTAAGGTAATAGGGCTTAAAAGTGGAATGGAAGGTAAACATTTTGCCAGGTTCTTGTTTTTCATATATCAAAAATAGTAATATAATTTTTATAGCAATAAAAATGTGGATGAATTATTTTTTTCAGTTAAAATGTTTCTGTATTGCAGAAATCAAAACTGAAGTCTTCGATGACTGTAGAAAGGAAAATGAATGGAAGGTAAGTTAGTTTTTCTGATAAAGAATACATTTGTTTCTACAAATCTCTTCTATGACATCTCCAGAAAATGTTGTCATTGGGTGGAGAAAGCCAGGTACTCTGTACCACCTTGAATAAATAATTTTTGTATGTAACTGTTCTCATATGATCACATTGATAATTCCTATACGTTTAAATACCCCCTATACTTTGTTCCCACTTTCTAATGCCTCCCCCTTAGTATGTCCCATTTTTCCACAATCTTTGTATTATTCCACAGTACACCTGTATTTTGACCAAACTTTTCAGCATCCACCCAAAAACAGCCAGGTGGTTACTGAAAAGTGCCAGGTGGTGCACCCCTCTATAGGGGGGGGGGGGGGGGGGGGGGATACTACTACTATAAGACCTTGTTCTCATTTTGGCTATGCTATGCAAATAGATGTCCATGTTCATAGATAAAAGCTGGTATAGGAGTGGGACTAAACAGTGTTTGAGGCGTATTAGAAGCACACAAGGTTTCTGCAGAAAAACTGATGACTAGTACGAAAGGGGAGGAGTAGTGACAAATGTGATAGAAAATGGAAAGTCATACCTGAAGAACAAATAAGTAATGTTTTGGAACCTAGGGAGGTGAATTTGTTATTCATACACATACAGTGTGAAAAGTTTTTAAGGTATACCCAATCAATGTATGTTTCAGGAAGCGTTTAGGAAGAAGGGCTGTGGATTGGAGCATTACTAAAATAATATTCTATAGTGGCCCAAGTCTTGAGTTGTTGATGGGATGTTTCAGTTTACCAGTCGAGTTAACTGGCTGGCCCAACAATACAGTTGGATATTAGGAAGATCAATACCTTCCTTATGCTGGGTACATACGTTCAATAATTGTCAGTGGAAACGAAAGACTTAGTTGAAGGTAAAATCCTGATATGTAATTTTCAATTTCATTAGACGGACAAAGGCATTAAAGAATAGCTTGGTTGGTCCTAAAAAGGGATTTTATATTATAGCGGTAAAAAGGATTTTATAATATAGCAGTAAGAATTTGTATAAATGTATGTATGTATATCAGAATTAATAAAGAAATGTATTGTTTTTGTCAGCCAAACAGAAATCACTATTCAGTGTTTTACTGGTTGTAACAAATATGTATATCATACGTTAATTATTATCAAAGCTGTCTGTGCTGCCTTATAAATAATGATGAAGAGCAGAGTTATATTTTTACACTCACTTGATGAAAGTGCGTGGTGTGTTTTTTATTTAGATTCTACTCTTAGATCAGTTTACCACCAATTTGCTAACATCATGCTGCAAAATGACAGACCTGCTGCAAGAAGGCGTCACAGGTAAGATCAGCCATGAATCAAGACTTTAAACCAGCTTGCATTTTGTGGCAGAAATATTTTTTCAAAAAGCATACAACAGTTACTTTTTCTTTGTTCTCAAGAACTGTGTCGTCCAAGAAGTCCAAAATCCCTTAGGATGAACCTGTTTTTTACCCCTTTATGATTTTAGTGACCATTTATCACAGGTACAGAAATTAGGATAATTACGATTTTAGTGTTACCATAGCAAAAGGTCACTGTAAATATGCCAATTGAGACAAGGTCTGGTGACAACTAAAGGTGGCCATACTCTAACATCTATTAGATGTTACATAAAAACATTGAATTTAACTAAATATAATAATGGCAAAAATATCAGATCTGAGCATGTAGGCCCCTAAAAGGATGTCTTGGGATTGGTAACTGGGGATAAAGAAACGGTGGATTTAAAGACTTTTTTTTTTTTTAGCTCTGTGTACACAAAGGAAAATGGCTCAAGTCCAAAATGCAAATAGCATTGTTACTACCTACATCTACGTGTCCTCAAAGAGCTAAGCTCAGTTATTTCAAAGCTATTGTTTCTAATTTTTAGAAACTCTTTAATCACTGGCATGGTACCAATAGATTGGCGTAAGTCCAATGTGCTTCCTATCTTTAAAAAGAGGGAGCAAAGTCTTTTCCAAGTTACTACAGACCAGTAAGTTTTTAACCTCTATAGTTGTAAAGGTCCTAGAACGTTTGATTAAGAACCTTATGGAGGAGTTTCTGCTAGAAAATAATATAATAGGTGAAGTTGTCAAACAAAATTATTCTTTTTATGAGGAAGTATGTAAACAGGTAGACCGTGCAGTAGCAACTGATATAGTGTACTTGGACTTTGCTAAAGCATTTGACACAGTATCCCTCAAAAGGTTAATATGCAAGTTATGGTGTAAAGGGTTAAGAAAAGTCATTCTGTAAATGGATGGAGAACTGGCTCAAAGGCCGCATCCAGAGAGTTGTCATTAATGATTCATACTCTGAATGGTGTAAGGTTATTAGTGGTGTACTCCAGGGTTCAGTGTTGGGACCTTTTACTGTTTAAGATCTTTATAAATATTATAGAGTTTGGGATTAAAAGTACCATTTCTGTGTTTGCAGATGACACCAAACTTTGTAATAGAATTAAGTCCATACAGGATGTCTACAATCTACAAGCAGACCTGCATGTACTGTTTGATTGGCAACGAAGTAGCAAATGACATTTATTTTTGATAAATGTAAAGTTATGCACTTGGGGGCTAACAACATGCATGCTTCATACTATCCAGGGGGGATATATTTGGTGGAGTCAGAAATAGAAAAGGATCTGGGGTTTCTGATAGATCATAAACTTAATATTAGCATGCAATGCCAAGCTGCAATATCTAAATATCTAAATATGGGCAGCACGGTGGCTCAGGGGTTAGCACTCCAGCCTTTGCAGCGCTAGGTCCCAGGTTCGATCCCCAGCCAGGACATTATCTGCATGGAGTTTGCAGGTTCTCCCCGTGTCTGCGTGGGTTTCCTCCGGGTACTCCGGTTTCCTCCCACATCCCAAAAACATGCAGTGAGGTTAATTGGCTTCTCCCTAACAATTGACCTTAGACTACATTAATCACATATGACTTTGGTAGGGACATTAGATTGTGAGCTCCTTTGAGGGACAGTTAGAGACACGACTATGGACTTTGTACAGCGCTGCGTAATATGATGGCGCTATATAAATACTGTGTAATAATAATAATAATCTAAAGCTAGCAAAGCACTTTCTTGTATTAAAAGAGGAATAGTCTGGACAGATCAATACATCATCCTGTCGCTGTGAAAAGCAGTGGTCAGACCTCATCTGGAATATGCAGTCCAGTTTTGGGCACCAGTTCACAAAAAGGATTGTGCTGATTAGCTGAACTGAATCTATTCTCCCTTAAGAAGAGGCGTTTAGGGGAATATGATCCCCCTTTATAAATGAATGGTCCATTTAGAGAATTCTCTTCCTCATTATTTACTGTAAGATCGTTACAAAGGACAAGATGACACTCTTTGCAACTGGAGGAAAAGAAGTTTAAGCTCCGGATATAGAAGGGATTCTTCTCTGTAAGGTCTGTGAAAATGTAGAATAGGCTCCCTCAGGTAGTAGGTTCAGCAACTACTATAGATTGCCTAAAGAAAAAGCTGGATGCTTTTCTAGTAGCACAGAATATACCTGGTTATTAAAGTTTTAAAATAAAGATACAGACACCGTTGATCCAGGGAACAACCGATTGCCTCACAGGATCTGGAATAATTTTTTTTCCTTTGTTTGAGATATCGAACCAAAAGTTTTAACTTTTCTTTCTAAAACAGTAAAAACATGTTTTGCCTATAACACTCTTCAGCTAATGTGATTGTATTTGAGCTTTTTTTTATCTTTTTATTAAGAAGTCTTACCATTTATGTACATTTTTATTATTCCTAGTTGTGGAGGATATCTACAAAGTTAGGCAACCAGTTCCAGATTTGAAAGCAATATATTTTATTTCACCAAATGAAAAGGTTTGTATTTGCTTAAAAGTTTTGTTTGTTTATTTCTCAACAGCATTGATTTCAAGGTAAAACCAGCATTTTGTAGGTTAGCTGTATCATAGACTTGTATGTATGTTGGTATTAAAAATATATTTGTATTATATACATTTTTATTCGTACAGTGAGGAAAAGAAGTATTTTATCCCCTGCTGATTTTGTACATTTTCCCTCTGATAAAGAAACGACCAGTCTATAATTGTAATGGTAGTTTTATTGTAGCTGTTAAAGACAGAATAACAACAAAAGAACCCTCAAAAACCCAGTGTTCAGTTAGTTTGATGTGCATTGTAATGAGTGAAACAAGTATTAATCCCCCTATCAATCGGCAAGATTTTAGGCTCCCAGGTGTCTTCACTGTATTCAGGTAAAGAGCTGAGATTACGAGCACCCTCTGTAGGGGAGTGCTCCTAATCCAAGCTTGTTACAGTACCTGCATAAAAGACACCTGTCCATAGAAGCAATCAATCAATCAGGACTCCAAACTAGCCACCATGTCCAAGACCAAAGAGCTGTCTAAGGATGTCAGGGACAAGATTGCAGACCTACACAAGGCTGGACTGGGCTACAAGACTATCCCCATCCAGCTTGATAAGAAGGTGACAACAGTTGGCGCGACAATTCGCAAATGGAAGAAACACAAAATAACTGTCATTCTCCCTCGGTCTGGGGCTCCATGCAAGATCTCCCCTCGTGGAGTTGCAATGATCATGAGAACGGTGACGAAGCATCCCAGAACTACACGGGGGGAACTTGTCAATTATCTCAGGGCAGCTGGGACCAAGAAAACAATTGGTAACACACTGCGCCTTGAAGGCCTGAAATCTTGCAGAGTCCGCAAGGTCCCCCTGCTCAAGATAGCACATGTAGAGGCCTGTCTGCAGTTTGCCAATGAACATGTGAATGTCCAAGGGAGAACTGGGTGAAAGTGTTGTGATCAGATGCGACCAAAATTGAGCTCTTTGGCATCAACTCAATTCACAGTGTTTGGAGGAGGAGGGATGCTGCTTATTATCCCATGCCCACTGTCAAACATGGAGGTGGACACATTATGCTTTGGGGGGTGTTTTGTTGGTAAGGGGACAGGACACCTTCACCACATCAAAGAGACAATGGATGGGGGCATGTACTGTCAAATTTTGTTTGCGCACCTCCTTCCCTCAGCCAGGGCATTGAAAATAGCAATGACCCATGGCCACACATGGCCAAGGCAACAAAGGGGTGGCTCAAAATGAAGCACATGAAGGTCCTGGAGTGGCCTAGTCAGTGTCCAGACCTTAATCCCATTGAAAATCTGTGCAGGGAGCTGAAGGTTCAAGTTGCCAAATATCAGCCTCGAAAACCTACAGACTTAGAGCGGATCTGCAAAGAGAAGTGGGACAAAATCCCTCCTGAGATATGTGCCAACCCGGTGGCCAGCTACAAAAAACATCTGACCTCTGTGATTGCCAACAAGGGATTTGCCACCAGGTACTAAGTCATCTTTTGCGAAGGTATCAAATACCTATTTCACTCATTACAATGCACATTAAGCTCTGACTTTTAAGCACTGGGTTTTTGAGGGTTCTTTTAATGTTATTCTGTCTCTCCCAGCTAGGATAAACCTACCATTACAATTATAGACTGGTCATTTCTTTGTCAGAGGGCAAACGTACAAAATCAGCAGGGGATTTAATACTTATTTCCCTCACTGTATGTTATAACACCCAGCAGTAGTCTAACCTCTGCACACTTAGCTATAGTCTAATCCTCTGCTTCATGTTATGCATTCATTTCTGTTAAGGTTGCAAATAATATGTTTTACTGTTATATCATGTGCTCATAATATATATTATGATTTTTTTCTGATAGATGATCTGGATATATGACTAAATCATTGTTGTTCATTTCATTTTAGTCTGTGGAATGTCTGGTGAATGATTTCAAGCCCAAACAGTGCAAGTACAAAGCTTCATATGTCTACTTCAGTGATAGTAAGTATTGGCTAGTTGCTGTACCGTCTGGTTAATATGCCAAGCATTTACAGTATCTGGCCTCAAACATAATATTGTTGGGTGGGGACAGTGAGATGTCCCCCATCAAATAATAAAGCGGGCTGCCCTTCATTATGAAGCGTGCAAATAGGTTTAACAGAGAGGGGAATCCCAGTCTCCCTTCCCAACTTTTTACCCTTAATGCTTCCTTATGGGTTGTATCCAGCTAAAAGCAAACCACAAGCATACCCATCCACAGAAGTCATATCTTTACACTTAATGTAGAGTAAAACTGCTTTTTCATTGACAATAGGAGGCCTCCACTGAATCTCCCAGAGCCTATAAAGCTCTTAATTGTCTGGTTTAATCTGACTGAGTCCATCAAAATATGAGGCAAGTTAAGTCAGAACTATTTAAGCTACTGTATCAGTACTGGTAAATAAATAAAAAAAAGAATGGGGGTGGTGGTAACTAATGCAGTTATGAATGTAAAGCCATGTAGTTTTTACGTTTGACATTATGGCCAGTTTTCTGTAGAAAGGTAAAACTGTCACCTACACTCCTTTTTAAAACCATTTTAGAATGGGAGAACTACTGCAAACTAACAATTTTCACATGACAACACTCATTGAAACTGCTTTGTGACTTCATGTTGTCTGTTGATATGCCTATAATTGTTAGAATTATGTTTGTCTTACACACATTTTGTTTTTTCAGCATGCCCTGACAGCCTCTTTACCAGGTTAAAATCTTGTGCCCCTAAAACGATAAAGAAGTGCAAAGAAATCAATATTTCTTTTTTCCCCAAAGAGTCCCAGGTAATTCTCTTGTGTTTTAATTGGTGTATTTTTATTGTACACAGTTCAATTTGACAAAAATTGTGTTTATAAGCACTTGTAAAGCTGGGTATAGTGGCTACACTGCAGTACATATACAAACCTTAAAAATAACATTAATAGTGTTGCTGCATTTGTTCCTTTTTTCTTTTTTATAACCTAGTAATGCACAAATAACCCCCTCTGGCTACACGGAGTACTGGCTAAACGCAGTACGGAGTAAATCTGTGGATTATACCTTGGCTTGACTTTAAACATACCTGTCTTTGCTCATTTCATTAATTGGTGCATGGGGAGATTACTAGTCTCCAGAATTACAGTCTATCAAATTTGTAGGTAATCGTATTCCTACTAACCTCAGTGAAATGGCTGAGATTAATTAAAAACCTTTATTGACTTCTTTAGGTGCTGCCTTCGATCCTAGTCCGCAAATCTCATTTAGTGTGCTCCTTTGGATGGTCTGTAATGAAATCTAGACTTAAAACCTTAATCTTTACTAGGAAGAAATCTAGAGTTGTGTTGGCATTACCAGATTTTAAACTTTATTACACTGGCGCTGTTTTACATTGGATCGTGGACTGCACCCATAATGGAGATACTAAGTTATGGGTTTCTCTGGACAAATTCATGTAATCAACTTCCCTTACTTTATGAATCCAACCTCATCTTCAGGCTCTCTCATCATACACTCCACCCACGCTTTTACAAAAAGGCCTCTTGTCATCTAGACCTAGTCCCTTGAAACCTCTATTCCAAAAGCCAGAATACCCTCTGACTTTGACATCATCTAGTTTTTTTAGCCTAGACACTAGAACTAGAACAATTCCAGATGAGTCAATTTGTGTGTTAAGGAGCTTACCACCATTACAAGACCTAAATGTTCCTCAAGACATCAAGGGAACTATTTGGTTAACCTATTGTGAATTATATAAATATAATCAGACTGTAATGCACCTGGGTGCACAAACCACCATCAACTTCAGGAATCCTTTTAATAATCTTTATTGGGAATTCCAGAACAAGCCAAAGGTCATACTCAAGAGGTCAGTCCTATAACATGCGGTACAGATGCATAAGGTAGAGGCTTAGTCAGGGACAATCCGAAGTCAGAGCAGGCAAAGTTCAGGCAAAATCAAATATCAGACCAGGGCACTACTGGTAGTAAGCCCAATTGATGACAAGACACAACAGAAGTTAAGGTGGTAACCAACGCATCCAAGCACAGTTATACAGAGGCAATAACGGGCAATGGTGCAATGGACAGGGTCAGATTAAATGGGCGGAAGGCACAATTACATTGCTCCACCTGGCACTATTGGATAGGACCAAACATCTTGAATAACGAATCCATCGGCCTCAGGTAATTCAAACTAACATGTCCCATGGGCACCTCTTCCAAAAAGACCCCTGGGCTGGGCTGTGCTGTGCCGTGCACGCCCACAGGAGTGCTGAGGGGGCACTCAGCACTGTCCACGCCCGCAGGGATGCTGGGGATGCCGTTTGGTCGAACAGTAGTGCGGCCAGAACAAGATCCCTCCGCCGTAGCAGAGAGACGCACTGCGAACAGGGCAGCTGTGGCCCCGGCCACTCTGCCTGCTGCAGCGCTCTCTCCCACGCCACCTGCAATTACCGAGGACGCCACGGACTCGCCGGCCAGGTAAGTACCTTACACAGACTTTACAACCTATACCTATCCTTACTAGGTTCTCTATATCTTTTGAACAACTTCTCTCAGAGTCTGTGTAAAAGTGACACGTGGAGTTGCTACTCTGTATACTGTTCTACTAAACTAATTAAGACTGGGCCACCCACACTTTATAAGGTACTGGGAAAAGCATTTGGGATTTCTTTGGAAGCAGAAATATTTTGGAAATAAAATACCTTAATCCATAAATTAGCTAGGTTGAGTGAGTATCAGAAAAGTAGCTAAAAGATCCTTAGTAGAGGGAAGAGATGTAAAGACAGACCTAATTTTGATCTTTCTTACTCTGAGAAGTGCTGGAGATGTGACCACCCCCAGAGATCTTTGCTGCATATTTGGATCTCCTGCCAACCAGTTAAGATTTTCTGGAAAAAAAGATTTAGATTTTTTAATAGACCTATGGACCTACGATATTTATCCACATCCTACTCTACTATCTATGTTGGCAGAAACCTATTAGCCCATTAGAAGGGAACGTAATTTCAATATTGCAAGTCATAGGATTTTTGGTGGATATTTGGATACAACCTGTATACCTGCCATGTCGGAATGGGTATGTGAAGGTAATGATATTGACGCTATGGAGACTCAAACTGCACGGAAGGAAAATAATCAAATGACCAGATGTCCTGAGATGTGTGATTATTACAAAATATCCCCAGATATCCAAACTTATTTACATTGAAAGTGGTATTCTTCACTTGATTTTGGTCCATTCGCAATGTTAATCATTTTATCTAACATAAATAAACTGACATAAATGGGCAGTTCTACATTCACCCTGAATAGATTGGTTTCTTTCTAACTGTGTGTGTGTGTGTGTAATATGTGTGTATGTGTGTAATGTTTTTGGACATGAAAATATTTGCTTGGTATACAACCTTTGTGCTAGAACTTGTAAGGGTCAAAATGAGTCATAACACCGCGCACTACCCTTATTTACTTCTCTTGAGACAAAGGCAGGACTGGCCACGGGCATCAGTACGCCAGTTGCTACCATTCAGTGAATAACCCACGCTATAACTCTCTGTGAATTACAGATCTCCTCCTTCCTTCTCAGCACCATCCTAGTAGGCACTCGACTCTTCTCAGCAGGGTAAAGTGAGGTTAAACTTGTATTTCTGTATTTTAGTATTAGGCATGTTTAAATGATTTTATACAGCCCCAATTGTATTTGTATAAGTTCTGTTTGGTATAAGTCCAAGGATCTGGAACGGATTAAGGACTTATACCAAGGTACCACTGTGTATGTATATATGTGTGTGTGTGTATATATGTATATGTATGTGTATGTGTGTGTATATATATATATATATATATATATATATATATATATATATATATATTCATATTTATGTGTATCTTTTCTTTTGCTTTGGTGGTAATGTTATGGTTTTGTTACAATGTACACCCATGGATATATAGGTTGCATTTCATATTATGAAATTCATGGTGGTGTATTTTATATCCCCTCCCCCTTATAGTCCCTTTTCTTTTTCTCTATTTTCATGATTACGTAATCTGGTAACTGGTTTATACGTAAAATGAATGCACCCAACCCACCACAAAAACTGCTAAACTGCAACATATTACACTTTAGTTGTTGGGTTGTTGTTGGGTTTAGCTTTAATATCACAGTTCATTTAACCACAGCTCTTCACTGTTTATGGATTGCATTATCTCAAAAGCTCAAGCTAAAATAATGATAGTGCTGTAGAAATCTTTTTGTCATTTTTATGAAAGGGGAAAAAAAAGAAAACTTTACATAATTAAAATTGTCCCCGACGATTATTCTCTTCCAGCAGACAAACAAATTATCCCAAATGTGTCCATTTTTAACAAATGCCCAAATTAACCAATTTGTTTTAGAACATATAAATATTTATATGGTAAATGAATATTTTATGAAATACTGTGCATGACTTTTCATAAATGTCAACAGTATGACACTTGTGTGTAGCTCTAAAGTAGGATCTAATGATAGATGGTGGATTTGTGTTTTTGGGATTCACTTAAAGTATATAGTATAGCTAGTTTCTTGCAAGTACAAATAATGCACCCATTGTAAGCTATAAAATTGCCTGTGCGATCATTTGTTTCTGAATGTCGATCTTTTTATTTTTCAAGGTGTTCCTACTAAATGTTCCTGATGCCTTTCACCTGTTGTACAGTCCAGATAAATCTGTGGATAAAGGATCTGCAATGCAAACTATCGCTGAACAAATAGTGACACTGTGTGCTACTCTGGATGACAACCCTGGGGTTCGCTATAAGAGGTGATGATATATAAATGTATCTTAATGTAACTGATGCTTGAATGAACTCATATAATGTATATTTCTGTTCAACATTTTATATCTCAAGGGAACAACTGGGTAATGCCGAAGAACTGGCTGGTTTGGTAGAAGAGAAACTTGTTAAGTATTACATGGCTGATGAAAAAAACCAGTGTAAGGTAATTTAAAAGAAGATTGCCGTTATGATATAATGGTGGTGGGTTGTAAAATTGTAAATGTTAACCCCTAATTGCAAAAAAGAAGGGAACACAACCTGATCATAGTGTCTATTTTTCCTCCAGGTGCATGTACTTCTCAAAGCAACTTTCATAATAATCTGGTGTTTTGGTGGTCACCAAATGGACTACAGGCTTATTTTTTCAATATGATAATCATTTTATGCTACCCACCTCCTGTCACTTTTTGACCTTGGATCCTGCATTGTACTCTTTGTACTCTGTTCTTTACATTTGTCCTTTCATTGTCCCCACACTGATACTGCGTTCTTCAACCATGATCCTATCCTCTGCTCTCAATAGTAGTTACTTCATCAGTAATAGTAAAGGCCTGCTCACCAACAACCCTGAAAGTCCAGAGATAAAATTCTGGGTTTTATTTGAAACACATTTTGCCAAAAATAAGTAATAAATGGAGTATATGTTTCAGCTGTTACAAATGCAGAAACCATACAGTGTTAGTTTCTAAGAATTTCCAATTTCATACTATAGTACTTAGAAAAAAAAAGTATATAGGCTAAACAGAAATGAATGAATGAATGAAAAATGCGAGAATGCAGGATTTTTATTTAAGAATGGACAGGTGATTTCCTTTCTGCAATAAAAAACACACTTGCATGCTGCACATTGTCTGACATTGCCCGACATTGCCCATCCCTTTTGCAACTAAGAACCTACCTGATCAGTTTTTTCATTTTAATGTTTAGTTCCACTTTAATAGAACTTCATTTCACGGCACTAGGTAAACTGCATTCTACTTTCCATAGGGAATTAATATTACTCTTTATTATATAGACTGTATTTTCAGTTAACTGTATTTCAGTAAGTGCTGAAAAAATAATTCTTAAGCGTCATACAGGCCCTAAAAATTTTATTGTCCGAGACAATTGTAAGTGATCTCTTCTATTAAAACATAGGGTTAGTACATGCTCCCCTGGGTGTGATGTAGCTATAGCCTGCTGGTCAAAAAGTAGGCAGGGCATCACATG
This sequence comes from Pyxicephalus adspersus, assembly GCF_032062135.1. Classification (NCBI taxonomy): domain Eukaryota; kingdom Metazoa; phylum Chordata; class Amphibia; order Anura; family Pyxicephalidae; genus Pyxicephalus; species Pyxicephalus adspersus. The sequence continues at coordinate 38,102,957 of NC_092865.1, read as the reverse complement.
ATAAATTTAGTGTTCCCAGTTATCATTGCTATAAAAATCCAGAAACCCAATAATTATGTCAACTTTCTAATGCCCACCCCCTTAGTATGTTTCATTTTTCCTGTATTGTGACCCAATTTTTCAGTAACCACCCAAAAACAGCTGGACTGCTAAAGTTTTCTATTCTTTAGTATGAAGAGGATGTAGTGAATGGCTTCCCATTGCGGCCCCCTCTGCCCATCCTAAAACACAACAGGACATCTCATTCGTTCCTACTGTCCGTGAAAATTATCATCAATGTTTGCATGGGGCCTTAGTATGTATTAATGTATTATGGATGCTGAGTTTTTTTATATGAATAGGGAATATTTTGTTCATGTGCCACTGACTCCCTAATGTTAGTTATGACTATTCTTTAAAAATTGAATTCATAATGTCAGATACCTTTAATATTTTGTGATACTTTTGGTGTTATGTCATTGCAATTTTTAGATAAAACAACTGTTTTTTTTTTTGTTTTGTTTTTTTTAGGTAAAAACGTCATCACAGATACTCATACTGGACAGAGGGTTTGACCCAGTTTCCACAGTGCTGCATGAACTAACTTTCCAAGCAATGATATATGATCTTTTGCCCATTGAAAATGATGTTTACAAGCAAGTACTTTTATATTTGAATTTATTTGCTATAAATTGCAATCCTGTGAAAAACTCCTAAGCTACATATACACACTAAAATATTGTCACCTGGGATGAATCTAGCTCAATGGTCTCACAATGTCATTTATCAACCCGCCCTGGCAGATCAGTGACCGAGTGGTGAAGACATCGGCTGCACTTTTCTATTGATGGAGCACAGCAGGGTGCAATTTGCTTACTTTATTACCCATAGAAAAAAACAGTACTGCATGTACATTGCTTAATTGTTCTGTCACTGTAGATGATCATAAAAAATAGTACTGCAGCAAATATCTAACATGTGTACATGGTTTTAGACTGTGGCTGTATACATTAGTTTTTTTTTTTCAGTGACTAGTTAGGTAGTGAAACCTAGAGAAAACAAAATCATGTTAGTCCCAGATCCATCAATATAAGCAGTGTCAACTGAAATATTTTATTCCTGCTGATATATTTCTATATTAGTTGCCACTACTAACTATGTGTATTCAGAGAATTTTGCATAATTTTACCTTCTCTTGCTTACTCTTTTCTTTCTTTTTTCTTTCTTTGTTGTTATTCCTCTATCTCTCCTGTTATGTCTCCTTATACCTCTCTCTCTTTCTCCTGCTTATGAATCAATAATCAAAGAAAGCACGCAAGGTGCCAACATAGTTTAAATTGAAAGGCAAAAAATCTAAAGGCAAACCACACGGATTGGAGAAAGACAATCTTAAAGGAATATCGTTTGTGCTCTCATTTCTAAAAGCCTTAGCAAAACTTATGGAGTCGCTATTCTTCAAGAATGTTAATTTATTTTTAATATTAATATTATTAATATTCTTTTTTTTTTGTTTTTGTTTTTTGCGCATTGATTCATTTATTGTACATTCAGTTCAACATTGAAGGTTTGGTTGGATACTTTTCTTGTTTCATCAGTAGGTTTGGTGATTATGAAGTTATTTTTCAATTTTTCAGGATGGTAATTCATCTTGTTGAAACCTGGCTAATGAAGAATATTGTCTTATGGTCTGAACGAAACGTGTGCCAAAAATTACAACAATAGAAAAGACCAGTAAACAGAAGAAAGGTTTAAGATTTAGGGGGGAAAAAGGAGGGTTGCTTTAGAGACAAGTCTCTTGCTAACAGATAATCAACTATCTGATAATATTCAGTTCATGTACATAATTAATATTAGTATAAGCTCAAAAAGGATATAGTGAGATATAGTGAGATGTTCTTAGTTAATTTTTCGTTGATCCTGTAACCCAATGTGTTTCACAATTTCGCTTTCTCGGGATGTAGAAAATTTAGTTAGACAGCTCATGGGAAAGATTACATGTGCTTAAGTTAAATAATGAAAGTTGCCTATTTCTTGTGAGGGAGTCATTTCAATGAAATCCAGGGTTCTGAGGAGGAACCAGCCAGTGGGACAAGAAAAAAAAGCAGAAGCCCCCCCCTGCACAGGACAAAAGTGCAGACATTGTTTAATGCTGGATTACTTTACAGATCTGGAAGAGATACACAAAATAAACCAAATTTGTAATTGAGAATACATGTACTTATTCTATTTAAACAGAATTTTTTAGCTTGGAGTTCAGCTTTATTTTTCTCAATAAAAAAAAATTAAGAAATCATACTATAGCAAACTGGAACATTAATTGTGTTATCATGTAGTACCCTAGTTATAGTTATAATTATTTGCTGCTATTTCCCACTGTTTAATTCTTTTACATGTATTCTATTTATTAGTAATATCTAATTAATTAACCTAACTACTGGTATTTTCATACCTTGTTTTCAATCCTTATTCTTTTGGAATGTTTAATAGGTATAGTGCAGACACCTCTCTTGGAACAAAAGACAAAGAAGGCCGCTTAGATGAGTCTGACGAACTGTGGGTGAAAATTCGTCACAAACACATCGCTGATGTCTTGGAGTACGTATTCATGTTACATACTTTGGATACATTACAATGCTGCAGTATGGAGAAATTTATAGAAGTTATCAGATCTTGAATGACTTCAGATTTACCAAGTAAAACTGGCAATTAAAACCTTAGAGCTGAACTCCATTTCCAGTACTAGTAAAAAAGCACTTCTACATAGTTTATCTCATGCTTCTGCAGGCTTCCCTGTTCTTTTGCCACTACTTTCCTGAAGCCTTATTTTCTCTTAGTAGCTCCATTGGTTGCACCGTCTTCACATACAATGCCAGAACAGCAGTTGTGCATTGTAAGTAAAGACACTAATGGCCAACCCACAACTCAAAACTTTTTGGGGAGAATGCCCACTTTCTGGCTTACGAGAGATATGGTAAAGAAAAGTGTTTTTTAAATTTTTATCTATGGAAGCAGAAAAAAAAAACATGCAAAGCTGTGGGGGTACCTTTGTAATCAAGCTGGCATTAAGCTTTAAAGCAGTAGTCCCTTTTATTAGCAATGTTTTTTTTAATTACCACTGTCCGGTTTAATATTCTTTTCTACTGGTTTGACAATTTGGCCACTTTCTGGACAGTGACACTTGGCATTCTACACAGTCAAAATAATAATATTACACTACAGTTTATTTGGGTTGCCTGTGGCTTTTGAGTAATATGAGTATGAGATTGTGGGCACAGTAAATGGGACTGCACATTCACTTGCTCAAAATCTATACTTTACGAAGCAATATACCCCCAAAATAAGTCTGATTAGTCCTAAGAAAACCCAAACAGGTAGTCCCGGGGGTTAAGGACATCAGACTTACCTAGGACTCCTAGAACGGTTTCCCTGCTTGCTCCTGTGCAGGACAGAGGCTTGGAGGGGGAGGGGGGCGGTTTTCATGGCTTGCAGAAGAAATCTTCTGCTGTGTTTAGCAAAAGTTGTGGGTGATCTTAGAAGCCAAGCTAATCTGTAACATCTTGTAACTCTTTAATGACCAAGACAAAATCTGCAGCTGTATTTTTTTTTTTTTTTTTGCATATCAAAGCACATCTTGATTCTTTCTTTCTTTGTGATTAGCTCACAGTGAGGATTTTATACAGTAACTGACACCACACTGCCTAATATGTTGAGACAAACATCTGTCCTATTTGCATTTCTTAAAATAAAATAATGTACCTGTTCTGACTTACATACAAATTCAACTTAAGAACAAACCTACAGTCCATGTCTTGTATTTTTTTATCTCATTATTTTAACTCCTAAATAATGACAAAGCTATGACCAAATAAACCGGTCCATAGTGGTAATGCAAACATCGCTCAGATCCAAGGCATCTAAAGTATGAAAATGTTTTTTGTTTTTTCACAGTGAGATACCCAAACTTGTCAAAGAAATTTCATCTACCAAAAAAGAAACAGAAGGCAAGGTAACAGAAATGTTCACAATTTTCATTTTTATTTTATTTTTTATTTTCTAGATGAGATTTCTACTTAATATAAATGCTCGTCTCTATGTGTGTTGATGCATAGTCCTAACGCCAGTCCTACAATTTACTCCGAAGTAAAGTAGCAACATTTTTACTCTGTGCAAAGTTGTGAAGTGAACCTGCGGGTTTTTTTTTCTCCCAACAGCTTTCAATAAGTAATTTGTCCAACCTTCTAAAAAAAATGCCACATATCCGAAAACAGATCAGCAAGGTAAGATGTGTTTCAAATTTCCTCTATTATGTGATATGTGATTTTTTTATTGAGTTAATTAGATGTATAATAAAAAAAACCCTGAAATGTTCAAGTTAATGTTGTGGTCAATAGGAAATTGAATTCATTACTTTATACTTACTTTTTTTTTATTAAACCGCAGCAAACATTGCACCTAAATTTAGCAGAGGATTGCATGCAAAAATTCAAGGGATACCTCGAAAAACTCTGTAAAGTTGAACAGGTATGTATGCCTGATATTTATCAGTAAATAGCATATTGATTTGTATATGTATGATTTTACAGGGAAAGGAATATTTATTTGGATAAATACTTGTAGTGAGTACTTATGCATTTTTGGCAACTCCATTGCCTTTAGTAGCCTTTACCTATGATCGCAGTAACAGATTTTTGCCTGGGATGTGAAATATATGCATATATAAAAACACACACTTACATAATATTAAGCTGTTTAACCCCCCAACCGCTAAGCCCGTAATTTCTCGCACTAAATATTTTTGCTCTTTTGGATAACCCCGTATTTTTTCGCCTACACTAAAATCCCCGTGACGCTTTTGGAACAGAAATCTAGAAATCAGTGTAACGCTCAGGTGGTTAAAAGCCAAACTATATTCAAGTCTGTCCAAACAGTTTTGAGATTTGCACAGCCCTGCCAGCCCACACAGCCAATTGGATGACACTACTATCTATATTACAGTTGTAGACTGTGGGGGGTTACCGCAGTGTCTGTACTCCACCTCCAACCTGCTAATTGACAGCGAAACAATTGCAGGAAAATAAAGAGGCAAAGTAGGACATATGACACCAGAAAGGGGGGTTTTTGTTGGCAAACTGTGAAGCATTTAATTCAATATGGATAAAAGCTAGACAGATTTCAGCTGTAACATTAGGGGTAATGTGCAATCATTATTTAAGCGAGAACATAAAACAAGCTTCTATCACAATCCACAAATAGCAACTTAAAAGGCAAAAACAATAGGGATAACATGTAATACTTTGAAAACAGCCTAATAACATAATAGAGTAATGATGGTCATAGGCATTCCATTACATCTTCATGAAAACATAATGATAGTTGTACACAAAGGGAGTTTCTCATATCAACATATGTGGGTTTGTGTGTAAATGTGACATGGCAAGGGTGTGTGTGTCTGTGCGTGTCTTTTGTTTCTTTTAAACAAGTAGAGGAGAGAGGAAATGGACATGTATTCCAGGGGGTGACAGAAGAGGACATGTTTTTGATTGTAGGGGATTACCTAAAATGCAGGGGTAATTGTGTTTATAGAATGGTTTGGAAGAGAAAGAAGAAATAAATGAACTTGAAATGAGCAGGTCTGATGAGAGGTAGGAAAAGAAATGTAATAGTTTGACCTTACCTCTTATGTTCAAAGAATGGGGTTTATTTGCAGAGTTTGTGGGGTCAGAAGTGGAGTGGGGTTACACATATCTTCCTTTTAATTGGTGAATCAATGAAGGTACGGAGGATAGAGCAGCATAGACTGCTGCTGGAAGGGCTGGGTAGGTAGTGCGGCTCACCAGTGTTAGCAGCACAGTAAAGGCTGCTGTGAATGTGTTGCCTGCCTTAATAGGTGAAGCTTTGGTGTTGTGAGGTTGGTACTGTGCATGTGCCAGTTTAGTGTTGTAGATGCCCTGGAAGAAGAAAGACTGGGAACTCCTTTTCTGGTCCTTCCTCATGATATCATCATCGGTGCTGTCTGCAGAGTAGTCACTACTACTACATCAGTACCCTGCAGACAGTACTGATGACGATACCAGGAGGCGGCACCAGAAAGGGAATCACCCAGTCTATCTCCCTCAAAGTACAGAGTATTTTTAAGTTGGTTATGATGGGTCACTTGCTCATGAGCATGATTATTTGCTACCAGTAGATTTTGAAATGTCCATGTTTATGTAACAAACCTTTGTCTCATGTCTCCAACAGAAACAGTTAGTTACACACTTTACAGACACAGGGTCATCTTCTGTTCTGACCCAACTATTAACCAAGGTTTTGTTGTCTCTTTTAAAAACAAAAAAATCCTGACATACTCAAGTATATTCAGTAATAATTAATACCATTGTTTGTATATTTCATTTCTTCTTGGAGTTAGCTTCATGCTCTGTCCTCAAATTACCACTTTGGCATAGGGTCATGGTGATGGCATAGACTTATGTAATGCAGATGTCTCTTCCCCATTAGGAGTATGCATCATGTATCCATGGATCCTCCAGCATACAAAAATGGATTGCAGGGTTATGAAAATTACTTTGTGTTTTACTGTAGATTTTGATTTGTGTTGATATCCCTGACTATTTTACTGTAAAAGAGAACTACAAGCAAAGCTACACGTTAATATATATATTTTTTCATTTTAGTCTTTTTTTTACATGTTTCTTACTTTTCTGCTCCTTTACCAGAACAAATGTATAGAGTGAATTTGTCTAATGGGAAAACAAAAACATAAACTTGCAGACTCTAACATTTCCTATTTGCCTTCAATTTTGGCTTTAGTTACACTTTCAGAATATTGTCTGCATTTATATTGCATGTCAAGATAGAGCTGGAGGGGTCAGTATCTGTCAGTATCAGCTCCCCAACCCTCCCGTCATATTGCAGTTCAGACAGTTTCTTTTACTTAAAAAAAAGTTTTATGAATTTGTTAGGAAAGAGTAGATTGTTTCAGAATAACTTGTAAAGGTTGCTATAGAATGTTTAACTTGAGACTGTTTTTTGCAGGATCTGGCACTAGGGACTGATGCAGAAGGGCAGAAGGTTAAAGAGCACATGCGGGTTTTGCTGCCTGTCTTGTTAAATAAAGACTTGGATAATTATGACAAGATTAGAGCCATTCTCTTGTACATATTTGTGGAAAATGGTAAGTTATATGGGTAGATCAAATAAGACAGCAAGTAGAGTAGAACTTACTAGTGGAGGAGAACCTTTTAATTTCTAACCTATTTTTACTTTTATCTAAAGGTACAACACAGGAAAACTTAGACCGACTTATACAACATGCCAAGATAGAGAGCGATGGAGATGTGTTGAAGAATTGGAAAAATATTGGTGTTCCTGTTGTCCCAAAGGTAAGAAATGGTCAAAATAAAGGTAACTGTGATAGATATGCAAACTGTGGATTTTTTTTTCTGAAGATGGCTATGGTTTAAAAAAAAAAACTATAGCCGTTTAGTTGATAATGGTGGGATCAGAATAATAACATCCCAGATTGGATATTACCTAATGTCTGTCCGCGATTGCACCTGGGAAAGTGCAACTCCACCAACCAGAAACAGGAAACCCAATTATTGAAGACTGTTCAAGCTGATCCCACAACAGTGTAGCAAATTTTTTGTTTCCTTCTTTGGAAGGAAATGTTGCTTCATGGAATCTGGGTGTAGGATGCTCTGTGGGTCCTTCAACATTTGCTCAGGCATAACCTCCAGGGTTTGGTGGGTATGTCTTACAGTTTCTTCTTTCTGCTGGATGAAATGTTATTGAGCCAAAAAGAAATCTGTGCTTTTCCAGATATTTCTGCAGATTCTGTTTTAAGGGTTATCCAACTTTGCCCCAGAACAAAGTGCCTAAACTAAAAGCAGAATCTGGAGCACTTGCTAATTTATTTCATAGAGCTTTATGGCTCAATACTTAGCCAGAGAGTGTTTCCTCTTTGTGGCAGGTGGAGTTTTGCTTTTTCAGGTCCTGTTCTGGGTGACTCCTGGAAATAGGTGAAAAATAACTAATAATCTGATTGCCCGAGATTAGAAAAGCACTCCAGGTGTCTGAATTTGCTTGCTTTGCTGCTATAATAATGTATGTTTGTCACAAGAGTTCAAAAGTGTGATTTGTCCCTGTCTTTGGTGCTAGAACCCAAAAAGGCAACAGGCTGCATGTTTTACTGTACTAAGTGCTCTATATTCTTCTGTTGTATAAGCAGGCTGACACTGAACTGGTCAGTTAAGGAAGCATACACTACACTGAAATATCTGTCAAAAATACCTTCTTTTTTTTCTTCTTCTTCTTTTCTTCCACCTTTACCTAACCTTTTTCTTTCTTCCTTTAAGACTGTCTGTGCTGGGGATTCAGGTCAGTTAAGAATGAATCTACATTGCTTTAATATGATACTGTGTACTGTGGCCTTTTGTGTACACAGATAAACTATAAGACTGAATAGAGCTTGTAGACATGATCAAAGGTTTCGTAAATAGAAAATGACAAATAACAGTAAACCATTTGTTCTACTGTCCATAAGGTACACCTTATCTCTAATCCACATAAAGAGGAACTAAACTAAAAAAAATAAATAAAAATCTCACCTTAACCTTATGCTTTAGGAGGTGTATGGTACATGTTTCTTGAACTTATTAGTACTGGAGAAATACATCACCAGATATCACATGGTGGACATCTGGGTTTTTGTCATACAAGAATCCACCATCATCCATCACAAGACCAAAAAAAGTACTGAGTAGCAGGCAAGCCAGCTAAGCTATAAAAACATTTATACCACTTGAGAGGGTGTTGATTGGAGTATTTCTTGATACATACTCTGGGATCTTTTAAAGCTCTTGATCTAATTGTTCAAGAAAAAGTTTAGAGGACACTTTTTCACACAGCCAGTAGTTGGAGAATTGGCATGCATATTATCCCAATACATCAGTTCCACTTTCTCTTTTTTCCAATGTCCTTGCTAACTGTCATTTAGGAGGTATTGCTCTTTGCCATATTAAAACAGAACTTGATTAAAAGAAAGTCAATGTCACCATCACTGATTACATTTTAAAAAAGCTAGTTAGCTGGTTATATCTGACCAGATATATCTTAGGTTATATAGGTTAGGTTAGGTTATCATCTAACTTGCTTACATTAAATCATTCAGTCAAACTCTTGTATATTTGTTTTTGGCTAGTGACTTAGAAAGCCTTAAAGAAATATTTTCAGAATCACAACCAGGCAACCATATTTCTTAGCAATGGCCTATTTATTTATACACACTGTACATTATGGGCTTTCTTTATAAAACAGGGAAACAGACATTCCCTAATGGGATTCTTCCAGGTCTGTGTGTGTTCAATAGCAGCAATTGATTCACACAAGGGAATGCCAGTTTCTCTGTTTTATGAATAGAGCCATATGTGTGTTGGTGCAAAGTTAAAATGCCATGGGCCCTAATATTTTTCTTTGGTGCATTTGAACTTTTATTTATAGTCCTCCCATCGCAAACCAGCCAGAAGGGACAGATCAAAAGAAGAAACATTCCAGCTGTCTAGGTGGACACCAATAATAAAAGATGTCATGGAGGTGAGTTCTCATCAGTTGTAAAATTTGTTTTTCAAAGACAGGTGTAAGGTACAAAAATATAAATACAAGCAGTCCCCGGGTTACATATGAAACAGGGACTGTAGGTTTGTTCTTAGGTTTGTTTGTCCCAACAATGTTGTCAATTACTGTATACTGTAAGTTAATCACAAACAAAGCAAAAAAAAAAAATTATGGAGCCTAGACATTCATTACCTTCTGGAGCAAGCTGTGCTTTGATATGCAAAAAGAACTGAAGAGTAAGTCTTGGCCATTAAAGAGTTACAAGAGGTTGCAGAACAGCATAAGACGTATTCTGCAAGTCTGGCCCGTATGTCTGGGGACTACCTGTTTATATATTTGTGTTTGATATTTGTTTTTTTGACAGGATATGTATATTTCTAGTAATGTAGAGATAATTTTGAGTATTACCGTGTTTCCCCAAAAATAAGACAGCGTCTTATATTGATTTTACCTCTGAAAATCTCATTAGGGCTCATTTTCAGGGGATGTCTTATTTTTCTCACAAAAAATCTATATTTATTCATGTACAAAAATCTGTATTTACCAAAACCTGCAACCAATATTACTATAGAAAGATACCTCTGTGTTACCTGTGAATCCTCTTAGTGCTAGTGTCACACCAGAGTACTGTAGGTTAATTAACCCTGCGATTTCTTCACCCCTTGCTCCAGTGCTTTTGAAATCTGCTCTCTCTCTCTCTCTCTGCTCCCTCCTTCCTCTTGGAATCCCTCCGTGTACCACGTGACCACACCCTCCGAAGAAGCCAATAGGGCTTACTTTCGGGGGAGGGCTTATATTTCAGGGGGGTGTCTTATTTTCGGGGAAACACGGTATATATAAAAAAGGCTATAGTGGCTGCATGTAATCTGATTCTACTGCATTCCAGTCATAGCACAGTATTCTACCTATATTTTGTATAGAATTTATATTTTGGTAACATCCTTCTTGTGATTCTGTTAGGTTGTATCATTAACATCAGTAAGACTAGCGAGATATTAATCTGAAGCCCTAAAAGGTGTTCATATTTGTAAATGTACAGAAAGGTAATGAATGTTAAAAATGTTTTAAATTTTTTAAACATTTGTAAAGAACTAGATACGATTTTAACAGGTTGATATTATTATCAACATTGGCATTGGTTTTAAATGTCATCTTATTACATTTGATTTGTAAAGGACGGTATTGAAAACAAATTGGACTCCAGGGAGTGGCCATTCTTTTCAGAGTGTGCTGCAGCTTGGAACGGTTCTGGGGCAGTCAGGTAAGTGTATGCAAATATCATTCCATTCAAACAGAACAATTTTGTTTTGTTTTTTGTTTTTAATCTAGTTTGTCACTTTTTTTTGTGGGAATGCTTACAAGTTATTTTTAAATGTTAGAAACATTTACACTGCTGGCTGTAAACTATTATTTGATCTGTTTCTGACATGAGAAAAAGTCTAAAAATGAATGCTTTGGTGATTTGGAATTTGTCGTCTGCAAGTGACAAAATCTTTTATAAATAAGACAATATTATTAACCCTTAATATTTGCACCTAATATTATCTTCAATCTTCAAGATTGGAAAGACCTACGAGGAAATGTCTATACAACCAAAAATCAGGAGAAAAATCATTGGTCATCAGTAATTCCTTCTTTTATGAAAGAACACTAAAAGCATTTTTAAATAGTTACTATGGTGTTTATGTAGCATGTGTTCTAAGAATTAATTGTTGCACTAAAATATTTTATTACTTTGTACAGAAAACATGAAATCATTTATTATTCATATTACTATTATTAGACCGTAATAAATTCTACATTTACACCAAATTCCACTACAACTCATTACTGTTTTTTTTAGTGCCCGACAGAAGCACAATACAATAAGCCGTGATGAAAAGAAAACCACGTCTAGACTAATTATTTTTGTCATCGGGGGAATCACATACTCTGAAATTCGTTGTGCTTATGAAGTAACAAATGCCCAGAAGCTTTACCAGGTTATAATTGGTAAGATAAAAACCTTATTGATGTTTTCTAACATTTTTTTGAAACCAAGAATCCCTTTTCATAACTGTAGCGGACTCTTTACATGGGCTCCCCTCTGTCTATTACTATTGCAGCATTGAGTTGGTCAGAAAAGATTGCTCACCACATGATAAAATATAATACATAAAGCTAAAACATTTTCTTTTTAAAGTAAAGAATAACTTTCTGCATGTGCTGTATGAACTGTCTGCTGTGTGCAATACCAATTTTGGTGAGCCAGTACTCTTCACCTACCTTTTTGATTATGTAGTAATATGGCTCTGTCCAAAACCACCAATTTTATATTGTAGTTGTCATCTTTTCAGTGCCGGCTTATGATGAAGGGTTGTCTGGTTGCTGTGAGCGAAGTTTCCACTGTTTTTTTTCTGAATCATGGAACATGTTCTTCATTTAAGTGCAGAGCTATTTAACCTGTAACTTAATGGAGCAAGGTGTTACACTTTCAGTTCTTAACAGTAATTAAATGTCAGCCTCTTTTTTTTTTGCCCCTCTAGGTTCTACCCATATCATCACTCCAAGGAAAATGTTGGATGACATTAAGGATCTCACCAAACCTCGAATTCCTAAAGAGACTTTTACTATAATGGAGTGAGTGTACTGTCAATGCATGCATCCAGAATTACATTCTGAGAAGCAGATCTGCACCTTGAGTTTTATGCTTGTGTTGTCTATTATTGAAGAGCAATGTGTGTTTATTTCATGCAGTCGATTAACTGGATTTTGTGGCATAAAAACCACTTCACCAATGATACATTTGCCTTCAAAAACAAAGTCTGCCTTATTAAAGCTAATTCAACCACTGAAGTTCTCAGAAATGCACTGAGGTATAAGACTATACAGCTAACAAGTAAAGATTCTAATGTATTGAAATGCTTAAAGTATATACTGTATGTGTAATTTTGTTCTAATTAAGATATATTGTGCAGTTCCATGTATCTATAATACAATTGTATGTATTTGATAAACCATTGGACTTTAATGTGTCATATATAGTATCTGCTATGCACCCTTCAAAAGATCCAAAGCTGGTAAAAAGCACAGGTTTAAATACCCACTGCTTATGTTTTCTTATCTATGGCACTGTGTTTCTATATGTTGATGATACTTGTTCCTAAATCTTTTCTAACTGGTTACCTTTTTTCCAATTTTTATAAAACCAGCCATCCCATCATTGTGATTTATTTTAACTTTTGTGTCCTCATTCCTTTTATCTCATTTTACCATTTCATAAATCTCCAGGCACAGAAGGTAAAAGGGAACACAGTTGCTTTTAGTAAACTGAACTTGTTTTAACAAGGACACATGTTAGAAAACTGAAATATAAAATAAACTCATTTTAATTATATTTATCCAGGCGGATATTTGTCGATTTATTAATTGTTCCATATTCTTGTACAAGTTTAAGTGAACACCAAATTAAGGTGTCTTGTCAGCCTTGAAGGCTTTGTTTTTTCCTTCCGGTTGCTTAACAGGTCTCTGTTGCTAAAGAAAAGAGGGTTTTGGGTGCCAGATATCTTACACAACTAATCCAGAATTATCAGAAACCAAGAAAATCAGACTTGTAGGACAGACTGCACTGAGTCTTCAGCATAAATTGACGTAGTACTAATGACAAGTTAAACCATTAAATAACTTGATGCTTTGAGGCATTACTTGGCAAAACTGTGTGTCAGGTGGGGTTTATGCTTTCTGCAGACTGAATGTATACTTTAATTAACAAAATATTCAAGCCACTAGGTATTAGTTATTGTTTAAAATGTGTCATATTGCACCTTATATCAGCAAGGACTGGAGGTTGCAGGTCTCAAAAGCTGAATCCTAAGTACAGATATTGAGGTGGATTGGGCTACTTTAGACTTTGTGTTTTTAAAAATTGGAATTGCAGGTTAGATTTACCTTCCTCCTCTAGTTTTCCTTCTTTCCATCGTACATCCAGCTAGTGAAGTAATGCACTCTGATATCCATTTGATCCAAAAGAATATGATTCATCAGACCAGGCTACCTTGTCCAATTGCCAGATGGTCAAGCTCTGATGCTCATGTGCCTGTTATTTGCAGCACTAGACAGGGTCAGCATGGACAAATTGACTTTTGTGCCCTTTTCTCATGCCTACAAATAAATATATATATTATATATATATAATTGTTTTTTCTTTAAACAATCTGCAACATGAGATCAAACCAGAAGCATGGTCACCTCTCAACAATACAGTAAGGGTTGAACTTCCCTGACCCTGTATGGCAGCCCATGAATGTGTAGGCTGCGTCCCATGTCTAACCCTATAGGACCATAATTCAATAAATTTGAGGCTTCCTAGACTATTGCAGTGTGTTTTACTCCTCACTCAATATGGGTCCCATGTAAGGTCTGGATCAAGGAGTTTTCCAACACGACCTCTAAAGTTGCCAGGGTAACGCCGTTGATGCTGATGTGGTGGACAGTTACCAGGATAAGAAACTGGAGCAGCTATGGGTGAAATGCTGGGGACTCTGGGGGCTTTTGTACAGCTAGGTCTGGGCATCGTGGCCGTAAAATGGGCAGTTTCACCAAAATAGACAAGTAGTCTTTTCATAGCCAATGCTCTTAGCAGTTTAACCAGATGAAGCCGAAATGGCAAAAAAACATTTGGAAGCACACACGCAGTCCATGCATTTGGAAATGAGCTTGCCTCTCTTTCAACAGGTTTGGGCAGACCTTTGGGTTGTCAATACTTGAGAGCAAACACAAAAACTGGGAGCCTTCTTCGAAAAGCATTATTTTTCCTTAGTGGTGGGGTGAATAGCCTTTTTAGCTACATGGGGGTTTAAGATGGTATACACCTTTTCCACTGGTGCCTCTGATTCTTAATTTCTTTAAAGAGGCTGTGTGGGGAGTAGGTCATGGCAATTATCTATTTGTGATGTCCCTGATTCCCTCTGTTGTGGTCTCCTAGCTTTCAAGAGCCTGTCTAAATATCTCTGCAGTCTATACTCGTGTATCAGGTGCCATGCTCAGCAAAACTTTGACCCACTATTGGTACCGGGAGGTAAAGGCTGATTACCTGGGTTTCTACAATAAAGCAATGAAGACCTTGTTAGGTGCAAGAAAGCCAAGAGTTTTAGTTTATTAGTGTTCACTGGAAGCCAACTTGCCTCAAACTAATTTGTCATTAAGTGATAGGAGAAAATTTCTCTCCGTATCCCTGTACTTTTATAAAGGAATATGTAGTAGCCTCCCCCTAGGTATTTTTATGTAAAATTAAAAAGGGAAAGAAACAGCTGGGGTTTTCAGGCTGTTTTTTTTTTTTTTTTTTAAAAAACAATTATGTATTAATACAATCGTTCATACATAATTAAATAACAATTTGTGTGCATTTCTCCAACCCCATTGTAGAATCATGGGGTTGGAATTACATATACTAAACATTATCAACTAGCGTCTTTAAATAAACCATTGTAGTCCTTATTACCAGACGCGTTTGGCCAGTTTTGGCTTTCTCGGGTGTGCAGTAATGACTTTACAGTTTAGGTATTGAAAAATATCAATTATAAGATAGATCGTTTACATTTGACTGATAATCTGTGTTTCTGTAGATGTTGTAAGAAAAAAGAAAAGTCCTAGGTTTCTGTCACCTAGTTGTGTACTTGCAATTTAAATTATTCTGAAGCCCTATGGAGATTGTGCAGGATAAATAAAAGTACCAATTCCCACTAGGGGATTGCTGGAAAGAATACAGAGTGGTGCAGAGTATGTTCCAAACATAGTATGTATGCAAACGGTAGGGGTGTATATTCAGATTGCAGCCAAGGAGGCAGTGGAAAGAAGTGACTGTTCCTGACACAGACTGCTAAAGCATGTATCCAGATTCTAGCCAAATGCCCTTTGAGGGATGATTGATTGCATTAAAAAAATTATTGACGATATTGAGATCTATCAACCATAACTATCTTGATGCTTGATATTTGTTTATTGTAACACCGTGTTTTAAATTGTTGAACTAAAATGTTCTTATGTGATTTTATTTTCAAGTAAGCCCTTGAAAGTCCCTCTTTTTTTTTTTACTTCTTTGTTCTTCAAAAACATTTTTCCATATTTTCTTGGGATGTGGCTTTTTGTTCCTATTGGCTTGGTTATCTAAGATTTTGGGTCTCACACCCTAATTTGCTTTTGTCATCTTTAGTTATAATGTTATGGCATGGTAAGAGATTAAGTCCAATAGAATGCATCAGGGTTAGTAGTTGCATATAGAAAATCTAGAAACGTCCCAGTTTTTCCCTCATCTATTTAATAAACTAAACTGTGCTGTTTGTGTGTTGCATATCTCCTGGATCCCCTAAACAATATGAGAACCTTTATGGTACATCTGAAACCTCATCTTTGGCTTTTATCCGTTGAACAATAAAGAAGGAAGTTTAACGTCCCTATTTTATGTTCAGCCGAAAGCCAATACTATAGCTTGGAGTGATTTGTCTTGTTTGTGTTTTTAGATCCTCTTTAGTTGCTAGGTGAACACAGTTGTGATGTGGAGGTGTAAAGATGTAGATGTGAAGAAAGAAATCACCGGAAATCACTAAAATGGCTTTGGATGAAGGTGACAGGCAAACGTTACATTTGTTGTGTTCATCGTTTCTATGTAACTATATAGCATTGTATGTCCAGCTTTCAGTTCATTCATTCACATTGCACATGTTTCTATAGAGATAAACTAAATGGGGAAATGTCTAAATATTTCTGTCTAAAAAAAAAAAATAGTTGTTGATCTGGCCAGAAAAGCCAACAATGTCCTTGTACTTTCCTAAAAGCCAGACTGAATGCCATTTTTCCAGTGATGTAACCGCAATGGCTCCTTCTACAGAAACACTGGAGTTAGTAAAGCTATGTACACAAGCTAGATAATTGTTGTCCAAGATGTATGTTTGTGCACAAATCTAGCCTGTGTACAGAGGTTGGCCCCCTAAAGTCTGAGTGGGGGTGCAAGCTGTCATATCATATGGAGGTAGACTCAGTAGGCATGCAAGCATTCCTCTCCTCACCCCTTCCACAGAACTAAAAAGTGCTATGTGTAGCACTCATTTTTTCTGCAGTCACTGGACGCTGTTATTGGAAACTATTATGAAGGATCCTTTTCAGCAACATAAACACCATGGCCATACACAGCTTTTGCAGGAAATCACAGAATATAACTTGGGTATTAAGGCTTTAACCCCCCCCCCCCCAGCAGTATTCCCAAGTGTGACTTGGGGTGGATTTTACTTGCAAAAGGTGGTAATCCCGCACCACACTTGGGGTCGCCAAAAACAAAAAAAAAATTCTTTTTAAATACCTTCTTCCTTTGGCGTCCCCCCTTGTCCTGCTCGTCCCTGCAGGTTCTCAGGACACGTCTTCTTCCTTCAATCTTCAATACAAAATAGCTGTATTGAGTCGAATACAAAGAAATCTTTATATAATATATGTATATATAATTATATTATATATATTATACATGCTACTCTACAGTTATATTACAGGTTTTAGTATTTTTATGCACCCTTGTTTTTTTTATTTAAGGTTTATTATTAAACTTATTGTTCATTAAATATTGGACATATTTCTTTGAGTTATGTCTAAGAATTATAGGCCTACAACATAAGTTTCCTTGCAAAAAAATGTAACTCTTTTTGCGTGAAAATACGAACAGAATTAGAACGCTAAGGGGGTTAAAGTATAGATAGCAGAGACCTTTGATCCAGGGAACATCCGATTGCCTCATGGGATCAGAAAGGAATGTCTTCCCCTGTTGAAGCAAATTGTACCATTGTATTGCATTTTTTTGCCTTCCTCTGGACCAACTACCGTATTTTTCGGACCATAAGACGCACTTTTTCCCCCCAGAAGTGGGGGGAAAAAGTCCCTGCGTCTTATGGTCCAAATGTATCAAAATGTATCCTTCCCAGCTGCTGTCCCGTCCCCCCTCTGCCTTTTCTCCTGTCTCCAGCGCAGCCAGAGTGACTGTGTCTCCTGTATCTTGCTCCCGGCGTCCTCCCACTCTCAGCATGATTGGCTGACAAAGTTATGCTGGGAGCATTCTCCCAACATGACTGTCAGCCAATCATGCTGAGAGTGTTCCCTGAATCACTCACAGCACACATAGTAAAATCACACATACGGTACACAACACAAACACAATGTAAACAAATGTTTGCTCCGCTTGCTGGTATCTGTAATGAGATGTATAACACAATGCAGAAATCCTGCATTGTGCTGTGCATCTCCCTGGAGATTGCTTGGATTTTATTGTTTGTTTTGCCTCCCAGTGTCCATTTTGTAAAATTACAATAAGCACTGTGCATTGTATTTATTGAAGCCAGTGACATGGAGTAAATAGGTCATCCGATTATGTATACAGTATTTAAAAGTTTGTGACTCAAACAACACTTTGCACAGGACATGAGTATTAGGGATGTGAAGACATGGCGTGATCTCCATCCCTTTATTCTGGCTCTTTAATTATGTTTAGGTTCCTTAAATTCCTTCACACTTTGATTCCTAAATCCTGAGAGCTCTACTAAAGGGGACCTATCACCAGGATTTTTAAATTACATAAAAGGGTAAAGCCCCTCCCTTTTGTCTTCATCGCCATGGCAATGTGCAGAAGGAGTTTTTATTCTTCAATGGGGGAAAAAAAACTGTTGATCTCATGCATGCGCAGTGATATTGGCACTTTTTTTCTCCCCCATTTACAGTGGTTACGTCACCCAATGTCGCTCCTGGGCAGTTCGAGATTGGGCGACGTAAGCAGAAGAAGAGGAATGAAAATGGCAGCGCCCAGCACTTCCTTTACGCCGGGGCAAAGGTGGATTACAGGATGACGTGGAACTGATCCATGTAGTATCTGGAGGGATTGACAGATCTGCCGAAGGTAATGTGAGTTTTTTTTAGTGAACTTCCGCTTTAAGAGTGACTTGAAGAAGGAGAATGCTATCCACTCCTACCTCTAAAATGTAATTACTGGCCCTTTGAGTGATATGTGGCCTCCAGGTGGATGAAAGGTTTAGAGAGGCACAAGAGGAGACACTGACTTTTCTTTCTGAAGTCTAAAGTGGTATGATGGCACACCCAGAAATTTAGGAATTTGTATGAGGCATAAATAGGCAGCTGTGAGTATTTTTTTTGGAATGACGTCTCACCCAAATACATACAGGAGATTTAATACAAATACTACTTCCCATTTCTTTTATATTCTTTTTATTGATTTTGTAGTTCATCTAGACATAGAAATAGTGTTTATTGAGAATCCAGGTGGCATGATGAATGAAGTAGATGGTGCCTGGATGAGCGTAAATGAACCATGGGCATCAAAGCTCTGTATATTAGTCAGCGGAGGAACTGTAATGGAGGGTACTATTAACCAAATCAGACGACAGTTTTTGAATTATTTTCTCCGTGGTTTTTTGCATGTTCTTGGCAGTTTTAAAAGCTTGATCCAAAACGGAATTTAAAATCTGTGTAAAGAACATCAGAAAACATAAGCTATATGTTTAGTTTTTGCATTTACAGAGATGATTAAATATTACAATATAGTAAAATGTAAAGAACATTTTTAAGTATTTCTAGTGATATAAACATTTTAATGCTTCACTTATAAGCTGGTGTCTCCATGTGTTGTTAAAAGAATTTATCAATGATAATACACAGTATTTATATAGCGCTGACATGGCGATACGACAATGGACTTTGTAAAGTGCTGCCTAATATGACAATGGACTTCCTGCCTCTTGCATGATAGGACAAGGCCAGAATAATCACATATCAAATTGCATACCACAGCACCCTGATATTTAGTAGCTGAAATGTTGCACCTCAGGTGCAGCTTACTCTAAAGAAAGGAAAACTTTAGTATTACCAGTAATGGCATCATCAAATTTCATGTCAGTTCTTGAAAGCAGAAGCAGCAGTGCACATACGCAGCTAATAGGGCGCAGACACAGTCATATGTCAGTAAGTACTTTAAATGCTTACTGCAACACAGCAAGACTGACTTCAGGATTACGTTAACTGTTTTACCTGAATTTGTGAAGCTCAATTTACACACAGCTTGAAAAGAGGGGTTTTCAGCCTTGCTATCCTTTCTCTGCTTAGTGGTGCTCCATAGAATTTATAATTAGCTTAGGGGGTTAGACCCCTTTCAAACTTGCATTTAAAAAGCATTGCTGTTAGCCTTTCCCAGCTGTCCCTGTTTATGCAGTTTAACATGTGGTTGTTCTGTCAACTGCAGTTTAACTGCAACTGAAGACGTTATATTTAAGAAAATGGGAGTGGCTGGCCATTCAAGAGCAGGCAGAAGCAACATGTTGTGCTCGGCAAACCACAGCCGCAATCTACTGAATCTGAAACTGCCTGCACAAATTTAGGAGTTGCAGGTAAGCCTTTGGCAGACAGCCATAGTCACTCAGAAATCTGAAATTAGTTTTAATCTTTGCAAAAAAAAAATATTTTACATACACAATGGCACAAATTGATATTAATAAGGTAACAAAAAAATTAATTAGTTTATTAAAAGCAACCAATACTACCTGGCAATCCAAAATGCCACATGTACATTTGATTTAAAAGTCATAATACTGTTACCTTGAAATCATTATAATCTAGAGGGCTCTCCTTTACACCTGCATAGGATTTTCTTTGCACTTTTGATGTAAATGGAGTAGAATGTGAATGACATGAAGCTGAAGATTGCAAGCTGTATCTAAAACACACATATTATAGTTAAACAGACTCTGCAGATAAAACCAATGGTAAATGTATTCTGAGAATTTTCAGCGGCTTTATAGCATGAACATTTAACTGACAAAAAAAAAAAAAAAAAAGGATACCTCCAATAGAGTACATTTTAATTAGGTAGTGGTGATATTGTACAATCTATTGTGTAGCCAGGTTTACACTGTCATTGTTTTAATAGGAACTGAAATAAGATTTGAACACTTCTCAGCAAATTTCAGACAAATTGACGGGGATCATTTATAAATAGAGCCCATTGAGTTCTATTTGTGGATGGAAGTCTGGGCCTTGAAAGGCTGTACAAATACAGGGACAGCCTACAAAGTTCATGGCAGTATTGTCCTCTGGAAAAAAAAAATTGTAAAACTTTAGCACCTTAAAGTCATAAGTCAACATTGCCAGCCCTCTGAAGCAAACCTTACACAATGAGAAAATGGTAAATATTTCATACAATTATCGTGGTTGCATGTGTGCCAAATTTGTCCAGCATTTCAGTTTACCTGCTTAAAGGCATGCATTGTCTGACCATATCATACTGGCTGAGATGCAGCTGGTTTGAACGGTTAAATTGGTTCTGTGGATAAAATGAAATTCTGGATTTAGATGCTCCAAAGGACTTCTGTTTGTGTAATGCTGCAAAAATAAAGCAATATATGCATATTACTACATTGCACATACTTATTAGAGAACATAACCAATGTATTAGAAAAATAACAAAGTCAATGAAAAACAGACTTTCAAATATTTGAATATGTCTAAATATGTCCTAAATTCTTTGTTACTTTCTATGTTTATGGTACTAAATCAAACACTCATTTCTAAATAATTCCTTTACCAGTAGTGCACTTTGACACATCTTATGCATGAAAAATGAAACACCCTGGTCTCACCCCCACCAGCACCAACCCACATTTTGGTTTAAAATAAAAACCCACATCACTAGGCCTTCTATGTTTTCTAGTAGCCCTAAACCACTGCATAACAGAAAAAAAGAATTATTTGACCCTGGCATGTCCCCAGACTGCAGGTTTAGAGGAATATTCAGGCCTCTAAAGTCATTTTTTTTAAATGACCTTGCTTGCAAAAAAACTGCCATTCTGCTACTTGCTGCAAATTTGTTTGGCTACCAAAGCTTCCAAACTGTGATCTTCTTTGCACTAATATGATGTGTGTAGATTACTTGTAATGTCTCTTGACGCTTCTGTTGTTTTCTTTCCTGATATCAATTACCCATTCTGGAGTATTCCTTAAATTTTCTATAGACACAACAGGAAATGGGGAAAAAATGTTCACCCACAGTGGGGAGATGTGTCATTTGAGAAGTGTCCCCATCTCAATGATGCCACTATTCCTGACAGTTATCAAACAAAAAAAAAAGAATGACTAGTTGGGACACATACAGCAATTAAAATAAAACAATTTAAAAAAACACCCCACACAGATTCTGAAAAAAAAGTTTTTTGTTTTAGATAAACTTCAAACTTGGCTACCTAAAACCTCATCAACATAAATTATTAAATATTTGCAACTTATTTTTCTGGCAAAGGCTAAGCACTGACAAAAAGAGTTGAAATGGTCACTGAATAGAACTTTGGTACATACAGCAATATTTCCTAATTCCTGGTGCTGCAAAAAAATATTGCAACAGGAATACACAACTGATTACAAAAAAAAAAAAACAGCCTCAAAGATACATTGGGCCATTTCCTTAAAAGCTTCTTTTTTGATCTAATAAAAATACAATGGCCAAAAATGACAAGTATGGAAGACATTAAAAAGAGATATTTATCAGGGTAAAAAAGCCACAATGTCTACAAAGGTCCAAATAAATAATTAAAAAAAGGTTTCCTTCTTACGTATCATCTTTTTAAATTATGATGAAAAATATTAAACACAAATATGACTATGACCATGTTTATGACTTTCACGGTGGAGTATTTCTAAGTATGTCCAGGTAAAGATTTTGTTACAAGTATATAGACTTTTCTGTGTGACATAATAGATACATACGGTATATCATTCAGGACAATGGGCCTAATTTATTAAAGATCTCTAAGACTGGAGAAGATACACTTGCATCAGTGAACCTAGGTGATCCTTTGAAATTTGAAAACATTTGCTAAACAGGATTGAAAACATTTGCTAACATATAGCAAATGACCTATAAATCCATTCCAGGTTTGCTGGATCACCCAAGTTCACTGATGAAAGTGTATATTCTCCGGTCTTGGAGCGCTTCAATAAATCAGACCTAATGTGTTTATAATTTTGTCATAAGTTTTATTTTATTAGAGAGCCGCAAAGATGAAACAATGCCTTCCAGCTCAGTTTTTTTTTGTTCCTTTCACATCTGCCCCTATACTACCGATCACCCAATTACGTACATGGAGCTGCAACTCATCTCTCCTCCTCTCTGGTCTGCAGATAGAGTTGGAGATTTTGGCTCCAGGGTATCAACATATGAAACAAATGACGATTTTGGTAATAGAATAGAGTTCAGAGCATAAACTGCAGCTACTAAATGTTCCTTTGCTAAATAAATAATTTCTCTTTTGAGGAATGTCATAGGGACTCCACATACACCTTATTATTTCAAACAACATGAATTAAATCTAATTAAGAGACCTGGGTGAGATTAGGCTGCATCAAAAAAAACTAAATAATTTTACCTTTGTCTTTTGTTAATGTGCTAGGGCTCAACATTTTACCTTGATTCACAGCAGAAAAGTTTCTGTGTTTACTCCATGATGGTTTTAATGATGGCATGGGGGTGAAACCTTAGAAACAAAAAACATGCAGTTGTTTTATATTTGCAAAAATAAATTCATGAGCAGTTCTATTTAACAAAATGAGTCTGCAGTGCATAGCTTTTAAAATATCTCCCATGCTATAGAAAAAATCATTCTATATAAACATAATTTAATAAAATACAAGTAAATATTCTATATTATTATAACTTTTCAATAAGTATTCATCTTCATCAATCATCAACATCCAATATCCCCTACTTATGTGATCATAAGTTGGACTGGACCTCACCTTTTCTACAGAAAGGTAATAGGATCTTGAATAAGAATCCTTTCACCACTTCACTGATAATCGAGGTTACTCAATAAACAATTTGTACTGGATATCCTGGAGTGGGTAAATAATGGTCCAATATGTGTAGATAACATATAATATATAGATATGTATATAAAGAATTAATCTTTGTGTTTAACAAGTATGTTCCATATGATACTCAAAATAATATGAACATAGAAAAGTAATGTTGATAAAATGTGCCAGGCATTTTTAAAATGCAACTGGCATTTAGAATTTGTGAGTGGATCTTACCATTAGGTGTTCATAACTAGATCTATTTACATGAACTATGGCAGAAAACCTTTAGGGGTGAATCTCCTGCTGGGGGACTAAGCACCCATGACTGGTTGGAGCAAATACACTTTTGCCAGCCTAGGAGACATAATTTTGTTTGTCTATCAGTGACAGCTGTAGAATACTAATCAAGTAATTTATTTAAAAGGTACTTCATTAAAAAAACAATATACAAAGCATGATTGTTTTCTGTAAGCAGAGAAGAATATTGAATATTAAACAAATTACACCTTTAGATAGGTAAGTTCTGTTACCCATAGATAGCGGATGTCTGTATTCTGAGATTTGAGAATTGGAAGTTTCCAAGCAGTTGGAGCTACAAGAATCTTTTCTCACATTACCTAGAACAAAGCAAATGAGATACAATACACTGAAAAAATAATGTGTAAGGTAAAGAGATCAACATAGCAGTAGTAGTATCAATTATCAGACAGATATTGACAGAATTCTATCAGAGCAGACAGACCTAGGTCAAAACTCTTGCAAATATCTAATGGAAAAAAAAACTCTTTATGATTTAGAAGGACAGTTGAATAACATTTTAGCATAGGCATTTCAACTACTTAATATTATTTATAATATGTACATACTACCTTATGAAACAGAGAAAATCTGCTGTTTGGAAAACATCAACTCCCTATCTTTACAATAAAGAAAGTCCCTGGGCATCACTTTATTTACTATAAATGTAACTACCCAGCAGTCATTTTTTCAGTGCAGGTTTGAGATGTTTTAATGCCTATTTTAGGTCTTATTAAAGGTCTTATTAAAGGTCTTTTTCCTTCTATTTCTACTGGGGGATCCTGCCAATAAAACTATATATACACAAACGGTAGAATAAAATCAATGGAAAGAATCTTTTCTAATCATTTCTGGTAAAACTATAATATATATTAGCTTGAGTGCTGTACATACAGTGGTGTTCAGTTCTTTGGGGAAGGGGCAGGACAAGTAATTATCTGTGTTATCTTTCATAATAAAGTACATAGGTCATCCCCAATCAGTCATTTATTGATCCATCAGGACTTCAATAAGCAACATTGGTGGACCACTGTACAAACACTACATTTTTGCCTAAGATCATCAAAATCATGTGGTATCATAATCAACATAGCTTGACACAGTTCATGCCTTGGGGGGGGGGCAATATTTACTCACTGTATTGTATCTATAAGGGAGTTGTCACCCCAGGCTAGCTATGAAAGCGGATAACATTGTATAAATTTAAATTCAGTAAATAGGAAGTTACAAGGACACTGAATAAGCAGTAGGAGCAACAGAATGTGTTCTGTACTAGCAGAAAACATATTTAGGGCTATTATTTATAAATTATTCCCCTATTAAATCTGGGTAAAAGCTTGCCAACAGCAATTCTAATCTTTCAACAGTTATTTCAGTGGTTTCAGTGCATATTACAACAATGGCTCGTTCTGCCACCTAGTGGCCAATTATCGAATGTGCCCATCTGTCACAAAAGGAAAACTAGGCCAATTAAGGTCGAATTGAGGGGAATAATTTATAAATACAACCTTCAGATTGAAAAAAAAATTATATAGTATATCTAAACAAAAGAACAACAATGTAGGATGTAATATAACAATCTATAACATTTTAGTTTACTTATATTTGATTAAATTATTACTGAAAGATATATTTTGAGAAAAAGTTATTGTGCTCTGAACATTGTTGTTTGCTTTATTAAACAAATATCATAACAAGACTGTATACTGCATATTAGCTGAATAATAGTATTAAATAATAAATATTTAATTTTATTATTTTATTAATATTATATATAATAAATATTTAATATTAATAAATATGAAATAGCTGAACAGTATTAAATACCTTTATACTGCTTGCATGTTGGGATTTCTAAATTCAGAGCTTTCCTTTGGATGCAAATAGACAATTTTTCAGGGCATACAAGCTGGGATGTCCTCAGATCAGCATTCTGATAACTGTCCAAAACATCAAAATATGTTGCCATTAACCACCTGGGCGTTACACTGAGGTCTAGATTTCTGTACCAAAAGCGGTACACTGTTTTTCATGAAATTTTTTTTTTCCCCATCGACGGGCGCACGCACGGACATCATCAGGAATCGCCGAGGGACGCATACGCGAACGCCGGGTATTCTAATTCTTTCCAAATTTCCATGCAAAAAGTGTTAAATTTTTTGCATGGAAATTTATTTTAGATTGAAGGCTATAATTCACCGAATTACTCAATAATTACAACGAATTACCGCATAACTCACCGAAATATGTCCAAAATTTTATAAATTTAATAAAAATTTTTTTTATAAAAACATAAAAAAAAAAATCTTTAAAAAAAAAAAAGTGTATAATGTTACGTAATTGTACAGTAGCTTATATAATACAATTTTATATATGTTATATAAAGATTGAGATTGAGTTCAATACAAAGTGATTTGAATTTCCCGCACCGACGCATGCAGCGACGTCACCGGGAAACCCCCCTTTGATCGTCACTGCACTCGCCAGGGGAAGACTGAAGAGGAAGGACGTATCCGGAGGAGCTGCGGGGACGGGGTGAGTATATTCTTACAATTGTAATCCGATTGTCATACAGTGTATGACAATCGGATTGTAATACAACGTTTGTTTAACCACCTTACTAAAGTTCGGGTTTAACGCTTTTTGCAAGTGTTATTACCTCGAACCAAGTTCGGGTTTACCGGCCAGGTGGTTAATTCTGCATTTGCAATGTGCAAAGGAAGATCTGCTATGCATTTGCTAAATATTTGTAAAGCCATTCTTAAAAGGATCACAAAGTAAGTATGGTTTAGCAGAAATAGTAAAAAGTAACAGTAACATTGTAATAAATAACATTTATTATGTTATCTTAGTGTGAAATATAGTCTAGAAATATTATAGGGCACGTAAACTGCAAATGGTTCTCTGGTTTAGGATTTATATGCATCCCTTGCCCTTTGTCTCTGCTCCCTTTAAACTTTACATAGCAGTTCAAAATATAGAGCAGCATTTATCTGCCTTTTTAACATTGGGGAACCCTTGAAATACCTTTCAGGGTCTTCAGGGAAAACCTGCTATAATTAGTACATCAACAATTCACAGTATATTAGCTTGATAGTAAGTAGGAAGAATGACTTAGTGGGAAGAATGTCACCCTTTCAGATTGGCTTAGAAAATCAATGGCCATTAAAGAGGCACAAATTGCTCATGGCTCCAGAAACCCCTAGCAACATCTGGAGAATCCCTGGGTTTCCACGGAACCTTAGTTGAGAAACACTGGCAAAGAGTATGGTGCTTTTTCGTAGGTTCCAATGAATTCTTAACACCATATACCCAATTATGGAGAAATCCATCTCTTACTTGTTTGGTTTTTATCCTGGAACTGGTTATTTGGGCTGGAAGGGGTGTCAAAGTGTTGGGAGATTTAGCAAGATAAGATAGAGAAGATAGATTAGCTACTTTTGAAGAGATGATAGAGAAGTTTCACCTACCCACTCAAAACCTGTATCAATATCTTCAGTCTTAGTCTTGCCTATGGGGCACAGTTTAATACAGGGACTGTTACTCTCTGGACTCCTGCATTTGGATTGTTGTAGATCTCCCTCTCTCTTTTATTAAAATGATAAATTAAATGACCATTGACATTTTAAAATGAGCTCCCTCTCTTACTCAAGTTTTATCACAGCTCTTTAAACACTTATGTTCACAGCCCACTACTTAGTTAATTGATGTAAGCAGTCAAAGTTAATTGATGTTGCAGTGAAGCTGGAGGTGATATATGTTTATTATAAATATTAGAAGGAACTAACAGGGTCAGTAGTAGGGCAGTTGGGCTATGTTCAAAAAAAACTTTGCATAGCACCTTCATACACAATGGTGTAGCTTTTTGTATGTCCCAAGTTAGAAGTTCGGATACCATTACTTTCTGTAAGTGCAGTGTACATGCTTGACATTTGGCAGCTAGGGTAGAAATGGTGCACAAAGCAGAACTGCCTTATGTTTACACCACCCAACCCTGCGTTCACAAGTCATTGGCCTTGATTTTTTAAAGTTCTCCAAGGCTGGAGAGAATCCACTTTCATCAGTGAAACTAGGTAATCCAGCAAACCTGGAATGGATTTAAAAGTCATTAGCTTTTTGTTAGCAAATGTTTTAATCCTGGACCAGATCCATTCCAGGTTTGCTGATCACCCAGCTTTACTGATGAAAGTGTATTCTCACCAGGCTTGGAGAACTTTAATAAATCAGGGTCTATGTATCTGCATAAATTAGAAGAATTTGATGATGAGGGTCTTGGTATTGGGGAGGACGTTTCTGTTAGTTAATAGCTAATTGATTATTTCAAATAAGGATGCCATGAGGAAAAGACAGAGCTGCCACTGCTAAAATCTTACTGAAAATACTGGTTGACCCATTACCATTACTGAGTGACTGGTTAAAATGAGGTATGCAAATAAAGCAAGTCTAGGAAAGGTCAAAAGTTCCTGTCTGTATACTTCCAGATCAAGGTATTGAGCAGGGTCACAACAACCAGACAACCCACATTTTTATAGTAGCCATGAGTTTGTACACATTTCTATCATGACAGGTTTTCTTTTACATTTTACCCATTTTTTGATTCAATTACATTTGATTAAATTTTATTTTTATTATATTTTTACTAAGGATTTAGTTTTATAAGGACATTCATTTTTAATACTTCAGACACAAATGCTGCACAAATAAGCACTGTTTATTAGAACAAGGCCCAAAGGCACACTAATCAATTTTTTTTTTAACAAGTATAGGAGCCTAAAGCTCAATTCACAAAGCTTTACATAAGTCTAAGGTACTATATTTTCAGGCCTGTGAATATCTTTTTAGACTAAAAACAGACAGTTTTTTTTAAATAAGTATCATCCATTAAAAATATGTGAAACTTTAACCTTTAAATTAAAAGTGTGCAAACAGGCAGGTTAATTTTGCAAGAAAGGATGCTTGCAACCTTCTGTAACTGCACATCAATCAAGATGGCCCAAGATCCTGAATCTGGAAGAAGAATGGGAGTCCACAAGGAAGCTAACAGAGGTCACATTGGAGGTTAGGGGGTATTGTTACATTTCTAACAGGGTCAGTAGTGGGGCAGTTGGCCCATGTTCAAACTGGCAGTGAGGTTATGTTGCGATTACTGCTTCCTAACATCCTAAACTGCGATTACTGTTTCCTAACACCCTAAACTGCGATTACTGCTTCCTAACACCCTAAACAGTTTTCTGTTGTGAGAGGCAACCAAGGCAGCGCATACAAAATGAATAGGGTATATAGTAAGAAATTATCAAAATGTGTAGGTGACCGCCAAAAGCCGCATGATAATGCCTGTTGACACCCCCAGTCTGAACATAGCCTAAGAGTACATTTCCTGCAAATATGTATATTGCTCTTTCTTCTGTTTCCTGCATCACAGATCACAATCAAAGTCGCAATGCAGGTGTAGCTTTGATTGATGTAATATCTCTTAATATTGATATTCTTATGTTTTTCTTAAGACTTGCCCTATGTACCCTGTTTCCCCGATGATAAGACACTGTCTTATTTTTTTTT
>NC_092865.1:38068529-38072424 GCF_032062135.1 Pyxicephalus adspersus | reverse complement strand
AAACACGGTAAGAGGCAGCTTGGAAGCCACCGTCAGCTCTATGTCAGAGACAAGCTTGTAGTCAGTGTTAAAACATCAGAAGTAGGTGCATTCCAGAATAAACAAAAGTTGAGGTGCTGGTGAAACAAAGCAAAGTCTAGATACTGTAAGAACTGTGTAGGTGTTTTATGCTCTCTGTATGCATCCCACATCTTTCTATTTTGGCTGTACCTGAATGGCATCAAATTTATTTAATGGTGCAACATTTCTGAGCTTTTCAACATTTATTTAGTGGTAAAATTCTAATATTTTGATGGTTGAGTAGGAAACTTCTATTTATTAGAATGTACTTATTAGAACAAAATAGATATATATAAATAAATATTCAAGCTTGAAATTTTAACAGACCTGGTAATGATACCACTGTTGTGTTTGGTGCTACAGCAGGAACCCAAAGATAACACATCCTCTAATCATTGCACTAAACAAAGTGCATGTTATCAGTATTTACTCATAGTTTGTATACTTAGGGCTCGATTTATAAAACATGGAATCAGACATTCCCTCAAACATTACCTTGTGGGAATCTTCCAGGTCCATGAGTTTCAATGTCTACTGCTGCTTTATAAACAGTGCTCTTAGAGTTGGTCAAGTATAGTGTTAATGTTAGGCAGGTCAAGTTTCTCTCAATTATATATAAATACCCCTGCATTATCATCTCATTATCCTAATCCACAATCATTTAGTATAATTACTTTGCACAGTTCACACACTTACAATATAGCAAATGTTAGGAATAGGAGTAAAGCAGTACCTGGTCTTGAACAATGGCTTTTGATCATTATCACTTTTTAATCTTTCCAAGGTTTTCTTTTTCTTAAGATTTCCATATGTTTCAGAGAATTCAGAACAATGCAGGTCTGCAGGACTTTGCCTCTGAGATATAGTTCCTGAAATGTCATGAAATATTAAACATTCACAAATAAATTCTAATAAATTTTGAAACAAACCTTGGTCAGATTTTTATCAAATTTGCCATAAACTGCTGAGAAATCTAGTAAAATACAGCTTAGCAGATTGATTCAGCCTCTATCTAGAGGCTCTAGTGGTATGTGACAAGACTCCAGGACTGAATGGCTTAACCCTGGACAAATGTAAGCAGCTTCTTAAGATAACAGCTTGACCATATGATTAAATACATCTGATAAACACAAACCCAGAAAATGCACAATATCCCACTAAAATAGATTTCAAATCTGCTTTAAACATAGGTCAAAATTAGAACACTACCAAATATAATATACTGGTATTATATTAAAATCTCTGCAGCTATATTGTCCCAATAAAATTCACTTCCTCCACAAACCCTAATTGGACTTTTGTTTCATTAAGGTCATGGTCGTTACATACATGTTTTAAAATTTGTAACTGGAAGAGCTTGTTATCCATTGAGAATAGCTATTGGTCAACAGCTAAAGACAAAAAATTAAAATGAATCAAGTAGCACATTTTCAGTCTGAACTTGATGCCACAACTAAAGACATACTGTATGTCATATACAAAATAAAGTAAATCTTTCAGGTTTTATGATCTAAAGAAGGTTTACATTTATTTGGTCCATCAGTGGACCTGGGTGATCCAGCAAACCTGGAATAAATTACATAACAGTAATTTGCTATTTTTTAGCAAATGTTGTTCATTTCTGGACCAGATCCATTCCAGATTTGCTGGATCACCCAGGTTAATTGATGAAAGTGTATATTCTCCAGTGTTGGAGAGCTTCAATAAATCAGGCTCAATGTGTGTATCAGGTGAGCACGTATGAATAACTATAGCAGGTGAAATGTATCTAAAATATAATATAAAATTATAGTTGCAAAAATAGTTCTCCTATATGTAACAAAATATACATTATTCACCCTGGATGGAGAAAGTGGCTGAAGACTCATATCTAAATTAAATTGAAAAAGTGAAAAGAATAGTATAGACCTACAGATACAAACAGTTTTAATTTTATTTTCTTACTCTGTTGAAACAAACTAGTGGAGAGAAGATTCTGCACAGGAGAAGCATGATCCGATGATGTCACAACTGTATGCCTTCTGGCCAGCTGGTCTGAGCTAAAAAAGAATATGTAGATACTTGATATACTGTAATTCCAGATAATGCCAGATTATAGGCACAAAAGAAGAGGAAATTCTGTTTCCTGATCAGTCACTCTAAATACAGTATCCTCTAAAACATGATGCTTTTCAGCTACTAGAGTTAAGCTACGTACACACTTCCAATTATTATCGTTGGAAAACGAACGACGAACGATCCTGCACGATATCTACGAACGATCGTATAGCACCTATCCTGCACATAGAGATAACGACACAATCGTTCGTAGATATTGTACACACAATAGATACGATCGTTTGAGCGATAGAGGAACTATGTGCACGACAGGAAAGTGAACGAACGTTCATTACGCATGCTTAGACTATGGACGATCAACGAACGATCGTACACACGAACGATGTTCAACGATCGTCGTCCAATCCGATCCGCCGGTCCGGTCGTTCGTTTCCAACGACTTTCCTCGTTCGTCGGCGTCGTTGGTTACTTTTTTTACGAACGATTTTTGCCCAATCGATCGTTCGTCGTTCGTACGTCGTTCGTTTTGAACGATAAAAATTGGAAGTGTGTACGCACCTTAATACTGTCAGATGGAACTACCTTCACCTTCCCAGGAAAAATAAACTTTACACAATGCTTTTTGTTTTTTTATATAAATGTTTATTTTAATATTGCTATCATTTCTACATTGTAGCCATCATTGCTACAATTTCTACAACAAGGGAAATACAACAACAGTATGGTGATGTAAATAGAGTAAAATAAATAGGGACAAATATTACAACAAAAAGAGCAATATATGTTCAAACTCCACATCATAAATATATATATTTATTGATATGTACATTCACTAACATTTTAGAAAATGTATATATTTAATTTAGTCTATGTGTGACTACAAGAGGTCAGTCAATATACTCCTGCTTTTACCAATGCAATAGGTAGAATTTCAAAACAGAACCACTTAAGTTCCATGCTTTATTATCACTATCAGCCTGTGTTGTGAACTGAACAGCAAGATATCAGATTACTCATACCTGTACTATTCACGGAAGGAACACCTTGCACCTAGCAACAACTACAGAGCTTGGCTTTCTTATTAAAAAGCACAGCACTTTAATACAACCTTGAGAAATGTCCTAAACTGAGTTCTTTAGATATTGCAAATTAAGTTACTCTCTCAAAGTAAAAAAAAAAGACAAAAGCACCCCCCTACATTTAGCATAACATCTTTTGAAAACATGTGCAAATTATTGGAGGTTTTTGAAGGCCAAATATCTGTGCTAAACTGGGCTCTTTCATTCCCTCTTCTAAGCCCACGAATGGGAAGCCGATGTGGGGAAGACCTGAGACTGAGAGGTTTGGTACAAGACAGCCAGTAACCATTCTAAAATATCTTTAATTGTAACTCTGGTGGAACAGAACTATAAAACCATGTTGAGATAGTGCCTGCATCCTGAAAGAATTGCAAAATATATCCCAGGTGCTTGTGCTGTCTGTTTCAGAGCATGCAGGAATTTTGCTTCCATGGAACATATCTGCTGGTCATGTCCAGTGGCTGAGAATTCTAGGTTAGTGGTTTTCAATCTGAGTTCTCCACATGTTCCTGCCAGTTTCACCAGATTGTGCCTTCTTTAGTAGGATTGGGTTATCCCTCAAACCCTCAAAAAGGTTGATTTGTTATATTCTATTAGCATCACATTTTGCCTCTTTCGAAAGCCTGGAAGTCTCCTGACATCATCTTGTCAGCACATAAATCAAAGCTAAACTGAAATATGATTCATAACAAACACAC
>NC_092865.1:38048572-38067641 GCF_032062135.1 Pyxicephalus adspersus | reverse complement strand
TTTTTTTTTCTGTTAAATGTTTATTTGTTAAAAACATACTTTATACAAATAATGAAACATATCACTTAAAATATTAAAAACTTATAAACAAGTCCTCATAAAGCAGATGGAAAAATAGTATTCACTTTAAATTACAGTAACATTAGTAATGTACAGCTGCTTACCTATTTGTCATGCTCCTATAACTGTCTTCTGATGTTTTGGAATTTTTAAGTCTGGGGCTGGCCAAAGAACTCTGGTCAGATTGCTAGGATCACAAAACAATGAGTTATAAAAAAAAAAAAAAACACAACAGACCTTTTAAGGTTACTTCAATGTATAGTAAAATAAAAGAAAAAGATGCAATTATAAAATATATACAAAAACATACTTCGTGTGAGTTATAATTTGTATCATTTTGCACAAATATATCTGTAATAAATGTGTTTACCAATAAATGTGATTTTTCAGTTTCGATCTTCAATGTTGGCAGCCCCTCCCGGGTTATCTTTATTGGTATGTTCTGCAGTGACCTGTGTACGTTTAATATTTATTAATAATATAAGGAGCACATAGGTAGAATATACCATTATTGCTGTGTTGTTTTTATGTACATAAATGAAATATAATTATGAGTAGCAGATAAATAATTCAAGGTGAGCCAAGTAAAAAGGCATTCGATAACAATATACTGTGTAGTAATTAAAAGTACATTCCCAGAATACATGTTGTAACTCACACTGAACACGGCTATTCTACTATCAGCTCATTTTCTTGTCCCGTTACTATCATTTCAGTGGCACAATTTTTCATAGTTTCTGTAGCATCTTCAGACCCCTTTACACAATAAAAGGGAAAAAAAAGACAAGGATTATTTTTTCTGCATAGATAATTCTAGAAGAGCAAACCTGAAATGGATCTGGTTGAAAATTAAAAAAACATTTGCCAGCTAATAGCAAATTATTTTTTATAAATCTATTCCAAATTTGCTGGATCACCCAGGCTCTCTCAAGATCATCTTCTTGACCAGTTGTGAAAAGCTTTGAGAAAATAGGCACAGCATGTTCTAATAAAATTAGTTAGTAAAAAAACTTTGGTTGCCCTGCTTTTAGTTCAGTTAATTGTTTGCCATTCAAATGCAGAAAGTTGCATTTGAATAGCTATTCAGCTGCAAATGCATTTGCTATTTAATTGCAAACACTCTTGACAAGCAAGTGCAATATCTAAACACCTATGGGCACTTACTAGTTATTTACCAGCTGTGCAAAGGTACTGCATTTTTAGGCACATCAGCTCAGATTCAGATGTTAAACTGTTCCATCAAACATAAATAGCCCCTTGTATATTGTCCTCTTAAAAAAACTTTGCAATTTCAGATTAAGGGGTTTGGGTGACTAGCTAATATCTAATAATATTTATTCATTTTGTATGGAAATTTGAAGAAATTCTGTCACAAACCTGGGCAATTTAAACAGCAGTAACATATCACAAAAAACGTCATACAAAATTAATCATTAGATTCAGAGATGTAGATGATAAATTTACATTTTGCAGTAAAAGGACAAAAGGAAACTCAGGGCTTCCTTTCTCTCCTTAAAGCTGACCTTTCACAAAGATATTTTGTAAGCTGCTTTTTCTGATCTGGTTCTAAAATATATTGATTGTTTTGTTAGTTTTGCAATCCTTTTCCTTTATTATCTTCTAGACCACTGACCCACAATAAGTATGTAGCTCAGGTGTTCATCAATAATATTATTATTAAACAGTATTTATATAGTGCCACATAACCTGTGAAAGTTATCTGAGTGTTTGTTTTAGGTGTGTGACCAAAATTACTGAAACCAAAAGATCAGCTTTACATCCAGGCAATGTGAAGGAGTTTAGAAATAGCAGGTTTTAATCATCTCTGAATAGGAAGTTTGCTTTACGCCTTTAATCAGCAGAAGTCTTGAAAGTTTGAAGGGATAGCGTAAAACTTAACTTTTGTGGGAACAATGAAGATACATTTTCAGCAGCCCATATTTTTGGATTTGCCACTAATTTTGATATGTAGTTTGCACTAAACACAACTCCTCTCTCTCTCTTAGCCTTTGCGTTTCTTAAATTGTTAAAAATACACAATATCCTGTATTGTACTGACAAGCTTACATTACTGAATACATATTAGTATTTACCATGAGTCTGGAAATGAGCTTATTGGTCCTTCTTCTTGGTTGGATAAAACTCTTTCAGTAAAGCTATTTTCCACAAAGGTAGTATCTCCAGGTTCCTTAACACAAATAAAAAGAAAGCCGTTTGAGGTATTTTTCTTTTTTGCTTAGGGGATTTGGGCCTTATGCATGAATGCTTCATAACCTCTCTGTGTTGTTTCATGCAGTACTTAAATTTAGGCCATTGTTTCTCAACCTGCAGTTAACTGAGCCCAGAGGTACATTGTCACAAGGATGGTGGACAATATGGCTGAACAACATAAGGATATTTTTTCTGCTTAGGGAACCTTGGGCCTAATTTATGAATGCTATTTAAGCTATAGGTGTTATTTCATCCAGTTACGATTACAATTTAGGCCTTTGTTTCTCAGCCTAGAGTCCACTGACCCCAGAGGTACATTGACCCCTATCAGGTTATCCCAAGGGTTGTGGACAATATGGCTGAAAGTGGGAGATAAACTGTGTTACATAAAATGTTAAACAAAGTGTTACACAAAGAAACAGTGTCAGTGATCAGCCACTAGAGGCTGCTGCCTCTCTTGCACATTGTGCTTCTAATACCTTAATGATGCACCTTTTTCCCTGGGAGCAACTCTACAAATAATCTTCCTATATCTAACAATAAGGTCTACCTAGATGTTCCTGGTCTGTTCCAATTCAAACCAGCGCTAATTTTTTTCTTATCTAGGATCACAATTTTACTTTGTACTTTGGAATTTTCACAGGAATGTTGTAAATATCTATACACCATTGTAACTATTTGATATGTTATTAATCACTGTTGAAAGTGTATCTTCTTCAGCCCTGGAGAGCTTTAATACCTCAGTCCCAATGTGTTAGCTCAATATACCGTATGCAGAAAAGTATGTGTAATGGAAACATTTATTTTATTATTATTATTGTATTGAGACTTACGTGTGTCTGTAAGACTTTCACCTGTGACATAGTAATTAAAGCATATTTTGTGAGTGAGTAGGTTTAGGTTCTATTAAAACCACATGTGTAGGATTAGCATTTTTTTCTGTGAAATGCAAGTCTAGGAGGTGTTTGGATGGAAGACCCTAAAAAGCTACATGGCACTTCTGAACAAACACTTGTAAAAGCCTGCACAAAAAACAGACCCATAAATTTTCATGTGAACTATGTTTTACTGAGTTTTGTAAGCGTTGGCAGGCTACAAAATCACCTTCAAAAGTCTGAACAAGCCCGAACACAGGTGTATAATCTTGGGGATATCCTGCAAAGGAGTAATGTGTGTATTTTTAAGGCTTAGTCTACATGGACTGTTTCCCTAGCATTTAACCTGACGCTTTTAAAGCCCATGTTTGCAGTCCCCATGCATTCCAATGTGCTAATCTACACCAGGACGTTTCCTTCAGGCACTTTCTTGAGTGTTATCTTAAACGTTGCATGCAATGTTTAAAAATTTAAACCGCTGGACAAACGCAGGAAAAACGCTTCCATTTAACTCATGGAGGCTTTTTCAAGCGTTTTTTAAGCTTTTATGAAAGCTTCCATTGAAAACAATGGAGCTTTTATAAACTTTTTTAGCAGGACTTTGGACTCTGAAAGCCCCCTTTAATAAGGAGACTCCCAGATCGCCACCACCCCACCCTGGGTTTATGAGTACAGGGGTACATAAAACCCCTTACTCATTCCCTGAAAGGGTTACAATATGTGTAAAAAAAAATTGGACGAGGCGTTAATGTTAAATTATTTTAATAATGTGTGTGTGTGTGTAACTAAACTTTTTAACTTTTTTTTTTTTTTTTTTTTTTTTACAGGTTATACCAATGACAGGATGATTTCCAGGGCTGCAATGAGCACAGCCCTGGAAATCCTACTGACAGTGAAGGATCGCATGGCACTAGGGGTTAAATGAGGACAAGCCTCTCCATTCACCCCTAGTACTCTGATTGGCTGAGGTTTTACTTTTCTCAGCCATTCAGCACTTGACATGTATGGGGAGACTTGTGCCCATTCATCTCTAGTGCTCTGTGATTGGCTGAGAAATAGGAAACCGTGATGACAGCTCAAGCATCATCAGGATTTCCCTTTCCTCAGCCAATCAGGGAGCAGAGCAATCAGCAGAACTTTACTATGCTGACACCTCTGCGCCCCTGATTACTCCCGCAGCCCTAGGGGAGATGTGACATGTATTACAGATACAGAACATGTCACAGCTCCTCTAGTATGGAACCTTTATATGCATTTTTAAAACTGTTCATGTAGACCCAGCCTAACATGGGTAAAAGTTTCCAAAAAGTTACTACATAGATTATAAAACAGAAGTTACTTTAACATCACTTTCTATATTATTTATTTTCTATATATTTACTAACCAATATGTCTTCTGCATTAAGCAGGAGTCGTCCAGCCAAAATAATAGATATTTTAGAAACCACTGGCTTTTTTACTTTAATATAACAAGTATACTGCATTAGCATTGTCCCTACCAGTACTTTAGTTACCTCATCATGTGATGGGACAGATGCTTTTTGTGGCTTGATTGAAGGAGGAGATTCGGTAACACTTTCCTCACTTTTATTAATTTGTTCTTGAATATCTTCTAATAGCATGCCCAGTCTATAAATCTGCCCCTCCACTTCTCTGACAAAAAAAAAAAAAAAAAGAGTTTAAACAAAAATTCAATAGGCATGATTTTCTTCAATATATATTATTTTATTAATAAACTTATAATGCAGGATTAAATTGGTGATGTACTACTGATAACAATGCTGTGAGGGGTCATATTTAGACATCATACTGCCCTGTACACACTTGAATTATATAACTTTGTAAAACCTTTGCCCTTTCTGCGATAATTGTAATAAAGGCTGCTGCTAGAATTTTTTTTGCATGCAAAATAAGATCTTCTTTCTATTTCCACAATCATTTAACTGTACAGGACAATAAAGGCCTTTCTGACTCCTCTCCTGATTCTCCGCAACCCATCTCCCCTGGTTTTTTTGTATTTACCTGCACATGTCCAGAGGTGCGCAGACAAGGAAACCAACTTAAGTGAGAGTTGTAACAATCTGTTGACTTTGGTTATGTTCCTGTTAACCCTGTTACCCTAAGCCAAATAAATGTTTCTTTTCATCTATGCTTATTTTTTTCACAACTAATATAAAATACACTTTTTATTGCTTTGGTTCGTTTAGAAAGATTGCATTAACTGCAATTATTATTTTGCAATTTTTACCAAGCCAACTTAATGCTATGTTATGAATAGGCATGAATAGCAGAATATCTAGTTACAATCCCATCAAAATCGGTCACTTCAACTCAGTAAACAAATTGTCAAGGATTTTCACTGTAAAAATCGTTCGTCGTTCGTTTTGAACGATAAAAATTGGAAGTGTGTACGCACCTTATCTCTTGTGGTACCAAGGGGTTAGGGTAAAGTTGGGAAGGTAGTCCCATTTATGGGATAGTACGAGGAAGCTTTGTATTTCCAGTCATGAACCATGTAGCAACATAAAATTAGTATGCACAATATAATAATGATCCATGCTGCCCTTGTTTTCAACTGCTGTACTGCAGATTCCAATGCAAACAATGACTTTCTGGAAAAAAAGGTATTTAGGTATGGCTAAGCCATTTCTATTTCCCCCATATGATGGTGTTTGGGCCTAGAAGTTGACTGCTCTGGCATGATGCATTATTTTGTGAAAGCATATTGGAGTATGCCTGAAAGTATCAATTTTTTGACAGGGTTCTAACATTAAAGTGACATAACTATGGACTTTGTACACTGCTGCATAATATGTTGGCTCTATATAAATACTGTGTAACAATAATAATAAATCAGGACAAATGGACAACATGGTGCCTGCTATAAAGCCTGTGTTGGTTTAATCAAGTTTGTATCAGTGCAAACTTGTTTTAATTATGACTAACAATGCTAAAACGTTTTTATGAAAATTAATTGTGGCCTGTACCTTTCTAAATCAAACTCGCCTACTGTTTGGCATCCTGTTCTGTATGTTTGTAGCTGCAAGCTGCGATGCCTATCCTTTGTAGACAAGTAATTCAGTTCCAAACTCTCCAAGCAGGATCGCAAATTCTGAAAAACCTACAGATGAAATGGATGAAATATAAGTTACAACAGTAGCTTTTATTTATACTCAGTATGTTTTATGATCTGATCTTAACTAGCGATTCCTGTTTAAAAAGTAGAACTCTTTTACCCAGAATATTAAAAAATGAGATGTTTCCCAGGTGCCCACACAATTAATTTTGATGCATTTTTGTTGTCTTGCCTAGACATTTAAACTATTAAAGTGTGTGTATAATTTAACAAAAAAAATCTTATTTACTTTCTTCAGTCTGTGACATATACTACTGAGAGGGTTTTGTTATCTTTTGGTCTATGACATATACTACAGAAAAGTGTTAGTTATATGTGTTAGGAGTAAAATAATACCAACATAGTTTGTGGAGAACAGAAAAAATAGATTTTAGGCTAAACACTTAACATTTGTGTCTGCTGTGGGCAACACATGCAAGTAAACAGAAGGTCAGGTGGTTGGCTAAAACGTTACTGTACTCTTTAGGAGAAAAGACAAATCCATTTTTAACCTCCTAGCCGTTAAGCCCGACCTTCGTATGGGCAAAAAAAATGGCTAGGATGGTTAACCCGGAGTTTTTTCCCATCCTTACTTTCCTGGTCCCGCTGTGCTCATCCAGCGTCGTGTTCATGTTCCAGCGTCGTCCTCCGTCGATTGTTGTCCGCCGATCTCCCACTCCAGCGTCGGGTGTCCTTCATCAGGTGCCAGCGGGGCCGGAACACAAGATGCCGGCCGGCTTCTTGCCTGGTCCCGCTGATCGTCCACGTCCTTCTTCCAGCGCTGGATGATCTCTGAAGCGAGAAGCCGTCCGGCGGAGAAAAAAAAAAACGGACGGCTCCTCCCTGCGTGCGTGATGACGTCGGCGCATGTGCGGGAAATTCAAATTGAAACTCATTAAAACATTTTGTATTGGATTCAATACAAACTCCTGTTTTGTGTATACAGCACTGCCAACAGGAAAAAAGTCCAAAAGAATAAGTTTAAATTTTTCCACAGAGGAAAACATGCAGGAACACAAAGTAGACTTTTCTGGCCACAAATAACAGCATAAACATAACTTAGTGGTCAAAAACAGTATTTAATACTATGCTGTTCTAAGAAAAGAAATTCCATGGATCACTGAGGAATGAAAAAAATTACAAAGGAGGGCAAAAACAAATATAAAGGGTAAGGGTAAGTTTCATTATACCCCTATTCTTTTTAGAATACTTTGCTTCTTTTAAAACTTGCTATTACAAATACCATATTTTCCTGAAACACTAAATGCACTGATATTATTATTATTATTATTATTAAACAGGATTTATATAGCGCCAACATATTACGCAGCGCTGTAGTACCAGCGAGAAGGATGTTACAGTAGTCCAAAAAGATATTTATATTAAATATAAAACACAGTGTGAACTAATTTAAAGAGCAAACGTACATCCTAGGGAATGTTTGAGGGAATATCAGATTCCCCTGGTGGTTTTTTTAAATAATGTTACCATATTACTTGCATATTCATATATGGACTACAAATTCTAATATGCAAGGACAAGCCCAAAGCCCATTATAATAAATCAATCACAAAAGTCTTCTGACTAAAAGGATACCAGTGATCCCGAGTTGTGACCTGATTTTTCAGAAACCGTCTGAAACCAGCCTGGGTAGTTACTGAAAAGTGCCGGGTAGTACACCCAGCAAAAAAGGGCTGGGGACAACAGTGCTTTATAAATGTTCTCAAAGCCGGCTAAAATAAATTCAGTACAATTAACCCTAACACACCTGGAGTCATGCACCTTACATGGAAAAATCAAAAGAATATAGAAGCACAGCAAACAAAAAAAATTAAAAAAAAACAGTCTACATGTTACCAGAAATTCTTCCTTTGCAGATAATGACTTCACAAAAATACAATCGGAAAAACTTTCAACCTGTGAAGAAATGAGGACTTTAAAGACATTGATGCAAACACTCTTCTTTTAGTAAAACAGGTACATTTTACCATGTAAAAAAAATGCAATCAAAGAATATAGTAATTACATTTTATGGTGCTTTGTGGAGGTATTCAGCACCTAGTCAAACCACTTTGCTTGTATGCACAAACACATGCCACCGACTATAAATAGAACTGCACAAGCAGATAAATAAGTGGGACAAGCAGGCGTGACCAATGAACTGTCCAACTTATAAATATATAATAAGATAAAACTTGAAAGACCGGAAAAACTCTTTCAAATTTTACCTGCTGCATGTATGTATATATATATATTTGTGTGTGTGTGTGAATATATATATATATATATATATATATATATATATATATAATGTGCATGCACATTTCTATACTATATAGGTTCAATACTATAGCCATGTCCTTAATTGATTCTTCTTGTTGCAAATGCTAATTGTCAGGCTGTTGTGCTGAGTCTTTAGTCTTGGTACTTTTAGATGTAGATCAAGGATTTTTGCTGACACACCATGCTTAAATATTTGCTCCGGGTCAGTAACTAAAACTGCTGAAGTCAAAGGCAGTCAAAAAGGTTAGCAATGACAACCTATATATTCTCTAAGTATGGGTTATTCCAATTTATATGTATAGTAAATGCATAAGCATTGGTTTATGTTCTTTTTATGAGCTCTACGAGCATAGATAAGACCATTTTGTTTAATCAAATATACAAATAGCTGTTAAAGCATGTGTGCAGCACAGGTTTCTAATTAATAGACTGAGAAGGTTTTGAAAGCTTAGGTTGGGGCTACAGGGTCAGGTTTAATCTCTTGATTATCAAGAGTTAAACTCCTGTTGGCAATCATCTCATTAGCAGCACACTTCAATTAATCTATACCTTTTTTTCTTCTTATTTAGAAAAGAGGAAAACTATCCAAGCATATTTGGGATAAGAATAGACAATTTTTTGAATGTGT
Source organism: Pyxicephalus adspersus (assembly GCF_032062135.1). Lineage (NCBI taxonomy): Eukaryota > Metazoa > Chordata > Amphibia > Anura > Pyxicephalidae > Pyxicephalus > Pyxicephalus adspersus. The sequence continues at coordinate 38,058,469 of NC_092865.1, read as the reverse complement.
TTTTTGTTACATTTATATAGCTATTTTTTGAGTTTGGCAGGTCACAGGTCTCATGTGGTAGATCTCATTCTTCTGCGAAACTCATTGTAACAAGTAGCTGGTTTACCTAAAAGTGAAAACATAGGATAAAGTCTAAAATTTTCCAGCAGGGTGAATTAAAATTTCCCACTGGGTTAAATGAGAGAGTCTGGTGGGCTGTGCTAGTTTCTACAGAAAAGAGAAACGGATGAACACTTTCTCAACTCTATAGCTAACTAGCCATTATGCACTTTTTTAACATTTATTTTTTTAAGCATAAGGGCATTGACATGTTTCCTGAATACAGTATGTGGGTTCCTATATTGCAGGTCAGTAATATATTAATATTATGCTTTTAATATATTGGCAAATAAACATGGCTAGGGGGGATATGTATCAGGAAGGAGACTAAAGGGCACAGGGAGATAACTGGGGGGAGGGTGATATGGGTGGGAAGAAATCTGTGTCAGCAAAGGGAACCGGAGGGCAAGGCAAAAGGGAAATGATCCAGGAGATGACCAGTATCAGGTGTTCAATACAGGTGGGTATAAGGCTGCTAAGAGGCATTTCTGTAAGTCGGCCAGAAAGAGAATTATGTCACCAGGGTGAGGAGAGGAGGAAAATCTGTGATGGGAAAATAGAACAGACAGGATGTATGGCAGTAAGGATGTTGGGGGGCATGGGAAAAGGGTGTCAAAAAGAAGGCACGACAACCAGAGAGCGAATGATGTCAGCATTCCCCTAAGCACCATCTAAATACCTCTAAACACTGAGGAGCCTTGAGCGCACTTTTCCACTGAAGGTTCAGTTAAGATCCCCCACTTGTCACTCAACTACCCAATAGGAGCACTATTATTCCTAATTTCATTGGGTAGTAAGATCTTGTGTCAGTGGAATTTTAATAGGTTGACAAGATTGCAAAAAGCTAACATATAGAGCCAGATAGGCACAGAGAAGATGATTTCCAGGTAATAGAAGAGAACATTTGTGCCTGCTGTTAAACAGAGCTTCAAGATTTAACTCTTTAATGGATAATGGGTTTGCATTAAACATACTAATATTTACTTATATGCTTACAGCAAATATTGGATCTGCGTGTACCATAAACAGTGTAAAGGACCTGCATTGCAATACTGCATATGTTCATTTGCATTTGTGGAACCACAGCTAAAGAATATGTTGACATTACTTTATGTTTCAGCTGTTGAACTTGTTCCATTACAATTCTGGACATCTTCTCGCCTTCTGTTAAAAACTGCTCATCTTGAATATTTTGCGATTGTTTATGAACTGTAGTTGCTGCCTTACATGTCTCCAGGTCATCTTCTGCAAATGATAAATACATAAACTAAATAGTGTTTTTGGTATCCGTTCCTCTTTCTATGAGAAGTGCCCATCGACATATATGCTGATTAAATACAATCACAACCACTATAAATGCATATAAATTAGTTGTGAATATGTAACTTAAATTAACCAAATTATCTGTTTGGTTTTGAAATGGTAAAATGTAATTAAATGTACTTCCTTTTTACTAAAATATTTTGAATTATGAAAATATTTTAAATTACAATATTGTCACAATATTTAATCAAATAGTCTGAAAAAAAAATACAGATAGGGACTTTGGGTTAACTGTAACAATAGGACACAGGCAGAATCTTGGTAATCTACTTAACAATCATCGAGTACAAGAGGGAAAATGGTCATAGGAAGAATATACCTAAACTACAGCAGCTAGCTCAGTATTTATCAGCTAAACTAACATACATATATAAACAGATGTATAAAGATTGGTTTATAATATTTTCTTTTATAATGTAAGGCTGTTAATTAAAAGACCGATGTCTTTGCAGGTGATCAAAACTACTATTTTATGCCTTCTGTCTTTTGTCATTTTGGAAAAAAATAGTAGATAAGTATTTAAATCTTCCATCAAATCCCAATGTGTATAGCAGCTTCAGAGCTCCCTGGTTTTAACCAGCAGTGCCCAGCTAGTCCTTATGATCTGCAACCATACATTCTATTTTTTTTTTTTTTTTGTATGCTGCCCAAGGCTTGTAATTTGGCAAGTTACAAGCTGGGATGGGGGATTAGTAGTTTAGCCTATAGGACCTGCTCTTTAAACATCATACATAGCAGCCATACATATGGTGAGCACATCTGATGCATCTAGTGTATATTGAGAACTGCTTTATTTGGTTTTCACTTTGGTGGTGGTAAAAACAAGAAGAATGAGTAAGACATAAGTTTGTCACATTCTCAAAAGGAAAGCCTTGCTCTAAAACATTCCAAGGGTAAATGTGTAATATCCTGTGGGTACTAGTTCCTATAGTATAATTTATATGTATTTTAGATCATATGAATATACAATCATAAGAAAAAGTAAACACCCTTTTTCAATTCTTATGTTTCAGGACATGATAAAAAAATAATCTGATCCTTAGCAGGTTTTAAAATTAGGTAAATACAACTTCAGATGAACCACAACACATGACACCCTTACCATTTTCAGCATCCAGGTGCTGGTAATAAAATGCACTTAATTATTTATCAGCAAGTGTGACCAAAACAGAAGTTTTGGTGGTTTACTGAGCATTCAGATGTTGGTTAACACAATGCAAAGGATAAAAAAACTTCAGAAATGGTTTTAAAGAAGCAATTGTTGCTGCCTATCAATTGGGAGAGGGCTATATGGCAATTTCTAAACAATCTACCATTCAACAAAGAAAAAGATTAATCACAAGTGAAAAAAAGACTAGTCTTCACTAGAAGAGTCCCAGTAAACTTACCCCAAGTTCAGACCTTACAATGCTCAGAGAAACGGCAACAAAACCAAGAGCTACTTCTCAGAAGCCTACAAGCCTCAGCATGTTAGATGTTAACATTTATGACGGTGCAATAAAAAAAGGCTGAACAAGTATGGCTTGTTTGGAAAGGTTGCCAGAAGAAAGCCCCTTCTTTCTAAAAAGGGGACATGGCAGCACTGTTAGGTTTGCAAAGTTGCTTTGGAACACACGGCAAGACTTCTGGAGCAATGTTCTTTAAACAGACTGAACTGGAGATGTTTGGTCTTGTTTGCAGGCATAGGACCTGGTTTCTTGCATGCATTGAATTGTCCATGAACTCCTCTGCATACCATCTGTGTGAAAGCTAAAGCTTAGGTAAAACTCAGCCATAACATGGTAAACAATCCCAAGCAAACCAGAAAATTTACAAAAGAATGGCTGAAAAAGAATCAAGGTGTTGCAATGTCCCAGTCAAAGTCCAGATCGATCAAAATGCTGTAGCAGGACCTTAGGGGGACTAAGCATAAACAAAAGCCTAAATGAACTAAAGAAATATGGTAAAGACAAGTGGGCCAAAATTTTTCCACAACAATGTGGCAGACAGATAAAGTCCTACCGAAAACACTTCAAATTATTGCTGCTTAAATCCCTTCTACAAGCTATTGAGTCATGGAGTGTGCTTAGTTTTTCCCACATTTGTTCCTCCATTTTGGCTTTAGTTTTGGTAAAAAATGACAGAATGTAATCTGTTTGTGTGATGTTTTACACCTAAAGATAGATTTAAATTCTTTAAAAACCTCTAAGATCCAGATGATTTTGTATTATGTCCTGATATGTAAAACCCGAGAACTGAAAGACTAAACCTAGAATCAAAAGTGTACTTTCTTTTTCTCATGGATTTATGGTAATACCACACTTGTTTAAAAAAACTCAGCTTTCCAGAATTTGTTACAGTTTATGATTATTTTATATATAAACAGCGGCGTAAGTATCATACCACTATGAAAGTCTTCAGGTTGTGTTTCTGTATTCCTGAGAGGCTTATGAAAATCAGTTGTTGGAGACACTACACAATCGGTTTGGTCTTTGGAATTGGAAACATACTGTGTAATCTGTGAAACCTTGTAGAAAAAAATAAAGAGTAAAATAAACCTGCAAAGTAAACAGTATATCATCAGATTGCTACTCTTTCTTTTACCATTTTTCCTAATCATTCTGATGGAGCACCACTCTACAGCATAATCTATAGATATTTGCTTTGGTCTCAGCGCAACCAACCACTGCGGGTCTCTGATACCCCTGTGGCCTAGCAATATGTTGTTTAGCCATTAAGTCATGTAAGAACCAACAAAAAGACGAATTTGCTTTTTACTAGAAGTATCAAGTTTTATTTTATTTTTTTCCTTAAAACAGTGTAGTAGGGCAAAATTTAATACATCAACTACATCATTGTGGGCAACAAGGCAATACTATCTGTAGATAGTTTAAAAAACTTTTTAGATTACCTCTATGGAAATATTTTATTTGGTATACTTTTGTTTAAATCTTGTCAAGTAATTCCAAACATTTGGGCATCTTAAAACAGAACATGCATTCTCTATTATATTCTTGAACAATACAATATATGCTATATTTACCTGTGCATGTAGATTGTCAGAACATATAGAACTATCCTTTACCAGCTCATGTTCTGTAAAAGTGTGCATGGAATCCAGTATATCCTGAATAACAAAACATCGACCTGATAAATTGGAAGAGGATGTAGCTCTCTTTATCGTAGAAATTGGCTTAACATTACCAGCGTCACCCTTGGGTATTTTTACCTTAGGTGGTACTTTAGAGAAATCAGGGAGCTTGTAGTGAACCTGTCCTTGACCATACTTTATTTCACTAGAAGAAAGTCTTCTTTCTTGGTCTTGTTTTGGATGTTGAACTTCCTTGTTCATAATATTAGTTAGTATTTGACACGGTTCTTTGCCTTCCTGATCATTATCAGACCCATCCTCTTTAAGTGATGCTTGATCAGTATCAGAATTTGATTTATTTATTGGGATGTTCTTTTGGTCATCTGTGTGTTCACTTTGGTATATTTCCAAACTTTCCTTTATACAATCGTTAAACTGATCATTAATGAGCTCATACTGGCTATGCATAGCACAGTTTTTTCTGCTAATACCTGTCTCATCGCTGCTCTCTGCAATGGATATTTCTGGCATTGTCTCATGGTCAATGAACTCATATGAATTTAGCAGACTTTCTTCATTAAAATGACGTAGGAGGACATCTGGAATAATTGTAGGAATGGAAAATAAATCATCATTGTTATGTGAAGTGTCCTCTTTGGCTTCACTTAGTTTGGAGATAGTCTCAGATAAACTAAATTCACTGTTACTGTCCAAAGAATAAACTGTTTCATCACTGGTAGTAGCAGACGCTATGCTAATGTTAACAGGCAGGCTTTCTTCTAGGCTTTCACTCAATTCTTGGGGACAATCAGAAGGAACAAGAGCATTATTTTCCAGAACACAGTCTAAGCTTGGAACTAGATAACACTCATGAATCCCATCATAAGGCAGATCTTCTTGTTCATCATCAGTGGTACCATCATCAGCTGTCCCGTGTAGGAGATGGCCCCATGACCCCTCAGGATGATTTGATGGCTGCTTGAAGTTATGATGATCTTTGCTATTAGCAGTAAAATCCATATGGAATGTGTAACGAGCATATGTAAAACATCAGCTGAGCCCTACAAAAATAAAAACATTCTGCTTAATGCCTAGTAGTATTTAAAAAATCTGTAGATCTCAATAGATTTATGGACAAATGTACAAATGCAGAGAGAACTTAGTTGAAGAAATACTGTACCTACTGCTTGAACTTCCATCCACTGACACTATCACTCTAAATTAGTCTTTGTTGACCTTTTTAACATCTCACAGTACATTAGTATGAGGTTTGAGGGATCTTAGGAAAATTAGACAGCAATGTTGCAGGGATCTCAGCTAATATGCACAACAATGTTCAAGGGATCTCGGTTTATGTACACAGCAATATTCCAGGGGTCTCCAAAGAAGCTACTAATGTAACACAAACCCTAAAAGAAAAATGCCATTAGATTCTTACCAGTGAAATTCTTAATTTTCTATTTTCTGGCGCCTTCACAGTTTCATTGATCCAGTCTTTACTTTGCATGATGCCTGTGCACTTTGTTTAACAATGCTTGCATCAGGTTACCTGTGTTGTAATTTAGGCTGCCCTGTTCATCTCACATGGCTGGTTGGAGCCACTATAGTTTGTAATAATACACCCTGTCATTTAGCTTTCTGTTTCTACTTTTCTACATTGCCAGGACGCTGTAACTCAGCAACCAGCTTGGAAAATCCTGTAATCATCTGCAACTGAACAGGGGGTCTAGAAACACAGCTCTGAATAAAGACTTTTTTGTTTGTCCAACAAACAAGAGCAAAGCTTGGTAAAAAAATATAGTGGCTCATAAAATACCTAGATGTTCATGTTGTGCACGTGTCAAAAAACCTAGGCCTTGTACAAATTTTGTCATATATAGAAATCCCCAGCACATTCTACTAAAAGACAGACCTTATTAACCTTTGATTTGAATCGGCATTTCCTGCAAATGCTTTTTAATGAATTTTAGAATGTATCGATCTGATTTAAGGTAGGCAAAATGGACCAAAATATTATTTTAAATACTCCCGTACTGGAAGATATCTGTCATTAAATGATATTGTTCATAAATAATAATGAATAATAATAATAATATTAATAATAAATAATGTAGAAATGAGAAAAATAAAGAAGAAGAATATGAAACAAGCATTCTACAAGATACAGTAAATACCAAGAAAAAATTATGTAGCTTACCCAATGCACTGTCAAGTCCAGTCTGCAGTAACACAACGGTTTATTTAACTGCACCTAGGTCCACGCTCACACACTCTCCTGTTACCTACTACACTGAAGAAAGCAGAGAGATCAGAAGGAGCAGCACATAGCATATGCTGTTCCATTCAATTTATTATTCTATTGAATCTGCTACAAATAGAGAGCAAAGCAAAACAAATGAAAACATCCCCTACCAAGGTCATTGTAAGAGGCAGTGGTGTGCAATGTGCAGTAACTCATAGCAACTAGTAAAACTTTAGTTACTTAATTTTTTTTAATTAGTAAACTCATGCTAGTAATTATATTTAGTAATTATTCATGCTGTCAATAGACACTAATATGTGACACCTGGGCATGTGTGTGACAGATTCATGCCCAGGAGCATAAGCGTGCATGTTATGTGGGTAGAAGCCTAGCTGGACAGGCAACACATCAAATAATCTGTATGGATGTCCACCACAGATATCGGGGTCACAAGGGATATTCAAAGCTAAGGCCTAGGCTGGGGGCTGAATGGCCTTTAGGCTGTATCACTTTGATCTGCGATCTATGACCCTGAACTTGTGCCTGACCTTTATTGCTGACCCAGCTTCTGTTTGATCTACCCTTGTCTAGCTATGCCTGCTGATTGCTGACTTTAGCCTAAACATCTAAACAAAACAATTTTGCTTTCTGCAGGTTGCTGCCCAAAGAGCTTTGCTGCTTGGTTGTTACCAACTCTTACCCGTGTCCAAATACCATCTGTACCAGAAAATGGTGCATGATTAGTGTACTCCTGAACATCTAACGCTAGCTCCCCTATGATCTAGTCACTAGTGCCTTCCATCTTCTTTGTAGCCCCAATCTTAGTTTCAGGGCTGTGCAAACAGTAATTTTGCAACAGACCACCCTTATATGTCTCAATATGTAAACAATTAAGAAGTTAGGAATCTGCTGTCATGTACACAAAAGCTTCAAGTAACTATAACATTTGCTTAACTAAGAGGTTTTGCACTCTGGCCCTAATGGATTGTAATGTCTTTCCCTTCCAAAACATTCAGATCATTCTAGCTAGGATGCACATATTTATACAGCTATCACTACTTTGTTTTACTATCTTTGTTTTACAAATAAACATTTAATATGACATCTGACTGTGGGTTGTCTACTGTATGTGTGAAGTTTAACTATTAAACTCTGTAAACAGCAGTCTTTGAAGCAAAGAGGATATAGAGACAGATACAAATATAAAACAGAACAAATTTGTAGAACTGACAGCAAATTTCCCTAAATTAGGTGTCTCTAAAAAAAAAAAAACTCAGTGTGTAGCTGTTTTGGTCATTTATGTAATTTATCAAACTGTCATTTATCATAACTTGTGTGCTAGTGACAATGGTCATCAGAACAAACAGTAAAGTTTAAACCTCCCCAATGGGGACACAGACAGCAACAGAATACTGAAAATTGACCTAACCCTGAAAGATAGCTTTTGCTATGGTAATAAACTTTACTATATTACACAATGACAATATACATAGCACTATTCTTTACCTCTAAGGCTGATTTGTATTGTGTTTGCTAGTCATATATGTTTATGGTCAAATGTCAATATACATACAAATTCATTGCGTGTAATACATGCACTCCAGGTTTGGCTTCATAAAGTAAATACTGGCAGGAAAGACTTGCTGCAAATGTTTTCTCTTCTCTATGTATTCACATTTATGAAAAGCAGGAATCCTTTACAGTTGCTTTTGTATAAAATGTATTTATATACAGCCTTGTTTGCTTTCTTAGGTCTGGAGGGTGTGTATTCTGCAAGACTTCTCTGTTTCTCTATTCATCTTCACCTACACAAATCAGTAATATATACCGTATATAGAACACAGTGAGCTGTTTTTTTATAATAGGGGCAATTTGAATATGTAAAGTAAGGGGCTTAAGGGATTGTTAAGAAATAGCCACAGGCACTGTCTTCAGTCCTCAGGAGAAAAGCTGTTACATTATAAAGGCTTAAATTTATAATGTTGGAAAAAAGAATGTTTTGCATGCTGTCATACTGTATGCATGCATACTGACCAATACGACTGCAGCCCTTTGGTTGTTCACTACACTTTTTGATATATAAAAAATTTTGAAGTAGGCTGATGTATTAATGTTATAACACAGAAAACAGCAAGATATGAAAAAAAAGGAAGTGCCACCACTGATTTATACATAAAAATGCTTTGGGATGAAATGAAAACAACAAGGAAGATATGCTGCAGAGACTGTTCACTTTGCAAGGTGACTGTACAGATACAAATACAGACTCAATTAATCATTTGTTGGCTTGCACACAACTTGGTATTCACGTGGACATTGGGTTTGCAAAGTGAACATAGACTTTGAAATGTATAGACATTTACTTAGCTTACTTAAAGCATCTTTTGCCCAATTTATCAGTTATTTATCTAAATCCAATGTGACAACTTTAAGGTTAGAAAACCCATAGAGAAAAGAAGTAAATATTCTGATGTTTCCATTAACATCCATAATGATAGAGAGAAAAAAGGATTTATTATTTTTATTTTTTTTACAGGTTTTATCCAATCTGTAAATCTGCAGATGGTAGAGGAGGTCTGTATTTATTAGGCATATCTTGCTATAGATCAGTTTTCAAAGACACAGTTCATTGTTCTTGTGCATCACATAATAACATGTGTGGCTAATGTACAAGAACAGACAAAAGCATATATGAAGCATAGTAGTACATGTAAAGGATCGTGTTGGAGCTGCATTAGATTAGGGTCCTTTCAATATGTATGATACTTAAACATGTTACCACCCAAAACATGCTTTGCAGATACATGGGTGTTAATGAGTTAACAGTGTGATTTGTTCCTATAGCCTGGTTCAAGCCTGCGTGGTGCAGCACCATGATAGTTACTTGTGTAACACATACTGGTGCCCAATGTACCTTGCTAATGGACCTACACACTACTATGTATTGTGTTGCTTTGTGTTAGAAAATAAGTGCATATTATTATTAATATTATTATTAATAATAATAATAAACAGGATTCTTATAGGACCAACATATTACACAGAGGTGTATTTTAAATAGGGGTTGCAAATGACAGACTAATACAGACAGTGATACAGAAGGAGAGGACTCTGCCCCAAAGAGCTTACAATCTAGGAGGTGGGGGAATTTACACACAATAGG
>NC_092865.1:38046249-38047930 GCF_032062135.1 Pyxicephalus adspersus | reverse complement strand
CCAACGAGAAAAATTGCAGGTGTGTACGCAGCTTAAGGTGAAATGGAAGCCAATGGAGAGAACTACAAAGAGATGCAGCAGATCTCGGAGGAGCGGAGGGAAGGATGAATGAGTCTGGCTGCATCAATCATAATAGGTTGTAGGGGAGAGAGTTGGGTTAGTGGAATACCAGAGAGGAGGAGGTTACAGTAGTCCAGACGAGAGATGATAAGAGCGTGTACAAGGAGTTTGGTGGTCTCAGGGGACAGGTAGGGGCGGATTTTGGAGATGTTGCGTAGGTGAAAGTGAACTGGAAATGTTCTGAATATGGGGGGTGAATGAGAGGGCAGAGTCAAAGGTGACACCAAGACAATGAGTCAGGGAGAAATTTGGAATTTGAGGGGGGGATGATGATGAGTTCTGTTTTATCCAGGATAAGTTTCATAAATCGGTCAGACATCCACGATGAGATGACTGACAGGCAGCATATGTATTTACTGTGCACTAAAATGCGTTATCCCATTCATTTTGCTGCCTCAATGCACAGGAATTCATTCAATGCATGTTAATACACATGCAATACTGTACCCACATGGATAGAACCCCAGCCTGACAACTTTTACTTAGTAAACAAACCCCACCATATCTGATTCACACTTTCAATCTTTCAGTTGTGCAATTGTCACAGCAAGGCCGCCATTGGGAGGGGGCAAGGGGTAGTTCTGTACCACGCCTAGATCAACAAAGGTTTTTGATCAGGCTCAGTGTCTACCCAACAAGTTGTCCTGTCTGGGCAGCCACTAGCAGGAGCTGTGCATGTGTAGGACATTTCAATGCACATGCAGAATTAATTAATGGCTGCCAGGAGAATCATAAATTGGACTTAGGCCACGTTGGATTTTTGGCATTGGAAAGGATCTTTCAGGATCCTTTCTAAGGACAAAAGACTTAAGGTGCATGATTGAGCGCTGTACATACAGTGCCATTCTGCTCTATGAAGAGGGGTTAGGGGAGAATGACGGTGCGGCACCCCGCTGTGCTCTCTCTCCTTCACTTGCATTGCGGTTGTTCATCGTTCAGGGATCTGCCAGGACAGATCCATGAATGACGTTGGACGGCCGCTGTACACACGTGATAATCAGAGAGGAATCATCTGACGTGTGTACGTAACTTTAGAATCACCAGCTTGCAGCCAGTCGAGGTGACAGCTCTTATCCAAGGCTGCTGGCCTTCCTTTCTGGTATCCTAAACACAACACCTGCACCTGGCTTCCTTCTGGTTATGGCATAGAGAAAGTTCTGGATCACAGCCCCCTTACCTCACGTCGGAGCACACCCTCTGGGCTTACTTCACTTTTCTAACATGGGGCAAGCCTTGAAATACCTTTCAGATCTCAGGGAACCCCTTCTATAATTACCATATCCACAGCTCAGTGTATATTAGTGTGGTGGCCAGTGGGAAGAATAACCCTTACATTACTGGTCAGTGGGAAGAATAACGCTTACTATAATATAGAGAAGGGTTCCTCAACCAGGGATCCTCCAGAGGTTGCTAGGGATTCCCAGAGCACTCTGTGCCTTTCAGGTCAGTGACACCAATCATATTTTTAGCTATCTGTAAGGGTGACATTCTTCCCACTGGCCAGTAATGTACACGTTATTCTTCCCACTGGCCAGTAATGTAAGGGGTATTCTTCCCACTG
>NC_092865.1:38041735-38044803 GCF_032062135.1 Pyxicephalus adspersus | reverse complement strand
CCAGTAATGTGGGGGTTATTCTTCCCACTGGCCGGTAATGTGGGGGTTATTCTTCCCACTGGCCAGTAATGTGGGGGTTATTCTTCCCACTGGCCAGTAATGTGGGGGTTATTCTTCCCACTGGCCAGTAAGTTATGGGGTTATTCTTCCCACTGGCTCTTCTCTATATTATAAACGTATGTAGATCAGGGCTTTCCTTCTCCTCCCTAATGACAGTTCGTGTAGTTATTGTAGTACAACTTTCTATTGTTCCATTTAGTTGTCATGGAAGCAATATTACAAATATTGCCCCTCCCCAATAAACTCTTGTCATTTTATCGCACTGTTTAGCCCGTCATTTATTGCTGTGTGTTTTTTTCTGTCAGCCGTTTCTCACAGCTTATTTGTAACATCCCCACAGAATGCTGACAAGCTCTGCCCACCACAGCAGCGCTTCTCGGTCCACAGAGCAGACAAGCACCTTCAACTTATGTTGGCCAATCACAAGTCACCATGCACTTCATCTGCTTCTGTGACTGGTCCGTCCAAATGTCGCGCCCTCCCCTATTTTTACCTCAGGATGACTGTAGCTGGGGCTGTTGGAGTTTCAAACGGGTTGTGGGAGTGGTCTGAACAGGGGGCGGGGCGTGGCATCGAAGGGAGGAGGAGGGGAGCGAGTGGGGAGCGCAGGGTACTGGGACATAGGCACGGGGTTACCGGACAAAGGTAAGTGACTGCTGCCGTGCTGTGACCGTCCGGTGTTCTGTATGCTTGGGAATGTTTGTCTCCCGGCTGACTTTACGGGGTCACTCCGGTATGGGGTGGTCAGCAGGCCGTGTAACTCTTTGTGTGCTGGAGAGTTTGTCAATAATAGGAGCAGCAGGCTCTGCCCAGGACATGGGGTGTAATGCCCATGTGCAGTCAGTGGAGGGGGTCAGTGTGCAGTGGTGAGCAGGAGCTCTGTGTGTTCTCAGCAGTTGTGTGTCTCTGCCATGCCTCATGTATGAAGCATGTATTTGTCACCACCTTACAATTCATGGACTCACATTTTTGTGTTGTCACAGTGAAGCATCACAGCGGTGTGTGTTTACATGCGCTAAACGTAATGCGTTATTACAACCACCGCAGTGGGTTCTTAAAATACATTGTCTTTATTTCTAGAAAATTGAGAAGTGTGCTTCCTTTCCAACACCATGTCCTCATTATAAACTAAAACTTAAATAAAATAGGTTGAAAAAAAGGCCCACCAGGCTTCCCAAAAGGTGAAGGTGGCATTGGCCCTCTGACCTGAACCCAAATCCTGCAGATTTCTAATGTAAACTTCAGCTGTCTTTTCATTGGCTGGCACCTTGCAGTTATTTACCCTGTCAACCTGATTCCAGGTCCTGGTCACATCCGCCATGTGTATTACCAGCATTTATCCATATGGATTTTTTGTTTGCAGCTGTAAAAGTTATTATAATTGTTCTGATTCCCTCCTCTGTGGCACCTGTGATTTGTACATCATGGTGGAGGCCATTGTGAATATTTTATTCCTGGTAGTTTATGCCTGCAGTGTGTGCGGTGCTGCAAATGACGCACATCTTTACGCTGTGTTAACCCTAAAAGTATTCAGTAAAACTGACTGTATTATTATCTTGTATTCACATAGTGCTGACATATTACACAGCACTTCATGATCATGTCACTAAGTTCCCCCCATGGTCTGTCACCACCATAACCATTAAGACACATTTTGAGGGATTCATTAACCCAACTGCATGTTATTTTGGAGGAAATCCATGCAAACATTAAGAAAACAATCAAACTCCATGAAGATAGTGTCCTGGTCAAGGGTTGAACCTGGGACCCTGTTGCTGACAAGGCCAGACTGCTGTCCACTGAGCCAACCATGCTGCCCAATGTTAAGTTATAACAGATATTTTTAGGCCAATTAGGATATATAGCTCTATTCACCAGAAATGAGTAGAGCGTAATAAGTAAGTACTGCATTTTTTATAGCAGTAACAAATATTATATTGCAGTGTCCTAATAAATGGCTTTAAAAACACCCTTTGGCCTGGCATCACACCTATGTGTCATATCATTAATGCACGATTCACTTTTGGCTGAGCTACCTTCATTAGAAGTGGTTCCTCTGTGCACCAGTTCCCCTCTATTTACAGTTAGGAACCATATGGGTGTTGTGGTGGAATGTCCAGTTTTGGTGTGTTGCTGCTGTTTGGATTATCACATGTGCAGTAACGGCACCAGACAGGTGTAATAGGGACCTTAACCTCCCTGGCGGTAATCCCGAGTGTGGCTCAGGTTAATTTTCAGTACCAAAAGTGGTAACCCCGAGCCATACCACGGTGGAATTGCCAGGGAGTTTAAATAGCTTACCTGGTAAGCGGTGCCCGCAGCATCCTCCAACAATGCCTGGCAACTTCTTCCTTTGGCAATGCCCAGCCGGCATCTGTGTCCCTGGCGTGTGAATGTTGGGGGCATGAGGCCAGGGGAAGCAGATACCGGCCAGGCACCTGTGTGCAAGCCTGAGGCTGTGGGGCGGGAGCATGTGGCTGGGAGGTGGGACCAGATGGGAAATTTAAAATAAGTATTTTTAAATGTACCGCTTTTACATTTAAAAATACTTATTCTTCATAGTGCCAGGGAGGTTAATGTTTACTCCTCATTTGTTGTCATGTGAACAATTTCCATATTTAATGTTAATATTGATGCACACGCTAACATGAGTGAGGGGTAAACGCACCAGACAGTGTAAGAGGCCCAGATATACTTGTGACAACAGTAAATCTTCCTTTGGGGCTGTGAGAGAGTACAAGGCTGGGTACACAACGTGCAATAGATGTCGTTCATTATCCTCTCCAACCACAAAAGACTGCACGAAGCATGAATGAGTGCTGTACATATATCGCCGTTCTGCTCTGTGGAGTTTCATTCTGATCCTTCCTCGTTTGTCATTTGTGGATCCGTCAGGACAGTCATCAGAACCACGGACGACGATGGCTGTACACAAGCCAGATTCTCGTCTCATATCAGCCCTGAGCCGATTATTGGACGAGAATCGTCTGATGTGTGTGTGTGTGTGT
>NC_092865.1:38041270-38041684 GCF_032062135.1 Pyxicephalus adspersus | reverse complement strand
TTTTTTTCATCAGATAGGACCTATTGCTGTCCTGATTTTAAAGCAAGTGTGCAGTTATACTTTTAATAATTGGGTGGTCTACCAATAATATCATGAAAGTCATGATATCCACTCCTGATCTAGACCTGTTAGACACCCTGAGAACACTGGCTTTGATCCCTTTTTTTCTTGAAAGCTGTTTAGATTCACTAACGTTTGCTTCTAGACCCCCAAGAAACCCAAAATATTATTCTGCATTCTCATATAAATGTTTTCTCCTCGCCTAAGGAACCAGAGGAGAATTGTCCCACATCTGGCAATCAACTTCTAAATGCTTTATTAATGTCATCACTTGAATATTTCTATAAGACAGTTCAGGGTGCCTCAGACAAATGTTTGGGTGTTTTAATGCCCTAAACCAGGGGTCTGCAACCT
>NC_092865.1:38032755-38039383 GCF_032062135.1 Pyxicephalus adspersus | reverse complement strand
TAGACTAGCTAATGAATATTTCTGAAGATTGCTGTATTCACAGGGAAAACAGCAATAAAGCATACTATATGTGCTGTCAGTGTATGGATAATGTGCTATTTGTTTCAGTCTGAACATGTTGAAGCATGCCACTCTACTCCGACTTGCTTGTTTAGTGTGAATATAATGGAAGCAATGAATGCTGGATTTACTTTCATTGAAGGTGCTTTTTAAGATTGTTCGGAAAAGTTAACAGATGGCAACTGGTATTATGTTTCTTGTTGCATAGTAATAAGATATTGTTACATGGATTGGTATTGCTGTAAAGAATGTCAGATTCACATGCTTGTGTTGTGAAGAGGTGCATTAAAACACAATAAACATTTTTATTGGCTCTGTGTTGTTGGGCTTTGATGCAGAGATGTAAGCGCATTGCACATTGTGTTCTAAAAAAACAAAAAAATTAGATTCCATAGGGGTGCAACAATGACCATCCATTGAAAGTGAATAGGCTGCCTTAACATGTGTGCACTATCTGCAACAGTTTGTGTCTGTCCTGAGTTCATACCTATAAACTAAAGACCATCATTAACCTTTAACAGGTTAATGACAGATAAAATTTGTGCATCATTAAATGAACACTAAGCCCAAAATGAATGCACAATAAACTGTCTCTCTGCTACAGAGTTGTTTTGGTTTATTTGGCCTTTTTCATCCCGGCTCCCTGTGATGATGTCTGTGGTATAATTCTTTTGCATTCTTGCACAATACAAGCAAAGCCATGGATGTGTTGGTTGTGAGGCCCTGAAAGATGCTGAGAATTAGAGCTGTAGGGAACAAGTATATCTGAGGAAACCACTTGAGGAGTAGTGGTGGTTTTGGAGAACCAACTTGTATATTTATGCATTTTTATTCCAACTATTTGTCCTGCATCGTTTTCCTAGAGTCCTTAGTTATGTAACCATCTGTCCCCATTAGGAGCTCACAATATAACGTTCCTACCATATGAGGGGGTGCTGAGAAGTTCCTGGCTTTGCCCAGAAAGAAGAGAGCCAGAGATATGAAATAACACATTTATTTTTTTTTTAAGCATAATGTACAGGGCAGTAGGCTGGAATATTTTAAGTGCTGTCAATGAAGAGAAACAGAGCATTGCTTGTTCTAACATTACAATACAAACCTGTATTAATATTTTCATTGGCCCCTAGAGTGAACTTGCATCAGGCTACCCATGAGCCTAAAGCCTTAACCCATGACAAGCAATTAACAGAAGGAGAAGGAACAACAATGAAGATATCACTATGCTGTGCATACACCATTCAAACATAAAATACAATTTTTGGTCCCATCATTAAAACTAAAATTTGCTCTTGGGTTGTTTACAGGGCAGGGCAATTGGTCATTTACAGCAAAAGATAACGCCCTCTAGGCTCTAAATTCTATAGCCCATTTTAACTTGCCTAAAGCTGCAGTCATGTGACACTCCAGGTTGGTCTTCCGGCACCAGCAAGCGTGGTGTCATTGCAGCGATAGCTCAGTGTTCCCCTGACATGGAAGTGGTGTTTCTTTACAAGGTAAGACCTGGTTTGTGTTACATGGGGAGTGGGAGTAAGGGATGGGCAAATTTCAAATATTCCAAGAGATGGTCTTTAAAGCCTATCTCCAGCATGTACCTTCTGAAGACCTGCTATTTTATTATCCTGGTCCATTCTGATGGATGAAGTGTTGTTTTTATCCTGCCTCCTGCATATTCTTTTTTGGCTCTTCGGGTCTAGTAGAGTGGTAAAAAATACTAGTTGTGAAAATATAGCACTGTTTTGTTTTTTTTTAAATGGATTGCTTTTGATTTTTAATTGAAGAATTGTCCTGGTGGTCTTGGAGACTGGTTTGTAAAAATTTAGAAACTACCTTTAGATGCTAGTTTATAGAAATGTGTGTTAATGACTAGCAAGCAATGTTAAAATTGAAATATTTCTACATTTTCTTGACTCCACCTTTTATAAACTTTTACTTAAAAAAAAATTGTGCATAAATCAGTTTTCATAGGTGTAAATTAAAATAGGCTTTTGATAATCGCGGTGTGCTTCATTGGCAGTAATCGGCTTTCTTGATGCTGGGTGCTTGCTTTTTTATATGTTATATGACATCATCGTTAATTATATAATCCAAGGCTAAGGTGATTCTAAATAGCTTTGATGCAATCTGAAACCTCTTTAAAACTTGGCCAGCATGCTACCTTCTCTGCAATGATTCCATTTCACATCCCAGAATCCTGCTTGCGTTTGTCACCATAGCTACAGTGGGACATATGTCTCTCTAAGTCATTGACTGCTCAGTCAGCATGGATCACTTTGCTTTTTCCACTCTGTGAGGGCTGCTTAGGTCTGTTGATGGAAAGACAAAAGTGAGCCTCTTGTGTTCCTTCTACAGAGCAGAAACCGAATGGATCCAGAAAGGATTCAAGAACCAGGCACCCCTAAGGGCAGCATTTCATACCTAAATAAATGAAGATCTGGGTGCATTAAATACTTGGCGTTGTCCTATACTTTGGAAGTATTTCTCAGTCGCAGAGGAAAAAAGATTGGTGCAAACCCAATACAATAAACACTTTGCTAATTTCTTATTTAATGGTTTTGAGAATGCATCTTGATGGAGGGGACTGAAGTTTTAATAAGCATGCGTGAAGACCCTGTAGTTGCATCAATTGCTTTTTTTTTTTTTTTTTTTTTTTTTTTTTTAACATTTCTGTCTGTGTTGAGGCAGCCATCTTACACAGTATTGTCACCTACAAATCATCTGGGACTAAAGTCAAAGGTAGCAGTGCCTTTGCAAATTAGTCCACTTCTATATATATATTTTTTTTTTAATAATTAAAATTTTTTATAATTTTTCTTTAGATCAGAATCCAAATGTGATCTGCCTCCAGCAAACTACAGGATAGGTTTGGTAAAGACCAGTCACTCTGCCCAAGAAGTAAGCGCACCAGTGACTGGTCTTTATTAAAAGATGGTGCTTTATTGTCTTTTGTGTTATGCTAGATTACTGCAAAGGAATGACATAAAGAATGAAGTGGCAATACAGTATTAGTGTCTGGAGTTCAGGTTTAGTTCAGTTGTATGATTAACCTTCCTTTAAAGGAATATTGTTTTTTAGAATATAGAAAGTGTGCTGCTGTTGGTAGTAGTTGGCCCAGGATCTATGTGCCTGATTGTAATAATGGCCTCCTAAGAAAACATGCTGATTTTTTGAATATTGTTTATCACAGTTGTCCCCTTGCTGTTATTGAGTGGGCAGTGTTATACGAGCGGGTGCTGAGAAGTTCCTGGCTTTGCCCAAAAAGAAGAGAGCTAGAGTTATAAAATAACAAATTTATTCAACATATTCCCTCCTGAGACTGACGCACTTGGTACAGCGTAGTTGCAGTTTTTCTAGACCGTTCAAATAAAAGTCCTTTGGTTGGGCAGCAAACCAGCTCACAGCAGCATCTTTGACGTCAGAAATGTTCTCAAAACATTAACAGACAGATAATAGTCCCAAGGGGCCAGGTCAGGTGAGTAGGGGGATGGCATGGTAGACCAGTTGAAAACCAAGGGTGTTCAATTTGCCAGCCACAACGTTGGACGTGTGCGCAGGTGCATTGTCTTGCAAAAAAAGGATCCCTTTGGTCAACTTACCACCGCGTTTCCTCTTAATTGCCTCCTTCAGCTGGTCCAGGAGGAGGTTAGCATCATACTGTCCGGTGATACTACACCCCTGAGGTAGGTAGTCTATCAACAGAATACCGTCTTTGTCCCAGAAAAAGGACGCTATGACTTTTTGGCTGATTTTCTGGGTTCGGAACTACTTCGGCCATGGAGACCCGCTGTGGCGCCATGCCTTTGACTGTTCCTTGGTTTCAGGATCATAGATGTGGAGCCAGGTTTCATCCTCGGTCACTAACCTAGCCAAAAAGTCCTGTGCAGCTTCAAAATGGGCCGAAGCTGCTTTGGATGCTTCAACTCGTTCCTTCTTCTGATCACTGTTCAAACATTTCGGCACCCACTTCTCTGAAAGCTTGCTCATGTCTAGGATAGTGGTGATAACAAATCCAACAAGCTCCCGTGAGACGTCAAGTATCCGGGCTATCTTTTTTGTGCATATTCGCCGGGCCTAAATAAACAGCTCATGGAAAGCATTGCAGGTTGCCGGGTCAGTTGAGTTTGGGGGTCGCCCACTGCGGGGCTCATCTTCAACGGTGAAATGCCCAGTCTTGAAACGAGATATCCAGGTTTTGAGAGTGCTATAGGAAGGACACTTCTCCCCCAGTGTTTGTGACATCTCTGTGTTAATGTCCTTTCCTGACTTTCCCTGGAGAAACAAAAACTTCATGGCGGCCCGTAACTCCAACAACTTAAAACTTACTTGTGCCTCTGCCATCACAGTTTCTCACTAAAAGATAAAACCATTTTAAGAATCACAAAAATTGCAAAGACCTGATATTTGCACAGTTACATACTAAGATATTAGGCTGTCATATGCACCCACACTAATTTTTCTATTTCATTTGGAAGGGGGCAAAGCCAGGAACTTATCAGCACCCCCCTCATCACTGGCTTTGATATTGTGTATGTATATATGTGTTTGTGTGTATGTGTGTATATATAGTGTATGTCTTTTTGCTCGGTTAGAAATGATCATTAACCCTAATAGTTTAGAACACTTGAAAAATACTTTTTTTTTTTTTTTTTTTTTTTTTTTTACTGTGGTGCAGTTTGATGTGAATGAAGCACAGATGGGGTTGACCAGTTTACAGTGTGTATTCAATCTGTCCGAGCTAATTAGGGTTTAATGTCTGCAAATAATTTGTGACAAATCGCAAAAAAAGTGGAAGATTTTAGAGAGCCAATCACAAGTGTAAACCAGCAAAGCCATTCTTTATTGGTTTCAAGTAATGAAAGTTTGAAAAATGATATTCAAATAATAAGGGGGTAGACTGATACTAATTGATAATGTCAGTTAACATGTGTTGGCCAGGGCAGACAGCCTGAGAGGAGATTAGCCGAGATTACCCATGTTGTGTTTTTAATCTTAGCCTGGTACCAATAGCAAAGCATATTTTCAAAATCATTCCTCCCTTTACTTCTTGCACTATCCCTGAACCCCCCACCCCCCCTGCACAGCTTTCCTCGGTGTTTGGGATTTTCCTTGAAGACTCCCTGTTAAGAGGGATGGCTTTTTCTTCAAAATGTTGGCATTTTTGTAGAGCTCCGTGCTGAGAATGTCTGCCATGACGTTCTGTCTAGGTTGTAGAAAATCTCCAAGGTATTGAATCAAATGTATTTTCACTGCGGTTTTCTTTTTTCAAGTATATTTGATAACACAATCTGATGTATCTGATAAAATTTTGTTTTAAAATACAATTTTTACCTATATATGATTTTATGTTTGTGAATAGATATTTTACATTTACATCTAATTTATTTATATTTCCAGAGAGGTTTTTTATTTCTTTTGTTAATAAGATGTGTAGAGGTTGTGCGCGTGATTTTTTTTTTGTTTTTTGACTGTTTAACATGAATGTTGACACTGTTTTTTTACTAATTGTATTGCTGTTGGTTGTGACTATTATGATCTCGGAGAGACAAGTACTTGTTTTTGTAGCTGTTTGTAAAGATGAGCTCTCTACAGTGTGACTGCAGGAAGTATAGTTTAAAAATATTCAATTTATTTCAAATAATGCCTAAAAAAAATACTGAAGTACTTTTGGTTTGTTCAGTTGGAAAGGTATATAGTTGTACAACCAGTTTTTGGGTAGATGAGAGCTCTCTGTTTTGCCAGTTGTTTGAATTTTGAATGAAAAAGCATTTTTATACAATTGCATACAAAAGTTGCAATATTTGTGTTGCCTGTGTTTCCCATTCTATAATGTTGCTCTAGAAATGGTGAGCTATGCTGCAAATATTGTACATGTGAGTGACCTGTACAAAGACTCTGTTCTACTTTCTAAAATGTTGATTGGTCGGCATTGCTCCTGTTTAATAATTTGTGAGATCTTTGTAAGTGAAGATCCCTGCTGTTTCCAAGCTGAAACATCATTAATCATTCAAATCCAGTATTACAAAGTATTAACCCCTTGCATGTGGCATCTAGTGAATGCATGACATCTATTCATTATAGATAACTGATTTATTATCCTGCAACATACCTTCCCTTTATTGGTCTCATAAACAACAATACTCTGTTTTAAGAATGGAGGCATCCTGTCTGGAGCTGGCTTTGGAAGGAGAAAGGTTGTGCAAGGCGGGAGACTGTCGAGCTGGAGTTTCCTTTTTTGAGGCGGCTGTACAGGTGGGAACAGAAGACCTGAAAACTTTGAGTGCCATATACAGTCAACTGGGAAATGCTTATTTCTACCTGCATGAATACAACAAAGCATTGGAATACCATCATCATGATCTAACACTAGCCAGGTAATTGCAAACATCTTTTTTACTAGGAATGTGGTGCCTGCTTTAAAGGATTTACTATGGAGTATCACGGTTTTGATGAAGCGTAAATAGAAAGTGTACAGTAATTTTTTTTCCATGCTATAGCTACATAAAGAAATTGTTCACCATGCATGAGTTATTGTACAAGTTTGATTTTTCTCCACTCTGTATGTGGGAGTTGT
>NC_092865.1:38007630-38031756 GCF_032062135.1 Pyxicephalus adspersus | reverse complement strand
ATTTCAGGGGCTCAAAAGTAAATGGACAATTTACTTAAATGCTGTTTCATGGGCTGGTGTGGTGGTGTAGTCTGGAATAGTGAAAGTGGAAAATTCTTGAATGGCCAAGTCAGTCACCTGATCCGAACCCAATTGAGCATGCATTCACTTGTTGAAGACTAAACTTCGGACAGAAAGACCCACAAACAAACGGCAACTGAAAGCCGCTGCAGTAAAGGCCTGGCAGAGCATTAAAAAGAAGGAAACCCAGCATCTGGTGATGTCCATGAGTTCAAGTCATTGCCAGCAAAGGGTTTTCAACCAAGTATTGGAAATTAACATTTTATTTTCAGCTTTTTAATTTGTCCAATTACTTTTGAGCCCCTGAAATGAAGTAATTGTGTTAAAAAAAAAGAAAACAAAAACAAAAAAAAGGCTTTAGGTTCCTCACATTTTTATGCAATCTTTTTGTTCAACCCACTGAATTAAAGCTGAAAGTCTGCATTTCAACTGCATCCGAGTTGTTTCATTTAAATGTGGTAATGTACAAAATTAGAAAAAAAAAGTTGTCTCCGTCCAAATATTTATGGATCTAACTGTACACAAAGACATGCAGTTTATTTGGACATATGGGTATTTCTGCAGTGGCCACTTGAAAAACGCTATTGTCTAGCGCTGTGTGCGTTTTTTAAACGCAGGTAAGCATGTTACCACATGAAGTTATATTGCTAATTGAAATAGGCACTCCCTAAAGAAATTGCTTTATATGAAATGTGTTGGCTTCCTATAATTTTGTGCAAAACATAATTGTAGGTTTGCTCACATGGACGCACTTGTAATATAAGTTTAGTGGCTATGTAATCTTTTGTAGTAATAGCAGTAACTACAAACCCATTTATTGCAGAAGCTATGCATTGGTTTTATTGATTGTACAACTCCTACTGGTAAAACAGGGTGTTTTGGGTGTTCTATAAATTATGTTACATTTTTTTTTTCTTCCAGAACAATTGGAGATAGACTTGGGGAAGCCAAAGCCAGTGGAAACCTTGGCAACACTTTAAAAGTTTTGGGTAATTTTGATGAAGCAATTCTATGCTGTGAGAGGCACTTGGACATTTCACGAGAGTTGTTTGATAAGGTATATTAAATTTGCTGTCACATATTCAGTTCCTCTTGCAGAGTATGTGGCTGTGCCCATCTCAAATGTCATGCTTGCTTGGGTGCATCCTTCTGATAAGAGCCCTCATTATCTATTTATGATGGAGATCATCTTACAGTGAATCCACAGACATTTTCAGATACAAGCCATCTTGTTTAGCAATATTTCAAGCTGTTCGAAGAGAAATAATATTTAGAACATCTGTGGAAATAAGGACATTTGTAAAGAAATTTTTATTAATTATATAAATGTATAGTAATTTATGTATTGTCAAAGGTTTATGATGCTTTATAAACATAACAAATTGTTAAAAATGTATGGTTTGTGTCACTAGATTATGTAAAATTTGCCAATCTGATTGTAAAAAAATTTTTTGACTGTATAATGGGGAATTGCCCACTTTGTGTTTACATTAAGATCCAAGATTAGGAGATTTTCCACTGACTATATACAGATAATGTTTAAAGGCTGCTGTAATTGTTTTTTCCCAGTTGCTTCCATGGGTTTGGAATGCAACATAGGTCCAAAGTGAGGTTTTTTTTTTTATAGGGGATACAGAGCTTTTTTTTTTTTTTTTTTTTTTTTTTGTTACCTTACCAGTTACTCTAAGTTAAGGTAACAAAGTATCTACGAAGTTATTTTTATTTTTTTAACAGCTGTACTCCTGTGTAACAAAAAACAGTCCAAACACTGTGCTATTAACCAGATGATGCCTGTTTTACATAGTTATTGCAGTACACAATACTTTGTATTTTGCAGTACACAAGTACTTTGTAGCAGTAGGTGAGAAGCATAAAGAGAGTGCACTTGTCCTCTATGTCCCCATTCAGACTTGCCTGTACATCAAAATAGCATGTACATAAAATGGATTTCTGGCAAGAATGTTACAGACTGAAGAATGCTTGCATCCTTTTCTGAAAGGCTTTTCTGATTTGGGTGTCTTAACAATAAATACACAAAGACTATGAACTGGGTCCTGGGTCTTTTTACTGTAGATAGCCTTTTCTTCAGGTGTCTTTGTCACTGCCTATGTGATGTGGACACTTCCACCTGGCTGTCCAGTGCTGGGTTCTGGTCTGAGTTAACAGAGTCTGCAGTTGATGATGTTGTTGCTGTGCTACATTGCTTGGATGTTGGATTCAAGAGAGTATATCTCCACATGAGGGAAAGCATTCTGCTTCAGTTAGAAGGGAATGGAAGGTGGGTTATTTTTGTTTGGGTGGGCTTTAAACTCAAGATCAGCTATGTTACTGCTGAAAAATCTTCTGGGATACTTACTTGCTGAGACATGTCCAATAGTATTTTAGATGTTCTACCTTTTATCGTGGCTTTACTACTAATAAAATCTATGTCCTAGGAATTGGAATCTGCACTCTCATGCAGAAGATGACAAGGTGCATCTAATAGTGGAACAACAACTTAAAATATCTGGGCACAGCAAAATCTATTTTCAGTCCTTTTATTGTTTCAGTGGGGCAAAGCTCAAATGAGCTCTCTGACTTTTTACTCACACTGTTTCATATCAAAAATTTCCCCAGGCTTGCAGAGTGTTTCCTGAATGACATTTGATAGAACAGTAAATTAGTGACCTCGTTTGTTGCCTTGAAGTAAGACACTTGACCATTGATGGGTTTAGTTCGTTTTACATTATGTTCAGTATACCTTTTTTTCTTTTTTTTTTTTTTCTTTCTTTTTTGAATTTGTTTAAAGCTAATCTGCATGATCAAATGGAGATGTAGAGCACTGTTATTTTCTAATCCAAACAGGTTGGAGAGGCTAGAGCGCTATACAACCTGGGAAATGTGTACCACTCAAAAGGAAAGAGTTTGGCGTGCATTGGGACGCGTGATCCTGGGGAGTTTCCAGAGGAGGTGAAAATGGCTCTACAGAAGGCTGTGGATTATTATGAGTAAGTTGTTTTCAAGGACACTGGACTCAGACTTGTGCTTGGTACGATAGTATCCAATTTTATTTATTTTTTATTATGCCTCAAAGATCTGTTGAGCTTTCTATAAAATTCCATCTAATGCAGCTTCCTGTGATGGTGGGGCAATATTGGTTCTTTGCACCGGGTTTTTAAGTAGGGTTATCAATCTGTCTACTTTCCTACTTTCACTACTGTGGGATGAAAATAAATTGTGTGTGTTGGGGGGGGGTCCTGGCTATAAACTGTAGCTTGTATATCAGCGCCTGTCCATACCCAGTCCGGCCCATTTCTTTCTGAATAAGCTGCATTTTCTGGGAGAATGAGAATGTCAGACACAAACAGATCTTCTGGGTCTTTTTATGATTTCCCTATATGTGTTTGAGTTGCTATTTTAGTCACTGATTGTCCTAAATATTTGTAATTAGGCTGTCATCTCTGCATAAAATTTAAAATTAAAAACAAATGTATTTGTAGATACTATAAACTTTTTTTTTTTCCATTAACAGAGCTAACCTAATAATTGTAACAGAATTGGGAGACAGAGCAGCCCAAGGGCGTGCATATGGAAATCTTGGGAACACACACTATCTCTTAGGAAATTTCCGAAATGCTGTCATGTCCCATGAACAGGTACAGTACCTGTGTTTTTTTTTTTTTGCCTTTTAATTTAATGCACCTCTATACATACAGCTACACGACCCTTTGGTCTTTTGTAAGCCTAGCAATTCATGTTTGTCTTTTTTAAAATAAATACATTTTTGTGTTACATCTTGGTCCTTTGAGTATTAACTGCTTTTTTTATTTGTCTTACAGCGACTTCTTATTGCCAGGGAATTTGGTGACAGGTCAGCAGAAAGAAGAGCGTACAGCAATCTAGGAAATGCATTTATCTTCCTTGGTGAATTTGAAATGGCAGCAGAGTACTACAAGTAAGCCCTCTTCTACATATATACAATGTAATCCCTCCCCCTCCATCAGCACCATTACCACCTCCTCCTTTTTGATTATTTTTTAAGCAATATCCATTTTATGCATTAGGATATGTTGATTGATAATAACCCATATTGTGTTGACAATTAATATCCAGTGATTTGACTTTAGTAACTGTCATTTTAGACTGCTGAAATGTATCTATTTAGTAGCTTTGGAAAAAAAGGCTTTTATCTATAGCTGTTAAATGTATTTGCAGTATAGGAAAACTTGTTTAAAGTATGTTTGACATTTCTCATGAAAGCTGTTGAAGTTAACTGATGCATTATTTTCATGAGTCATTTTCTGCTTGGTAATGCACTGCCAAATCTTAAATATTTGGCTAGAGTTGGTGAATTTCTTTTAAAGCAAAGTGATGGCTTTATAGTGATTTAAATCATGTAAGTAGATTACAGTTGTGTTTTAAAGAGCAGTAATTAATTAATGCAGTTTTTCTAACGCAATATCATGGGTCTGCATTGTGTTTCTGCAGGCGCACATTGCAGCTGGCCCGTCAACTGAAGGACAGGGCTGTGGAAGCACAGAGCTGCTATAGCCTAGGCAATACGTACACCTTACTTCAAGACTATGAGAAAGCTATTGATTATCATCTGAAACATCTCGTCATTGCGAAGGAACTCAGTGACAGGTGAGCATTAAAATTACTCATTATGTGGCAAGCTATCTCTTCAGCTTTAAATTCATTCAGTTCTTGTCTTAGTCAGAGTGATTCAAAGTAAGTTCCAGGAAACTGCAATGTGTGGGTGTCTCCACATATAACAAGCCATCTTCAGAAGAATCTATTTGTATTTGTCCTTTTATTTATTTGCAGTAAAAGGTATGTTTGCATGTGTTGACTTGCATTGTCTCACTTCCACCTGACATAGGGAGTGGGACAAACGGAAGCAGAAAGCCTAGAAAGATATTTGAAAAGGGTTTATTGAAGAACACAGGAGTGGTTTTCTCTGGGCGTTTTTTTTTTTTTTTTTTTTTTTTTTTTTTTTTTTGGTTTTGATGTGTTTTTATATTTTATTGTGACCTTTTAGCAAATGTGCCATGTATTTTTACTGACAAACAGCTAGTCTGTATTTAAAATGCAAATTTTTTTTTTTTTTATAAGGTTCAAGAAATGCCTATTACTTAAAGTAGAGAAAAGTGGTTTGTATTCAGACTGCTTTATGACAAATAAACCTTTGTCCCCAGCCCAATGTTTTTGTAAGGCATTGAATTCAAGACACAGACCCTTTGATGTAATAGAATGGCAGCCAATTGGGGATATAGGTATACTGAAATGGATAATTTACTGTTAAAAAAAAAAAAAAAAAGCAGTACAAAAAAATACAATCTACAAAAATATAAATGTAAAGAAAAACTAAATTGAATATATTTAAATAAATGAATGTTGAGAATGTAAAGACAAATGCTGTCTTAAGTCTGTGTTAAGGAGGAAAAACCTGGGTACTGAAAACCACTAACATGAAAATAAAATCAGCATTTAAATTTTAAGTGCCTAGGAGTCAACATTAAGACCCTGCATGGGCACCATGATTTACAAGATTGTTGCATTGGGGTCAGCATTCTGTTCCAGGAGTCAAAGGCTGGCTTTGTATGATACAATCACCCTTTTTGCCAGTCTTGTGGCAAATGCTGATGGCATTTTCAGATGAACTATAAATGCTAACTTTTTGCCTTGATATTAGCCTAGATCCTATTATTTCTTATTTTTTTACCTGAGTTTCTAAAAATGCTTGCTATGGAATTTTCACTCTTCCAGGAATTTTGCTTCAAAGTTACCAGGTAAATAGCCCATCATTTTACTCTGAAAACCTGCATTAGAAAAAATACATGAATGAATATGGTCTTCTGTCAGGAAGTTCTTTAACCCTAATTACCAGTGGGGGGGGGGGCCAGTCTGACTGACTGACTGACTGACTGACTGTCAGTCAGTCAGTTTATTGCCTGGTATGCTTCTCATATTTGATACACGCTATGGGTTTTCTCTGTCTTATTAAAAATCACAATCATTTTAAATTTCAGAAAGGTTTATCAAACCTAGAGGTCAATTCAGATGCTATTGTGTTTTTGTTTGCAGAGTGGGAGAAGGGCGGGCTTGTTGGAGTTTAGGAAATGCATACACTGCCTTAGGTAACCATGACCAAGCTGTGCACTTCGCAGAAAGACATTTGGAGATCTCAAGAGAGGTAAACGGACAACCAGTTTTTATTTTTAAAAAATGTATTTTTATTTTCAAAAGGGTGGTAAGGTATTAGTTCATTCTTTTTCTAATACTAATCTTGTACCTACATTGAATTGCTGCATTGCAAGTTGAGTCCGCTAAACAAAACATTTTGGGGGGGGGGACCAAAAAAAAAAAACTTTCTTGGTAAGTCAAGACATAACCTAAATGGATCAAACATGTTCCAGTTCTATTATACAATCGCCTTTAGGCCTACTGTACCAACAATGTGGTATGTAGTACAGGCCCCCGACTGATTTGATACAAATCCCACCATCAGGTTCAGTAAATCTTAAAAAGATTGGTGCAATCCTTTTGTAATGTATATGGGTATTGTTACTCATAGGGGTCTATTTATAAAGCAATTAATCTGACATTTACTGAAACATTCTCTGGTGGGGAATCTTCCAGTTCTGTGTCCTTTCAACAGCAGTGATTGATTCTCCACCAGGAAATGTGTGTGAATGGTAAATTCACTGCTTTAGATCCTCTAAATGGATTACATAATCATTGACTTTGGCCAAAAGTCACACAGCCTCTTTTAAAAATAGGGACAGGATTTGTGTGCAGAACTATAGTGAAGTGAAAAACTGATCTTCCATTGTATGTTGTGAATATGCTTGGTCTGACTTACAGTGAAGAAGGGCCCCGCTTTTGTTTAATCAGATTTTCTTTATTCTAGCTGCTATTTGGTGTGTTAGCACCTGGAATTTCACAGAGCATTATATGGTTTGTTTTGCCTAATAAAAGCTGATCAGTTTTCCTAAAATAAATATCTTTTCTTTCAACAGTTAGGAGATCGAAACGGGGAACTGACAGCCCAGCTAAACCTTTCTGACCTACAAATGGTACTGGGACTTAGCTATAGCACTAATACTTCTGTATTGTCTGCAGTGCAAGATGTGGACACCAGTTCGCTTGGTAAGAACACTGTTATAGTCTTTCTGTTTTGTGCTTTGGTTGGGGGACGTTTATGGTTCTCCACAACTATTCAGAAGCAGGGACCATTATTTAAAACAAGTATGCTGAATATGGCATAAGTTTACTACCTACCAACAAGTACCACTTCGCTTTAAGTATGGGGATTAGCTGCTGGCAGCTGATGGTGTTTATTTGGGGGAAGCCATGTTCTTTTGTACTGTTCTGACTGATTTTTCTTGACTGCACTATGACCAAAATAAATCTAGAATATTTTTAATGTAAATAAATGTCATATAGTAAAACTGGATAGGAATTTAGACTTTTTCACTGCATGGTGTGTGTGTGTGTGTGTGTGTGTGTGTGTGTGTTCAGCATCTTTTGAAATCACACCTTTGCCTCAGTGGGTAAATAGGACCCAATAACAAGCCTCCATCAGTTGGTCTCATCTATTGAGCTTAATTATATAAAATACAGTATGTTAATTTGTATGACCTGGAGACTCCATTGGCAAATGTGCCTTACCCATACTTTTGTTTCACTCACTTGACTTTTGCAATTTTAGTCTTCTAATGGATTCCACATAGTATCGGGTCTGTCTTCTTTTGACAGCAGTAGTAAATAGTCACTAGCATTATCTCCTGAGAAAGCAGCCTATGCCTGTAAAACGAGTCGAGAGAAAAAAAAAATGAGATTTATCTAGGAGCTTTTATTTTTTTTTTTTTTTTAAAGTAACCAACAAAACATACAAATACAGCAATAAACCATACAGGAGGTGTAAAATGACACAAAAGAAAAACAATAGTAAGACATAACAATACACTTTACTGTCCTGAGTGCAAAAAAAACATCTCTTGATATTTACCACTCATCAAATAAATTGAATACCTAACAAACATCCTCCTGATTAAATACATCAATTTTGATTCCTGTCCCATTGGTCCCCAATTTTTTTAAAAACTATTTAAAGAAAGGAGAGAAAGAAGAAAGAAATTGAATAAAAGAAGTATGACTACAGAAGGGGGGGTGGGGGATAGGGAACAAGGACAGTGGGGGGGCGGTAGGGAAGGAGGGAGCGTGGGTATGCCCATAGAATGCTAGGGACCTAAACACGAGGGTGAAGTAGTTGTATATAGTCTGCCGAACACTTACAATCATCCTAGTAAAACCAGGTACATCTAGGAGCTTTTAAATTATTTGTGATTTTTTAATGTTGTTTTTGAAATTCATTATTTGGTTGGTATCTGCCTTAAAAGTCCCCCCCCCCCTTTGGATTTTTGTTTGATTGTAGTCACTAGCATTGTCAATAGTCTTATGAGAAAGGGAAGAAGCCTTTTTGGTAAATCTGTTCATTGAAATAACATGGGATTATTGGTATAAACGGGTGATTAAACACCTTGTCTTACCAAAAAGTAAGTGATTAGCATAGAGTTTGCTTTAATAAGTATTGTTCATTTTGGTTATTTTAAATATACAATTTCTCCCTTAAAGAAGGTACAGTGTGGTGGTTTAATTAAGTTACTAAAGTCTATAACTTTGGGAAGAAGCCACACCTACTACCTATTAACAAGCTACTAGGCACTAATTTATATTTATATCTAATTATATTCTCTGTTGTTTTTTTTTTTTTTATCCTTCTTTTTAGGTGCGCGACCACGGTTAAGCAGACGTCACAGTATGGAGAATTTGGAACTTGTTAAGTTAACACCAGATAAGGTAATGAAAGGATTTTATGATGCCTTTCTGTAGTCTTGAAGACAATAATATTGGGTAAACAAGAGAAGTAAAAACAAAAACTTATTTTTAAATGTTGGGCTCCTACCATTCACAGGCTAATATCAAGGGCACTTTTTTATGAATAACCATAAAAATCACATACAATCAGACAACCCATCAATAAAATAACAAAGATTATTGCAGCAAAGGTACAGAAATCAACTAGATTTTTAGCTAACAAATATGATACATAACAAGGCCTCCCCCCCCCCCCCCCCCCCAATATGTGACCTCATATACAGTAGTACAGACCCAAATAAAATGATCATCTGCAGATAAACACAATACATATAGTTAAGGGTTTTAGGGCAGTTCAATAGAAGGGTAACCTTCTGAAACTCTATAAAGATATCAGGTGTGACAGAAACAATGGTATACATGGTATACTGGATACTATTCGTAGTATTGAGTGTAATAAAACTTTCCCAAGCTTCGAAGAAAAGCTGAGTTTTTGTGCAGGGAGATTGGGTCCATTCCATTTTGAATAGATGCTGTCATTTTTGTTGGAAAAGAGGGATCAGTGGGAGGAGAAGAGGAAGAGTAATGTAAAATAGTCTTTTAACCCACTGCTGATAGTAGGAGCTCTAAACATTTTGCTCCTCTTGAGAAACGAATACCATCCTTCTCCGCCAGACCAAAAATTGCCCATTCTGGTGTAATTAATAAAAATTGCTTTTGGCACAGTAGGGCAATCCCATAGGTTGTGGTATAAAGTTGCTGAGTGGGCACCCACATAATGGGCATGTCAGGGAAATATAAGTTTTATGAAAAATCAGAACATATTTGTATATTCTGCAGGAATGGCTTTGCATAAAACCCGATACATTCTTGGAAGTTTAACACAGAATTAACAGGTTGGCAACAATATTTTCAGAACCTGGAAATGTTTAGTTTTAGAGTAGTCAATTTTATTATGTAAGGATTTTATTTCTTTACTACTCTTTCCCACACCAAAATGCATTAAAAAAGGAATGCCTTTACTAGATAGTCATGAAGTGGTAAAACCCTTATAAGTATACTTTCTGCTATTGAAGAGATTTTACTTTATTTTTCTGTATTAGGAACATTGAGGGTAACATCTTTAGCATTTGTGGGTTGTTCCCTTCCTATATGGTTAATTCTCAATCGAATGTCCCAACTGGTCACATTTCTCTAAATATCTTTAAGTATTTGGTTTCCAGTGCAATTCATTCAAATAATCTTTGTGCTTTGTCTTTAGAAAACAGTGGTTGTAGACAGCATTGGGGATGAAGGATTCTTTGATCTATTGAGCCGATTTCAAAGCAACAGGATGGATGATCAGCGCTGCAGCTTGCAGGGCAAGAACTTTCAGAATGTTCCCACAGATGCGTGTTCCACCCCTCAAAAATCCATGAGAAAATGTATGTTACTCCTGAGGGGAAAAAGTATTTATAAATGTTTGGGGTTTGCTGGGAAATGTGTTCTGTGTACTGCTTTTTGGAATTTGTCAGGTTCAGGCAGTTCATCTTTAAGCTTGGCATCACCTAATAGAATCAAGTAAGATTGACTTGCATTTGATGCAAACAATTGATTGCTTGTGTTTTATTGATTAGTCACTTTCAGTGGTAATTGCTTGTCAAAAGGATCAGTCCAGAAGTATAAG
This sequence comes from Pyxicephalus adspersus, assembly GCF_032062135.1. NCBI lineage: Eukaryota > Metazoa > Chordata > Amphibia > Anura > Pyxicephalidae > Pyxicephalus > Pyxicephalus adspersus. Next base: position 38,021,168 of record NC_092865.1, on the reverse strand, counting down.
CTGTTAAACCTGTATCCAAATCTTGACTTTCCACAGAAAGTTTGAGCTTGCCCCTGCCTGTTCCGAAACCTTATTAGTCAGTTGGGCTCGCCATCACATTATTGGTCCTATTGGGAAGTTTAGAGGCTATGGTCTTACTTTTACAAGAAAAATCAAGATTTGTATGTAATTTTTTGCTGCATAGCTTAAATTGTTCATTTTGACATCCAGTTTTGCCCTTTAGCTCCAAAATCGACCTCATGTTATACTAGATGCAGGTAAAATAATCTGGAATAAATCAATGTATTCAATTTTTTAAATAGTTGAATGTTCTGCATCTGGTTGAATGCTTTTCTCTCTGCTTTTTGTGTGACACAAAGTTCTAAGGGCCACGGTGGTATGTTAGGCCACTTCTTGGACCAATACAGGGGCCAATAACTACTATTCCTTCTTGATAATGGATGTGCATGTCCAGAATTCTTCAAAATACATCACCTGTGGGTGTAAAACTTGTCATAAACAGAAAATTGTATTGGTCTAATGGGCAAACAGGAATGTCTTAAAGTAGTATGTGGGGAAAGCTGGTTTTCATGTTCCCAAAATTACTTGCCAAATGGCTGGAATTAGGTTTTAGGGTATGTCTAGGTTTGGTTAGAAAACGGGCTAAATACCTTGTCTGGATTTATTTGTGGTCTTTGTACCTTTCTACCTTAGAGGTAGAAAGGTTAGAGGGAAATCTCCTAATAGTTGTTCATGTATTGCTTTTAAGTTGCTAAAAATGTTTTTTTTTTTTAAAGTTTTTAATAAATTGATTAAATATTTGACATTTCGGTGAGTTATGCCTAAGAACCGCTTTTAGACATATAAATCCAGTTTTTTTTTTTTAAATATAGTTAGTTACTACTCTTAAAGCTGAAGTCCTAGAAAAACAAACATTTGCTTGTGCATTGAATCCCCCTCCCTGCTGCAAGGCTAAACCGCTTATTTTTCCTAATTGTGGAGGAGAAAAAATTACAATGGCTGCTGGCCCCCCACTGTATGGGTTGATGTCAGAGCTTTGAAAAATACAGACAATCCTTAAACTGGGAATGGAGACCCACCACACGAGTAAATGTTTTCACTGGAGTTGAGCCTTAACAAAATTGTCCTGAGTAGGCTGCAGTGCTCTGTTAGTATCATAGATGTGTTCTGTATTCTGACTAAAAATGTGTTTTACTCTTTAGCACTCTCTGCATCGGTTGTTTCCCCACACACTGATGAGTTCCTAGATCTCCTTGCCAGTTCTCAAAGCCGTCGCCTGGATGATCAGAGAGCCAGTTTCGGCAATCTGCCTGGACTGCGGATTAACCAGAAGCATAGTAACTCTGTTTTCAGTCACCTGATGTCCAGTGAAAACCGTGAGCCGGATGAAGATTTCTTTGACATGCTGGTAAAATGTCAGGTAAGGAGATTATAATAAAGTTCTTAGAATAGAAAGAATAAGGGCATTGTAATCTACAAAATTTTCTGGCAGGCCAGAACATAACTTGTGCTCAAGGTCATATTTACAGGTATGTGCTTTAACCTCCTGGGCGTTACACTGATGTCTAGATTTCTGTTCCAAAAGCGGTACACGGTTTTTCATTAAATTTATTTTTTTTAAATTGTAGACCTGTAACTTACAGAAATATGTCCGAACAAGGGTCTAGTAGATATCATGAATATAAAAAAGATTTAAACACAATCATGTCGGAGAAGGCACCCGACGCTGGAGATCGGCGCTGGAACACGCCGCTGGATGATCGCAGCGGGACCAGGTAAGTGATCGATAAACCCGAACTTTTCTCACTGTATTTTCATACAGTGAGAAAAGTTCGGGTTTATCGATAATTTTAATTTTTTTTAACCCGAACCAAAGTCGGGTTTAGCGGTAGGGTGGTTAAAGGCTTGTTTACACTAAATAGTGCCTTGTGATTACATCCAGACACATGTGTTTATGCTTTTGGTTGCCATTCTTAATGGCACTGTATATGTACCTTACCAGCATTGTGTGGTAAGCACAACGTGTACAACTTTTCTGTGCATAGGGTTGTGTTGAGCAGCCTATTCAAATAAATGTTGATGGCAACCCACATCGTAGTGGGAAACTGAGTCTTAATAATTTTGGTGACATGTTCATCACAAATGCCTGTTCTGTTCTTTAAATTCCATGGCCTAAAAGCTAGTAATGATTACATCTTGGTCACTTGTACTGAGATTCCTCCTCTATACTACTTGTTCTGGTGACCATTTCCACTGGAACTGACATTAAAAATTTTAAATATCTTATGGGAACTAAAATAAAGGGTACATTTTAAACTGGAGATACCAGTTCTGGTGATGGGAGGTCTTTCCAATCTTTACAACAAAAACAAAGCGCACGTTATGTAGAAATCAGTTACTTTCTTTTCAAGATGCAACCCCTTATCACATGCCAATTACAATCATTTAGCAGCACAGGAGAAAGAATAATCAGAGGAAGGGCTGATTGCCACTTGCTAGCCAGTGACCATTTTTCCTAGTTGTTCTAATTCAGAACTGGTAAAAGGGCCTTTGATTGGAAAATATTTGTTACATGTTATTGCTAATTCCACAAATTCCCACCATTTCAATGCAATCAAATACAAAACAGCAATAGCTGATCAGGACTAACACACAGCCAAATTTGTGGTTGCTTATGTAGCAACAGCAGATTTTTATTTTTTGTTTCTTAAAATTGCTCCCAAGATAATGTTTTTAGAAGCCTCTGTATAGAAGGTACAAATCATTCAAGGGATACCAAAGACACAATATATTCTGTCACCACAAATATGGTATATTAAATGCGACAATTAGTCGTTCTCATATTGGTAAGCGATTGATTCACTGACCATTTTTATTGCCATTTCAGGGTTCTCGCTTAGATGATCAACGCTGTGCTCCCCCTCCTCCACCCAAGAAAGGTCCCACTGTCCCAGATGAAGACTTTTTCAGTCTTATTCAGCGTGCACAAGCCAAGCGTATGGACGAGCAAAGAGTGACATTGTCATCATACCCTAAAAGACCTAATTCAAGTTAGGGAATGCTGGCATATGTATTAGGTTTTCCCTTTCTGGACTAACAGATTACCAGCCACATTTTAACAAAGCTAAAAGACGGGTTTTTCTTCATAGTACTGTAATTTTTACCAGTTTTCTGTAAAGCAGGACTGCCTAAATAGTATACCTTCATGTCTTGTGTGACTGGCACTGTCAGTATAATAATTGATGCCGTCTGTTGGTTGTTTTTGATTTTTTAGGTATCATTTTTATGCCTATGACACTGCCATTGTATATTCTTTTTTGCTCTCCTTTTGGGAGACATACTATTGGATTGTCGGTACAGTTGTGGCATTGAGTAATTTGCCTTGATTAGAGAGGTTTCCATGATTTCGTACCATACATGTGTGGTGTGTGGTGATTTGCTACAGGTGTCACTCTTCTACTTACCAGGCTGATTGTGTTGCCTTCAAACCTCCTTTCATTGGCGGGAGAATGGGAAAAAATAAGCTTTTTCCCAAATGAGTGGCTGTTTGAAAAAAATACATGTTTACTGGCCTAAAACAAATCACTTACTTTGTAGCTTATAAAAATAGATAACATAAGCTCAAAAGGCTACTGTAGCTTAATATTTTTCTTTTGGGGCAACTATTTGAGTCTGGTATGTAGAAAAGAATTCAGCAATTCATGTTAAACTTGGGTGATGTGGGATGCAAAATGGCTGCACCTTAAATTGTATATGTTGGGCTATGTTAGAACAATCAAAACTAAGTGATCATCGGGCCTACCTGAATGATCCTTTCAATGTGTATTTTTTGAGACCGGAACTCTTAAGATAAGCTCCTAGTGAAAATGCATTGGCAGCAAGCATTCTGGTGAATGTCTTATACAATAGGACTGGTATTGTGTTCTATTCTGTAGAACTTTCGCACCAGGTCCTGTTTTACAGCAAGTAAGGATAACAAACCCGCCTCTCTGTCCCCTGGCACTTTTATTTTTTAAAGCAGTCTTTCAGAACAAAAGTATTACATACTGTATATATGTACACTACTGTAAACATGCCTTGACAAAGATCCAACTCAGTAGGTCCAGGGGGTAATGCAATGAGATTTTTAATAAAGCATTGGACCCATTTTTCTGCCCAGACCAGCCTTTCTCAACCTTCTTAACACAGTGAATTTCTTAAGACATTTTGAAATTTTAGGAAAGCCTTGCTGCAATATTGCATGTACACCTCATTGTATAATAATGTAATCAGTGTGTTGTAGATACATTCATTAAAGAATGTAGCATACCTAGTGACATGCAGAATAGAAAACATTTTAACACTCCCTTTTAATATTTCATTCCTAATAATGAAAATGACATATTTTATGTTGATGGCCAATATAGTGGTTCCATACATTAGTGGCCATATGTGACAAGGAGCTTCTTATAATACTGGTTAGCAGGAGAAGGATCCCTTTACATTGGTGATCAATACAAAGAATGTTTCCCATTTACAGACAGCTAAACCATTGATGTCAATGGTGACAAAAACTGTCTTTTGCTCAGCAACTTTTAGAGTAAATCTAGTTGAGAAAGGCTGATCTAGAACATGATCTAAAGCACTACAGTTGTAAATATTTTTGTAACTATTTTAGAGCCTGGCTGTGCTCAGTAGGAGCTTCTTGTCACAGAACCATGGTACTTCATTGTTATGTACTCAAATTCCAATTGTGCCATGACGGCACATTAACTCCATCTCAAAGGGCTATCATTTTAGAAAATGGTACTATCAATGTTGCGTCTGTTTTGTTTGTGTTTTATTGTTGTGCTTTTTTCCTTTTTTTTTTATTTTGTTTTAGATTATCAATTGTTTAAAATCTTTTTATTAATTTTTAAGGTTGGGGAAAAAAAAAACTTGATTTTCTTACACCACTAATTCCTTGCACATTGTTTTGGATTGTTTTGAAATGTACATGTTTCAAACTGGCCGTGTGCTTCAGAAATTAAATCCTAGTGCAGATTGCTATTTCTTAACAGCTCTGGTCTGGTGTATTTCTTGGGTCAGCTGTAGGATAGAAATACGATGGGAACACTGCTATTAACCTCCTGGGTGGTTCATTTCTGTCTAGATTTATATGTCTAAAAGCGGTACATTGTCTTTCATGAAAATTTATTTTACATTATAGGCCTGTAATTCTTGGGCATAAAACAAGGGTGCTGCAAATAAATCTGTACTATAATAGAATCTGTAATATAACTGTACAGTTGCATATATATTGTATTATGATTACTTTGTATTGGATTCAAAACACTTATTTTGTATTGAACCCAATACAAAATAATTTGAAATTCCTGCCATGCCCCCTTGCACGCATTGACATTACCAGGAACTGCTGGGGAATGTCAGCGCAATTGCCGGGGGACCAATCAGAGGAAGAGGACGCGGGACGGACGGGACACTGGAGGACGCCAGTGGGACCAGGTAAGTCTTTATCCATTATTTTTTTTATTATTTTTTTTAGCTACCCTGAGTGTGGCTCGGGGTTACTGATATCAGCTGTTGTTTTTTTTACGCCAAGCCACACTTGGGGTTACTGCTCAGGAGCTTGTTAAATCTATTACCTTAAATAGGGAGCTCAGGGAGAATTTAAGGGTTCTTTCCCACTTTCCTGCCTATATGTATCATCAACAATAGATTCAGCTGGAGCTGTACATGCCTGTGATGTAAGAATGCTGCATAACTACTACAAATTTATTTATTTTAATGATTATGACATGTAGGCCCCCAATAACTTATTAAATACCAATTCATTTCCTGGTGATCATTTCCCTGGTGATTTTGAAATGCCTAATTCTCCATGCCTAACCAGATACCTACCCTCCTGCTTTTTGCCAGCTTTACCCATTATATATGATAATACCTTGCATGTGTGTTGTAAAAGGCCTACTTTAGCTTAAAGATTAAAAAAAAAAAAAAAAAAATCTCACTTGGGCAACCATTAATTCAGTGCTCTGGTGCGAACGTGCATGAGGCTATCTGTGTGGTTTAGTGACATAACCCTCAGACTCTTTAGAACAGAGGTAGGCAAACTTTCGTGGCCACTAGGCGATTCCAGGGGTGGGCGGGAGCAAACTAGGCCAGACTCCCTCTCGAGTCCCACCCCAATGGCTCTGTCCCCCACCAGGAATGCCCCCTGAAGGGAAATCCCTCTGTATGGTGAGGAAATAGATTTCCCTTCAGGGGGCGTTCCCTATTTACCCCCACAGCGGAAGTGGTAACGCCCGCCACGATAAATAGGGGACCCACAGCAAAACGCGGCTCAGGCCCAATGCCCCCTGGCTGATCCGGCCGTGGCTTGCCAGCTGGATGGGCCAGGGGGCGTTAGACGCGAACAAACTACTAACTAGGCCGTATCTGGCCAATCCCTGCTTTAAATTTCCCTCTGAATATGTATATGCACTGACTGCATATACCCAATGTTTTGTAAACAAGGGCTTCTATATGTAAATCTTGTTTAAAGTGACATTCAGAAATCAGTGTATGTCCTTTCTGTAATAAAAAAAAACAAACCTGCCTATTAACAATTTTTTTTTTTCTTTAACCCATTGGTCCTTGCTTTGTCGCAGGCACCACAATCTTCCTCTGATCCTCACCCGGCTGTCATGTCTTCATTGGCCAGGCCAGGATGATAAAAGTTTGTGGGAGTTCATTTATGCACACATTCGCAGCTCAGGGTATTTAGGACTAACACGATATAAAAAAACTCTTGTACACAATATTAATAAACAGTATTTATATAGCACCAACTTAATCCCCAGCACTGTATATTAATTAGGGGTTGCAAATGACAGACAGATACAGTGACACAAGAGGAGAGGACCCTGCCCAGAAACGCATATATTTAGGCTGCTTTATCTGACAGGTAATTTGTCTTTGGCAATTTTTTTTTCCATTGCAGTGAAACAATAGAATTTGATTGCATGCCTACATTTTTTTATTCTGGCCTGATTTATGATGGTTCGAGGTCCTTTATCCTGAAAGGAGACTGGGTAAAGATGCTGGTGAAGACAGGAAAGTTTGGTTTAAAATACATTGCGTCTAGACAGTTAAATTTGTTTTATTGCAGAAGGGACAGTGCCTGTTCTCAAACTTGTGGTCTTAAATATACACATTACATCTTGGGTTCACTGCATAATAGTGGTTAGATGCATTCCCCAGTCTCAGCCTACTCACTATACTTAAATGGATTCCAGGGATCCCAAGCTTTGAGGATAGACAGGTAAAACTGAAACCTGGTTGTGCTACCACTTTTGAATTCTCCATAAATCTGACCACTTCTACAAAAAATTAAAGCTTCAGTGGATGAATATTAAAGCTGGCAGTTTATTTTTACCCTTACAACCCATTCTTACACACATATACTTAAGCAGCACTAATGTGTCTGCAAAGTTATGTTAGGGCAGCCCATTAATTTAAATTGGTTGTCCAAGGCTTCCATAGTGGGCCGAAAAAACAAAACCTGTTTTTAGGATCACACTGCGAGGCAGTAGATTGTTGCCCTGTGGTGAGGCACAATGTATTTGAAAAGGTTGAAGGCTATAACAAAGCTGCATGAAAGCTTTTTACATTGTTTGCCATAAAAAGTGTACATACTTTTTTTTTTCAACAGCTATCGCCCTGTAAAAATAATACTTGTTGTGGGGAGCGAGTCAGATTTTTACAAAACACACCCGGTGCTATAAACTGAAACAATGAATCTTTAACATCTTTATTCATACTACTGCACAACTACAATTCCAAAGTAACATTTCCACATGGAACAATAGGTAAAAAATATCTGCATACTAATACAGAGTATTTAGTGTGTTAAAAGAACAAAAACAATATTTTCACTTCATATCAAATAAATAAAACCTTCCTAAATCCGATTTAGGCTTTTTTTTAATTTAACAAAAATAAAAATATACAGTATGAACAGAATAGTCTAGAAATATTAGCATTTACATTAGTGAATACAACTTTTAGTTTCTTTTTCTACCACTTACTGCTCATGGTAGAAAAAGACAAAAAGACTGTTAAACACAACACAAAGTGCAAGACTTTAATATCCTTACAAGTATGTTGTTTGTTTTTTGCTCTGAAATAAAAATAAAGTGTTTCATGCTAATGTGCCATGCTGCAATAAGCATGCTCCTTCTCAATGGCACCTAATGAGATTTACCTGTAATCATGAAGACACAGTGACATTTAACCCCATCACTGCCATTGAATATTATGTTACTGGCCATTTAGCAAGCAGATGGAGTGCAGAGCAATCTGGTTTGTGTTGCATATATTTCTATGTATAAAAACCTGTAAAACAACAATATAAACACTGAATAATCTAGCAGCATTTCACCCACAATAAAATTAAGCAAACTGTATATTTGTATATTAGTGCTGAACATTGTGATTTGCCTGGAAGGATGCCATTTGTACATTGTTGTTATGGCAATTTACCGCTATGAGCTTCTAAGGACCTGACAACAGACACTGACAGCTATAGACCCAGATTCAGCACATTAAAATTGATTTGAAAGACCTATGTAATAATACTACAAGCAGATTTTCTGGTTTAGATTAGTATTTTTTTTTAGTAAAGATCCATTTAAACTCATGATTGCCATATTGTGTAACCCTATGAAAAGTAATCAGTAATCAGTACTCATGATAACACTACCATCTGCAAGCAAAAAGCATAACACAACATTTACAAGTAAGACTGACTGCTTTTTGTTGGTTGGTTCAGTATTCAAGGGGTCATCTGAAGAGCAGGACAAATGATTTTTAGATCCAGATGACTGGGCACCTGAAAGTTTTATGGAAATGTAATCTCAGCTCCATACCTCCTAAGACTTTCTATTGGTTCTTTAACAAGACAGATACGAATGCCTGGGAAGGATAATTGAAGGGGGTCAAGCTCAGTCTCTACAGAAAAAGTTGATAGTCCCATATAAATTCAAGTGCCTATAATGTCTAAATCTATTGATTGTTTTAATAGGTGTTTTCACTTAAAACAATCTTCAATCGTGCAATTTCCCCCCCAGCATGCTCGGATTGAATTATCAAGTTGGTGATGAAAATATTTTAGCTTTGGTATTTTTAGAATTAAAAAAAAATTTATCCAGCAATTCATGTGTGAGTGCTTAGTATACTTAAGAAAATATAAGAGCTATCAGCTTTGAAAAGGCTGCTAAACCTAAAACTTAAGTTGCCTCACATAAAGAAGCAATAATAAAATTTACAAACGTACCTAGGAATACCTATATCTGTGCAGAGCGTGTTGTGTTACATGTAATGTGTAGGTCAGTGCAGCTGATTGTTACTGATGTCAGGATGGGGAAGAGTATTATAGAGCCTTTCAATATAATATTTTGCCTTAAATACCTTGAGCTAGGACAAGCCTGAATTTTTTCATTAAACATTTGTTCGAAAAACAATTTTCATTCAGTTTGTCCTCTGTGCATATTGATCTTTAAGGTGCATACACTGCAGGCTCCTGTATATAGAATATATCTTTTATTTACCACTTTGATATTATTAGGTTCTCCTACATTGTTTGTAATAGGCTGCCAATGCACTACAAATTTTAAATTGACTTGTAATGGTCTTGCAGCACAACACACGGGTGATGCACTAAAGTTGCTGCACTGCCTAGGATCACTGGGGTGCCATCTAAAATTAATGAAACCACAAAGAACCACATCATCTGCATTACTGGGCCTTGAAATACTGCATTTTACCGCTCCTTACCCTAAACCAATATATGTGTATATGGGCACTAAATAATCTGTTGTGAGTGAAACATGGAAACCACCATTACTGACCCTTCTGGTAATGACATTTTCTGGCTTTGATACTTTTAATTACTGACCAGAAACAAGCATGCAGCAAAAAAAAAAAAAAAAAAAAAAAAATCGACAAATATTAAACATCTACTTTAAATACTATAAACATGATGAAACCACTGAATTAGCATGACAGCCAGACAATAGGCTTTTTTTTTCTTTTTTAACAAGTTGTCAGCATACTCCTCTCAACATGTTTCTTTATATTATCATAGGGCAGATTCTCCACACAAGGTAATCCTATAATCTCCTTCGCCCCTTTATTGTAGTGAAATTCTTTAGAGACTCTAAAAAGCACCAATTCAGCAAACAGACTGCTACATGACAAATATGACAAGTTGCCACTGCTGACCTCCTGATAATAATAGCTGCCTTGGTATTTCTATCTGCAAAACTGTTTGGGTCACTAAGCATTTCGAATTGAGAGAACAATGTCAGTACTACTGACCTGCATATCTGCTCTAGTAGTGAAGCCACCAGATCAGCATGTCAACCAAAGAACCACTTACGAGTTTCAGAAACAATGGGCAGCTGTAACAACCCCCTTACTTCTCTCTACAGATTTTCTTTGTCATTAGGTAGTGATAGAAAAATTTACATTGAATTAGGACAGAAATAAGAAAACCAACTTGGATTTAGGGTGCATGATGTGTTGTCCTTATCCTTCCATCACTACTGTGATTCACTGAAACAGTGCAGGTGTCACACTTCATTAAGTGCTGTTTTGTGGCCCAACAATTAGAAAAAGGAGGATAAAGATGACAAGCCTGAAGCTCTAAATCTGATAGACTGATTTAAACCATAGTGTATGTATTACGTATGTATATATATGTATGTATATTAGTGACGAATTATATCAAATTTTTACTGCAAGGAAAATGCTACAGGACCTTTAAAAAAATAATTTTAACCTCTTCTGCTGCCAGAAAGGCAAGAAATTAAATAAAAGCAATTGTTAAGCTGACTAAAACAATAACTGACATACATATGGGATACGATCTTGTGCTCCTTTCAAGTTACAGAACATTAGTTTCCTGCCACAGTGCAACTGTGTCCTTATACAGCTCGTATGGAGATAGGAGCGAACAGCAAAGAAAGCCAGCATTACGTCCTGTCCATCACAATATGGAGGCTTGTGACAACATGCTTTACCTCTGCAGATCCTCCACTTCATTTCCACTGAAAGCATGCCGATACTAAGTATTGCTGCTAGGTACAAGCGCAGAATGACCAACCTCGCTGGCAGCTTGAGGGTTAAACCGTTAAAATCAAAATCAAAACCATTGCAACCAGATAGGAAATGATGATATCGACCTCTTCAAAAACAGCCTGGTGCAACTTTATTAAGTCTCAGACTAAGCGTTGTAAGTCCACAAGGACACTGTCCGATCAGCTGAAGAAGAAAGGAAGGAGAGATCCTGTGTATGCCAGCGGCACTGGATCACCTTGTCTTTGTGCTCACCCACTTCAATGATTGGAAGAGGCTTAGTGAGATCACCTGGAAAAAATGGGAGAAAAATAGAGCAGGGAAAGCAACACAACACATCTAGAATCACAAAGCACACCTGTAACAAGCCTGAGCAATTTTTATTTTGCATATAATATAAAGCAATTGGGAAACATAAGCAGCAGAGTTTGAGCTTCTGCCCCTTTCCCTTCCCAAATTTAGTCATCCCACTAGTCAATAAGTCCACCCATTACTAAAAAAAGGAGGAAAGAAAGGGTGGGGCTAAATTTATCTTTCTTCCAGCTGAGCAACCCTAAATATTGATCTTGCTACTCCACTATAGGAGGAATTCTTATCATATCCGAACGCATTGGCAGATCTCAGTTTTAACCAGGCCTGTGTTCAGTTTTGCGGCCTTGGAATTGTAAGCTTTAATTCCTTCTAGGATAAAATCTGCAGAGTGATTGTATCTTTTCCCTGCATTTTGTGGGTTCCCTCTGATCTCTTTTAACTACAATACAAATATAATAAACAAGTTAAACAGTGGTGCCCATCCAGATTGGTCAGGACTGATAAATATAATCTAAGCAGTCTGCACAGATTTGTCATTAAATATGTCTATAATGAAGAATTAGGTGTCAGCATGCCATATCAATTAAAACATTTTAAAATACTGATTTATTATAGACAACACATTCTGTGTTTTCATATTGAGCTAACTGTAAATAAAATGAAAAACAATTACCTGGCAATTCCAAACAACTATTTCTTCATATTCAACCTAAATTCACAGCTATAATCAAGGCAAACTGTAAACCAGAACTGGTCACACACACCACAATCTGGCTGTATACCTTTCTTTTTTTATTTTTTAATTGGACATAACATAATGGAGTGGCCAAGTTGCCCTCTGAACTACAAATTTTTTTTCATGCAAATCTATACCATAAAGCTGCAATTATCTTTCAGGATCCTTTCCAACGACAAAATACTGAAAGATGGATGAACAAGTGCTGTACATACAGCATCGTTCTGCTCTATGGAGAGGGGAGGGGGAGAACGAGGGATCGTCAGCCTGCTGCGCGCTCTCCCCCTTCCCTTGCATTGCGATTGTTCGTAGTTCATTGTCCGTGGATCCGCCAGGACGGCGTTCGGACGATGGATGACAGGCGCTGTACACACGCCGGATATCGGCCCTGAGCCGATTATCGGGCGAGAACCCATTGGACAAGTGTACATAGCTTAAGCCTGTTCTTTATCAGTAGTTTGGTACCAGGTTTGACGAGACGAGAGTTGTGTCTTTAAAGTTTAGTAGATTATTGCTCCAAAAAGGTGATATAAACTCAGACTTCACTAGGCTTGCGCTTGTATCAAGTCAGAGACTCGCTAGTTGATTAAGCCAGAGTTAGAATGAGAGCCCTAAGCTCCATTCCTAGAAAACCAAATAAGCCTTGGAAGCTCCCTTATGTTTATCCTCTAGATTCACTTCTGATACTACTTTAGTCCAGAATGTTTAGATCTGTGTTCTGTTCTTTTTAAGTTCAAATTATTAGGGTTGGATGCTTACTACAAAATCAAACTACTGCAACATATGGGTTTCAGCACTGGAATTTTTTTTTTTTATAGATAAACTTACCTTGTAGATCTGTAACTTTAATTTTCATATCATAAGAACCAGTAAGCAAATAGTGAGCTCCCGGGGAGAAACGAACAGAACGAACATCACTGGAATGGGGGTGGTAACTCTGCACCATACGACCTCCTCGAATATCATACAGCATACAGCTCGAGTCTTCCTGTCCTGTGGCAAGCAGTCTTCCACTAGGATCAACAGCCACAGAAGCCACTGCACTCCCTGACAAAAAGGAGACACAGCCAATCAATTCATTTAGCAGTATACTAAAGACATATAGCCAGAACATCTTTTTACCCTTCTATGAGGAACCCTGGTTAATCTGATCAATGCTCATTAAAATATTTATTAAAGGCATTTTTAATGTGAAGAAAAAACAAGCTCTGTCAGTTGAACGGATAACTGAAGTGGATGTTCAGTTAAGCTGCGTACACAGTTCCAATTTTTATCGTTGGTAAACGAACGACGAACCATCCTGCACGATATCTGCGAACGATCGTATGGCACCGATCCTGTACATACAGATAACGACACGATCGTTCAAAGATATTGTACACACGATAGATGC
>NC_092865.1:37992244-38007552 GCF_032062135.1 Pyxicephalus adspersus | reverse complement strand
ATCACTGAACGACCGTACACACGATAGATGGTCAACGATCATCGTCCAATCCGATCCGCCGGTCCGGACGTTCATTTCCAACTACTATTTTTGGCCAATCGTTCGTTCGTTCGTCGTTCATTTCCAACGATAAAAATTGGAAGTGTGTACGCAGCTTTAGGCTTTAGGTCTGACATGATCTGTTAATCAAGTTACCACTTCTACTTTACCTGTTCCATGGAATGTAGTTCCAATTACACGAACACAGCTTGGCACACGCAGATCCCAGAATCGCACAGTTTTGTCTTGGGATCCTGACGCAATCATCCACCCACTCCAAGTATAAAGTGCCAAAATATGCCCTGAAACAAAAAATAGCCGATTTATAGAGAATTTCTTAACTTTTTCAAGTTAGTTTTGAAAAATGTACTTAATATAAACATATAAACATTGTTTATTTGCTTTTCATAAAAGATGTACATTAGGGAAACCATGTTTGTTTACTCAGTCAGAAGAGTTGGACAGCCCTGAACTTTACAAGTCTATAAGTGGTTTATCCATACACAGAGTGGGTCAAAATTCAGGTAAGAAGAAGAGGCAGAATAGAAAGGCAAAATAAGAATCCTTTCTGACCTAAAACATTTTTCTATACCTTCAATAGTCATTAAAGACCTCACCAGACCCACAAGGTCTAAATAAATAAATGTGAAATCTAAGTTGCTGTCTTCTGCACATTTAAGGATGGTACAATATCGGACAATATAAACATTTACTAAAAAAATAAAGAAACATACTTTTTGCCATGTATACCTGTATGTCCACTTAACGCATGCAGCCCCTGTCCCCGCTGGCAGTCTGTGGTGTAAATATTACAGTCTCCAGCTCCTGCACTTATCAAAATAGCACCTCCACTCTCTGGTCCTTCCATGAATGCCAAGTCTCTGATCGTACCATCATGCATGCTGAATTCCAGGTCTGGCCCTGAAGAAGCAAGATTTAAATAAGATAAAAGACAATTTTTCTGTTGGTTGTATATAACAACAAATTACATCATGAAGCTAAACTGATAAATCAAGTTCACAGAAAAAAAAAAAAAATTAAGCTGCCCCCTAATGCTATAATGTAACACACGAGGGAGTGCTGAGAAGTTCCTGGCTTTGCCCCATTCTAGATGAAATAGAAAAATTAGTGTGGGGGCATATGACAGCCTATTATCTTAGTATGAAGTCATGGCGTCCGTTTTCTGGGACAAAGACGGTATTCTGTCGGTGGACTACCTACCTCAGGGCTCTAGTATCACCAGACAGTATTATGCTAGCCTCCTGGACCAGCTGAAGGAGGCAATTTAGACGAAACGCTGTGGAAAGTTGACCAAAGGGATCCTTTTTTTGCAGGACAATGCACCTGCGCACACATCCAACGTTGTGGCTGCTAAATTGAACACCCTGGGTTTCCAATTGGTCCACGATCCCCCCTACTCACCTGACCTGGCCCCTTCAGACTATTATCTGTCCCAGAATTTGAAGAAACACCTGAAGGGGCAACATTTTGAGGACATTTTTGACGTCAAAGATGCTGCTGAGAGCTGGTTTGCGCCACACACACACATTCTATATATAATATATTATATATAAATAGCATGCAATATTATTATACTGTTACATTATGGCATTGGGGGCAGCTTTATTTTTCACAACAGCCACAAGCATCCAATAAAAAGTATACTTGTCCTAAAACAATTATGGGGATTGGCATTGCAGACCACCTTCTGAAAATGCTAGGTGCTTGGCCGTCATGGTGGATCTCTGCCTGATATACTTTTAATAAATAACCAGAAGCGAGAATGCTGGACATATATGTGGGACAAAATCAAAAATTCTTAGCTAATCATATGTTCCCAATCATTAATCCAAATAACCTAATGTAGAGGTTGGCATGACAGACAGTAAAATATATTTTTTAAAGGCAAAGCAAAGAAATGACAACCTGCCTTTTTCTCTTGTAACAGATGTATTTCAAAATGGTAAATCCAGCAACCCACAACCAAAGCAAGCAATCAGAATTCATCTTTCAGTTAAATGACTTAAGTTAACAAAATTTGATTGCTATGGTTTCCTAGACCTAAAGCTTTGCATATATTTGCAGAATGAGTGCATTTTTTCTGAGGCATGATCACCAACCTTTAAATGGCCTTACCAGTTGCATTGCAGGTCTCCGCGTTAAATGGTAAGACTTTAACATATTTGTCATTGGAACCTGTAGCAAGCAGTTGCCCACATGGGCTCCATGCTACACAGTAGATTGACCCTTTGTGATGCTTATTCCTCTTAAATCGCACCACAGGTTGCACTGGCCCATTAGGGACACTTGAAAGGAAAAAAAAAGGAACAACTATGATCTCTGAGAATGCAGAAAATTTAAAAGTGAGCAAAATTGTGTAATCAATACTATGCAGTGCTTCTTAAGGCACAGCATTCTTACCTTGTGGTATCAATTACATCTGGGTATGCACAAACTCTTAGCGTTTTAGCATTAGATCCAATGGCATACAGTGAGCCACTAGGATGGAAAGCTACTGCCCGAATTGCCTGTGTGTCCTCCAAAGTGGTGAGACAGACAAACTGCTGCTTTTGTTTGCCATCAGGCTGTAAGAATAACACAGAACTCTTATGGTATGGTCTAAACTATAGTACAATAATATCACAAAATCATGTAGAAATCGAACAACTAGAATAAGTAATAGCAGTACAGCAACCTAAAGTATATCTACATTCTTCAAAACTTAAGTGGGTAAGGGTTAACATTTTCATCTTTTTTCCTCCCACATATGCATGGGGGGAAATTACATTCACTTCCTACCCTGCACACTAAACTATAAATTTATTTACACACACACACACACATATATATATATATATATATATATATATATATATATATATATATATATATATATATATAAGGTTTTCACTAAACTATTTTAGTTTTGTAGTTCATCTTTATAAATTTACTGGCATTTTATACACCAGCTGCCATTTTACGCCCTTTATTGTATTATGTAAAATAAACAAACACTCCCAACTCCAACAACTCTTAGGACTATAAATTAGGAACTATTTAGAAGCATTTTTTACATTTCAGATATTTCACCAATTGTCTTTAGGAATTGCTAGGGTGCACTGGACATGTCCAAAGTACCACGTTTATAACATATATATGTTTTGCCTAAAAGGTAATTACATACATACCTACTTTTATTCTCGCTATGTGTACATGCGACTGTATGGCCCAATTTTCAACTTTTTTATGCCCTTGGGCTGAATGGATGCATCTTGCTTCAGCGGTATATTATACCCATGATTTTACCTCCTCCCTCACTTGCTGCTACAATAAACCTTTGAACTCAGAAGTTGGCGTTTACAAATGGGAGTTTATCAATCTTAAACAAGCTGACAGATGGTTTTGTTGGAAAAGTTACACTGGTCGCAGTAAAAGTAATAAATGACCACCTAATTTCCTGCCAAAAAAGATGCAAAAACATATGTGAGGGATAATGGGTACTGTAATGGGTAAACTGAAAGTGTTACCTCCGAACATTTTCTTGATCCAGAACTTGCAGTTTCTTCATACTGTCCCTGCTCTTTTGCACTAGAAAGTAAATCAATCAAAAGATTATATAGAGGATAACAGCTGAAAAAAATGCCATTACAACCAAGTTTCTTTTCTTGGAACACTGAAAAAGCAGAATGGAGAATATTCAAGGTTTGATCATTACAAACATTTCTGCAGGCCTCAATATGGGATCTAGGCAAGAACAACCTAGATAGAGGGGTGGGTACAACTTGTAAAGAAACTTTGTGAAAACATTTCTTTACCCTTTAAATGAAGAGGCAAGAATTCTCTAAAGTTGTATATGTGGTTTCAAAACTGGTAATAAAATTTTACTGACCCAGAACTTCCAAACACAGGTGACTCCTCTGGGAATGGGATGTGGTTAGTGGCATCTTGCTTTCGAGGAGTACTGGTACTGATGCTCTGTCCATCAGGCTGTGGATTTCTAAGCAATGAAGTTGATACTGGAGGTGTGTGGCCATTGGTGGCTGAAGAGCTGCCTTCTATTGGACCATTGTGATGTTTGGTCTTTGGTTGAATGTCCTCACTCAGAGGCTCCATCCCCACGTTTAACTCCCCTAATTTCTTGATTGACCTTAAGAAGAATACAAAAAAAGTCATTGATTCTTAGTAGTGGAGAACATGCATTATTTGTAAACAAATCTGTGTGGTGGGAAAAACAAACAGTATGCCATTTTAGATTACACATTAAGCATACACATAATGGAATTCACAAGTGCACATGGTATGGTGTAGTTGCACTTCATATAGTGTTGACATCTGCCCTACCTTTCTTTTTTATTAGGACAATAAAGAGCTGCCTGCCCCAAAAATTGTTTTGCTTTTCAGGTTTAGTTCTGCTTTAACCTGTTCAATCATTTTTACTAGAAAGTTGCTGTTGCAGAGAAACAGGCAAATGGAGTTATCCTGTCTGGTTGTATATCTATCTATGGGACTTTAATATCTACTACAGTATGGTTAAGTCTGAAAACCTGCAAAAATTAAACAAGTGAAAATGTTAAATATGTTTTCCTGCACTAGGCATACTTTATAACACTCCTATATTTTAAAACAAATCTGTATTGTATGAAACAAGATTATGGAGCTGTAGAGCAAACTTTGAGTTGAGAAGTTGTATTTACATTTTATTTTAGGATAAAATCAGAGTCTTTTAGTTATTACCGCCAACAGGACAGCTGAAAACTCCATTAAAAATGGATCCAAACACAGCATTGTGCTACAATACCCATTGCAACCATTGTGAATTCAGTATTACAAAATTCAAACACTATCAAACTTTCATTCAAAATAATTTAATCCCTTTCGAAAGTTTTATCTTACAATGGAGGTTTGTCTAAACAGCTATAAATGTCAAAAACCTAAAACATCTTTCCTAAAGTCTGTTTGGAGTGGCTTCATCTTATTATTACCTATTGAGAAATTGCTCAGTGAGATTCTGCGGATGCTCAGCATCTTCCGTTTGGTTTACACCCCCTTCAAAAAGCATCTGCTGGTAAAGCTGCCTTTGCTGCTCTTTTTGTTCCAGATGCTGCTGGTAACGAAGTTTTTGCCGGTAATATTCTTCAAATTGATCTGTGGAATCCCGTAGCTGAAACACATTCCAAATAAAACTTTCAAGTCTGAACAATCTGTCTAGCTTGTCCTTGTAAACAGTAAACAGACAAGTGCTGTATTGTAACAAAGGAAATTTGGCGAAATGAAATGGGGTGGGGGGCATTTTCATGGATACTTTACAACTAAATTATTGTGGTTGGATAATATTGGATAATAAATAATATTTATCAGCTTCAGACTAGAGAAAGAAAATACCTCATTCTTGTCTGGTTTCCTGGGCTCCTCAGGGGGATCTTCACTCGGGTCTTTTTCAGAACATGGACTTTGACACAAGGTCTCACTGCTGTTTGGAGCCTCCTTCTCTTGGGGTGTATCACTCCTATGGTAAAAAGAAAAGAAAAATACCCTTTGCATTTACCTGCCTTTTTATTGCTTATTACAGTTGTGCTCATCTTTTCTTGTTATTTTCCCCTAATAAGTAGGGACTTCTTATTAAACTGATCAAAAAGAACTCCTGTGTGCCTATTTGTATTCTCATACACAATTTGGTAGACATATGTAGGAAATAAAGGCTGCAGCCACAATACAGGTGGATGACATGAAACTGCTATAATGATAGCATTGACAAACTATTGTAAGCATATATTTTTATCCCACTATTATTAGTGTATTCACTAGAGGTGGTATGCATACTTGCCAGGAAGCACACATGGTATATGTCTGTTTTAAGTGTTTTATAGAGTTAAAACTTAAATTTAAATTATTGATTATAATGCTGTGATCCTCATGGGAAACTCTGGGACAGACAGCAATGAAAACGTAATAGAGGTTCCTACCCATCTACAGTTTGGGTTTTGACAGTAAAGATAAGCAATTTCTGTCCATTTAAATGATTGAAAAGGAGACTATGGTACCTTTATTTATCCATCTGTAAAGGCTAGCCAAGTCTAAGGTTAACACAAGTTTATAGGTTAAAATAGGTTAATAAAATTATAAAGGTGTCTTAACATTTTTTTTGGAGTGGAGTAGCTGGGAGTAATACTTTTAAAAACAAAATGCAGTGAACCATCAAAGGATGATGAACAAAACACAAATGTAACTCTTGAGCTTTATATTAACTTCAGCATTTACATGCTGCAATTTACCTTTCTGAAGATTCTTCATAGATACTGTGGCAGTCTGAGCTCTCCAACATTAGACTGCGACTGAGGTTTTGAATTCCAGGATAATGAAAGTTAGCGAATGAGTGTGACATAGGTGAGGTTTTGCTTGTAGGGTCAACGGATCTCTTATCATGGCCACTTAATCCACATGTCAGTCCATCCAACGCTGGGTTCAGGGAGCGAGACATATAAGCATCAGCCGATTGTGGGCGTCTCATTGGTGAAGAAGGGTAAGGGGAAAGCTTGCTAATGAGCGGGGTAAGAAGGTCTGCATAACCAGCTTTACTGGGTTTCATAAGCTTGTCAACATGGATATTTAGGGTTTTCTGTTCAAAGGCACAGGAAAACACACTAGGAGGCAAATTCTGAAGCCAAGATAAAAGACTTAGGTCCAGATCATCACATCCATTACCACAGAGAAGGTCTATACCAAGAAGAACCTCACTCTCTGTAATCTCTTCACCAGTGGCCTTGCTCTGGCAGAACTCCACACAACACTCATAGAGCAAGCCCTTCATGATAAGCTGAAATAAACGATTATTACTAGCTTTGAATCCTGCCTCACTTAATTTTCTATCAGCAGGGATAAACTCTGCTACCATAGCACAAGCCTCCTCAAAACAGTGCACCCGTGCTGTGCTTGGATTCCAGTCCTTGAACTCCGGATGGTTTGTGAGTCTTGGGAGGGTTAGCAGAAGACACAATTTACTGTAGTCATCTTTGGAAGAGCAGTATTCTTCAAGGGCATGTAGACATTTTACTGCTTCTTGCATTGTTAATTCAAGCTGTAACAAGAAAAAACAAAAACAAAATAAAGTTCTGCTACTTCATACCTGTATTTAAATTTTTACAAATCCCACTTTGATGATCCTACACCAGATGAGTTATGTAGAAAATATCTTACTTTTTCCCCTGTAAATAATCAACCCGTTAGGATTTCCATCAAGGAAAGGTAACATATGTACCCAAAACACCAGCAACTTAGTAAACATAAAAAAAAAATGATAATAAAGAAAATATTGTGCTAAGCTGCTTGGTCATTTTAAGAGGACCCAAAGGGAAAATAACCCTTCAGTTCCACAGGCTTACTAATGCAACAACTGGCGATTCTGCCATTTGTTTGTTATAGAGTGACAGCACACTGTCCTGAATGCCAATTGCTTTTCTACATTGTCAGCTGAACCATGCACCATTCTTCTAACCATCAGAAAAGCCACTTTTTAATTGAAAGTTTATTGAGGAAGATAAAAAAAGGAAAACACACTATGAGAAGTGACCATCAACTTGCTCACAGACAGTAAGTAGAGAGCGACAGTAACTGCAGGTTGTCAGCAGTGGGTGGGGAGGGGGGGGAGAGAGACAGTTTTTATAAAAAATATAAATATATTTCCTATTTTTAGCTAAATGGACCTTATACCTTCATTGGCAAGGTGTTCCGTCATGAAAATGCAAGAAATAAAGTGCACTGAAAAAAATGGAGGGATGATAACCCCTGCTGCACTTCACAATAAAATAAAGGTGACTAGAATACCTTAGAATACCTAAGAGGCAATGTTAACAATAGGGCAAGGGGCCACACTCAATAAGCAGACATGGCCTGAACTGGAAGGTTGTAAACTTAGTAATGTTAGTAAACTTGAAATCTAAAGAAAATATTACAGACAGAGGGAATAGAATCAAGCCTATTGCTAATAGTTTAACAAATGTTCATTTTTTTAAGCATTATTTTGTCACAAACTTTCACTAAATAGAGAAACTTGAAAAACTGCTTAAAGCCGGAAAGAGACATTATAGAGGAATGCTATATTTATAAGTACAAGTAAGGGGCTTCCTTTTCACAATGATCTCTGACCCTTAGTGTTCAGGATAATATTCATTCTCTTCCAGGATATCTTCCAGACAGTTAGCAGGGAAACAAATTAGTTGCAAGTGGGAACAATAGGACACTACTGATATTGTAAGCATAACAATGTAAATTTCTGCTTAAATGAATGTATTGCTCTTACACAGCAGTCTGCTTAAATTAATGTATTGCTCTTACACAGCAGTCTCCTATAATGTATTTATTTTGAGTTTTACTGTACAGCATTAACATCTTCTTTAACAGAAGTGTTCTTCCGGCTAAGCACAAACAATTATTTTAACCTGAATATGCCAAGTGTTTCACACAATGCCACCGGAGACATTATTAGAGTTTGTTACACACTTTTCGTGATGACACAGCACCATCTACTGTGGCCAACAATAATGCACATCAATCAAAATCAATCAAATCAAGATTTTTTTAGGAAGGAGGGGGGGCATTTATTGCTGGAAAATGGATATTCTGGGTTACTTGATGAAATTGACTCACCTGTTATTTATTCCCCTTACCTTTCCACCAGGCTTAAATTTACATTAAATTTATTTATTTTAATTAGGATCCTGTCTAAAAAAATGAAATTGGCAAAAATTAGTATTGCACCCTAAAACCTTTTTTTTTTTTTTAAACACATTTCCCCTATATGTTTATCAGAAAATTGTGTATTACACAATGGTGATTTATGTACTAATATGCCATGTAGTTATGCATATTTTTGTGAATATGCAAAGTGACAGGGGCTTTCTATGAAGACATTAAGGGTTCAGCAGACCCGTAATACTGCCCTTGTACTAGCTCTGAGGTGATAGGGGGAAAGAAAGCCATCTGACAGTTGCAAACCAAAAAGTTCTAACAGCAGAGTGCTGAAAGGTTCAAAACACAGATTTTTTTTCCCCCCCATTGTTCCCCTTAAAACCATGTGTATAAATAAAAGAGATAACTTGAGCACCAATGGAATTCTCAAACTCAGTATATATGACAATCAAACTCCTTTAGATCTACAAACAACGTGTAGCGTAAGTGCCTGTCTTAAATACTGTCTGACTGGATACATATTGTGTATAGATTACGTAGGACTACAAACATTAAATTCAATACTTACAGTATGGGATGAATTGCATGCACAACTTCGCTTTTATCCCGACCCCCATTGCGATCAGGTAGGTAGGAAGTGTTACTGCAGATGGAATATAGTCTGTTCCTTTCAGCAAAAATGACCTGTCTGATCGTGTATTCCTAAAAGTGGAACTTTAGTTCTGTTTCAAAGCTTCCTCCTTATTGACAATCTAAGACATTCTTAATAAAACCTGTTTTTGAATCAGGCAGGACATGGAAGTGAGTAAGGAAGCCAGTAGGTTGCTTATCCAGAGACATAAAAAAAGGAAGTTGTACCCACAATAAATGCTGAACCTATATGTTCAAAAGAACACAAATTCAGTGAATGAAATGGGTGGGTTGGAAACTGTTAAATGGGAGGAAAAAGCCAGATGTACCAGAATCTTGTACAATCAGGAATTGGGTGGGCTCTAACTTGCTGCAGCTTCTACTAATGCAGACTGGAAGATGCTTACATTGTACAGTGAAACTGGAGTAAGCAATTTCAGTACAGGAGAAAAGCCAGTACAATTGTGCAAGACTGAAGCGAAGTCTGGAGCTAACAAATTTATTTTATTTTATTTTAAAACATTCTATTACTTCTATGGTTAAATGTCTTTATTTTCAAATGCTAGATAGTCCCTTTAAATTCAAAAGCAACTCCAAGATAAAAGGCTTTTACCCAGAAAAAAAACTCCATATTACAACCTCTCAGCTAAACTGGAAACTTTTCTGCAAATCTCATTATCGTGCATTAATGCATTAATTATAGTGCAGAGTAATATATTATTTTGCTCAAAATGACAAAGAAATCACAGGAATCTCATAGCTGTGCGTAAACCCCCTAGCGTTCTAAATCTGTCCGTATTTCCACGCAAAAAGCGGTAAATTTCTTTGCATGGATATTTATTTTACATTGTAGGTCTACAATTCTTAGGCATAACTCACCAAAATATGTTCAATATTCAATAAATTTAATAAACTTTAATTAAAAAAACACAAAAATCTGTTAAAATAAAAAAATAGTGATACATGTAATATAACTGTACAGTAGCATATATATATATATATATATATATATATATATATATATATAGATCACAGAGATCGTCTGCATTCCCGAACTGGAGATCAGAGGGAGAAGCAGTGTCCCCAGGACCTGCAGGAACCAGTAGGACGCCGGGGGACGACAACGGAACAAGGTAAGTGTTTTTTTTAAATCTTTTTAGCGACCCCAAGTGTGACTCAGGATTACCGCTTTTTGCATGGAAAATGCACCCTGAGTCACACTCAGGATTACTGCTAGGTGGGTTAAACAAATCCTTGCACATGTTTACCTTAGATATAGAGTTGCCAGATAAATAAAAGACAAAAGAATTCATTAGACAACTACAAATAAAGAATTAAAATTAGTGCATCACTAAGTATGCACAGAGTACTGAAGATACCTGTGCAATTGCTTAAAGTACAGCCATCATCAAAAATTAAACATTAGGCCAATGGGATGTTTTCCCTAGTAATTTAGTAAAAGACATGCATTTTTATGTCCTTTTTTTTTTTTATTTGCTTAGTTTCTTGTATACCCCAGCCTTCTGGTTTGTTGCCACAGCGAGAATGATTGAAGGGTAATCCTGTATTCTCCTAGGATACAGTTATGTCCATAAATATTTGGATGCTCACACAAATTTTGGTATTTTACCTGTTTAATTAAACATATTGATATTACAGTTATATAATAAATATGGACATTAAGTGCAGACGCTCATCTTTATTTGAGGGTACTGGAGGAAGGGTTTAGGAATTACAGCTCTTGAGTATTTTTTTTTTTTAAAGAGATCAAAATGAATTGGACTATTGACGTAACCTATTTAACCTTTGTTATGTTATCCTCGATTAGGCAGATGAAAGGTCTGGAGTTGTTTCTTTGTTTGCCCTTGAAAGGTTTTGCTGTCAACCTACAAAATGCGGTCAAAGGGACAATCCTTAGGCTCCGAAAACCAAACAGAGAAATTGCAAAAATACTAAGAATGGCAAAATCTACAGCTTGGTACATTCTGAGAAAAAAAGAATGCACTGGTGAACTCAGCAACGCAAAAAGGCCTGGACGTTCACAGAAGACAACAGTGGTGCATGAACGCATGGTTAAAAACTCCTTCACAACCACCCAAATGGAGAGCACTCTCCAGGAGTTAGGTATATCAATATGTAAGTTTACCATAAAGAGAAACCTTCATAAAAGCATTTACAGAGGATTCACAGCAAGGTGCAAAGCGAAACCAAGATCAACCTCCACCAAAATAATGCCAAGAAAAAAATATGTTGAGAAAAGTTGGAACAGCTCATGATCCAAAGCATACTACATCATCTATAAAACACGGTGGAGGCAGCGTGATGGCTTGGCCATGCATGGCTGCCAGTGGCACTGGGACACTGTTTATTGACGATGTGACCATAGACAGAAGCAGCCGGATGAATTCTGAGGTGTACAGACACATACTGTCTGTGTAAATCCACCCAAATTTAGCCACGTTGATAAGACACCGCTTTCCAAAACAGATGGACAATAACCCAAAACATACAGCCAAAGCAACCCAGAAGTTTATTAACCTCCCTGGCAGTCTGAATATTAAGTATTTTAAAATTTTAAAATGGTACAATTAAAAATACTTATTATTTAAAATTTCCCGCCAGGTCCCGCCCTCCAGCCACATGCTCTCACTGCCCGGCCGGCCTCACGTCCCCAACATTCACACGCTGGTGATGCAGATGCCAGGCATCGCTGAAGGAACGCTGCAGGAAAATGGGGACCAGGTATGACTTGAAACTCCCTGGCAATTCCACCCCGAGTGTGGCTCAGGGTTACTGGTTTTGGTATGGATCATTCACCCCAAAGCCACACTCGGGATTACCACTAGGGAGGTTAAAACAAAAAAATGGAATATTCTCCAACGGCTTAGTCTGTTACCTGATCTCAACCCAATGGAGCATGCATTTCACTTGCTGATGACCAAACTTCATACAGAACGACCCACAAACAAATATTAACTAAATGCCGCTGCAGTAAAGACCTGGCAAAGCATTAAAAAGAAGGAAATGTCGTAGCTGCATCTGGTGATGTCCATGGAATCAAAATTTTAGGCAGTTATTGCCTGCAAAAGATTTTTAACACAGTATTAAAAATGAACATGTTATTTTCAACTTTTTAAAAATTTTTTATTAAACTCATTAAAGTCAAAGGTCTGCATCTTAACTTCCCCAGCGGTAACCCCGAGTGTGACGGTAAAAAAAAAAAAATAAAAAAATGCTAAAAGCAGTAACCCCGAGTCACACTTGCTGTAGCTAAAATAATGATAAATAGAGCCTTACCTGGTCCACCGGCTTCCTTCTTTGCGATCCCTGTCCTCTCGCATCCTCCGCATCTGATGGAACACCCGGGAGTTCCAGGTGACGTTGGTGCGCGCGGCCGTTGCATTGGGGGAGTGGCGGGAATTTCAAATTAT
Source organism: Pyxicephalus adspersus (assembly GCF_032062135.1). NCBI lineage: Eukaryota > Metazoa > Chordata > Amphibia > Anura > Pyxicephalidae > Pyxicephalus > Pyxicephalus adspersus. Next base: position 37,994,767 of record NC_092865.1, on the reverse strand, counting down.
TTTGTATTGCATTCAATACAAAATAACTGTATTGAATGCAATACAGTGGATTTTTATGTCTAAAAGCTGTACAATATGTTTCATGAAAATGTATCTTACATTATAATAGTATAAGTATATATATATTTTTTTAAATGTATTTAATTTATTATTTTGACGTGATTTTGTGTTTCAAACTTTAGTATACTCATACTAATATATTATACTGTAAAATAAATTTTCATGAAAAACAATGTACTGCTTTTAGACATATAAATCCGGACAGAAATGAACCGCCCAGGAGGTAAATTGTTTAATTTAAATTCCATTTTGGTGATGTAAAGAACAAGAATTATTAAAACTGTGTTAATGTCCAAATATTTATGGAGCCAACGGTACATCACATATCCTACAAGGCCACAAAGATGATGCTGGTGGCAGCAGCGTCTGTTCTCCTGTGCATGCCAAAAAGTTGGGCTCTGCTTGATCAAGGGAGTTTTACAAATGTTAATGACCCAGTGTCTGGGTCATTATGTACAGAAAGAGATTGTTGTTGATTGGTGAGGCACTGTGGGAAGATGCTGCAGTCGATTTCACACATGCTCATTGTAAGTTCAGGAAATGTAGCTGGCACCATAAGGGTAGCTGAAAGAAAGGTGAATGCAATAAAGACCGCATGGGGAGTGAGATAAAGATATTTTTTGAATACTTTTCTAGGTAAAAAGAAAAGTCCAATTAAAAAATGCAAGGTGTGCTTGAACAATTTGGCTGATAACCCTACGCACTAGACATTGTAGTCTGTTAACCTGTAGTATAGATTGATTCAGGTTTTTTAACAGTGTTTTAAGAACAGTGTTTTCAGGAACTATTAAATTGCTCTCTCACCTCAATGCACAGCAATAAATTATTCCTCTGATCTGTTGATGAACAACACTGGAATCTCACAAGTCTTCAGTAGAATGCAAGGTGATATTGAGAGTTTCATAAAGTGGTAATAGGGAAGCAGTTTGGCAACAGTGTCACCATAGCATGCAGTTACATAGTTAGGTTGAAATAAAAAAAGACATAAAAAAGTCCATCAAGTTCAACCACTAGAGAAATGAACATATCCTAGATTTTAAACCCTGTAGACATAGTCAATCCAGAAGAAAACAAAAAAAATCCCTTATAAACCCTGGCTGAATTTGTTCAAACACGGGGAATAAAAATCCTTCCTAATTCCATGAGGCAATCGAATGTTCCTTGGATCAACAGTCTCGGTTATCTTTACTTTAAAACTTTATTATCAAGTTTTATTCTGCTCTATTTTTTGAAGGAGTGCTTATTAAAGGGATAGAGCTTGGAGTTAAATATTCATATTAATATAGATTATTTAATTGAACAAATAATCTCAAAGAATATTTTTTTAAGTCTATTATATCCATTAAAACATGTTTTGTAAGGAATTCCCAGCAAAAGAGATACATTAACTGTATGTTTACACATTGAAAATAAACATAAGAAGGGGTGTAATAGGGAGACCATTCAGTGATAGAAATTATAGTGTACGTGGGCCATTTACTTTTGACTTGGTCCAGATAACACAACTCAATATACCTCCACAGTTTAGAAAGCTTTGGATATAAATCAGCAATGCAGTCTTAAGGTGCGTACACACTTCCAATTTTTATCGTTCCAATCGAACGACGAACGATCGATTGGGCAAAAAATCGTTCGTAAAAAAGTAACCAACGACACCGACGAACGAGGAAAGTCGCTGGAAACGAACGACCGGACCGGCGGATCGGATTGGACGACGATCGTTGAACATCGTTCGTGTGTACGGTCGTTCGTTGATCGTCCATGTTCAGAGCATGCGTGATGAACGAACGTCCGTTCACTTTCCTGTCGTGCACATAGTTCCTCTATCGCTTAAACGATCGTATCTATTGTGTGTACAATATCTACGAACGATCGTGTCGTTACCTCTATGTGCAGTATCGGTGCTATAGGATCGTTCATATATATCGTGCAGGAACGTTCGTCGTTCGTTTTCCTACGATAATAATTGGAAGTGTGTACGTAGCTTAAGAGAAGAGATGTAAAAGGCTTGAATGATCTTAAACCTGATACCACTTAAACTACGGTGTCTGCAGAAGGAAGTTACCTATTTGTATCATGATAAGCTTATACTAAACATCAACATTTTTTATAATAAAAGGAAAGACTGCTTTTCATTGCTGCTTGTGCCCCACTTCTCTTTTCTTACTTCTTTGTCCAGGTGAAGCGATTGTCACAGCAACAATAAATGAGAGGAAACTACTTTTAATGAGTCATGAACAGCAGTAAAAACCCAACAAGTTCCAACGTTCTTCCACTTAATCCAAAACCAAAACATGTTTTGGCTAGCTATCTGCTTTGCTGTGAACTTGGATGCTGAAGTGCTCCATAATAGGGAGGGGCCTAGTTAACGGTCTAAATCAAGGGAACCCATCGACCACCATATCCACTAAAATCCCATATAAGCAAAATTATGCCAAATATGTAATGAATAGACAGACCAGC
>NC_092865.1:37949847-37991114 GCF_032062135.1 Pyxicephalus adspersus | reverse complement strand
GATATCTACTAGACCCTTGTTCGGACATATTTCGGTTACAGTTACAGGTCTACAATTAAAAAAAAAAAAAAATTCATGAAAAACAGTGTTCCGCTTTTGGTACAGAAATCCAGACATCAGTGAAACGCCCAGGTGGTTAAACAAACCTAGGCACTGATTTTATTACCGAGTCTCCTTTCAGACAGTATGCTTCTGCAGTCATAACACAGTGTGCTTGTTCTGTCCTTTTTGTAAATACAGTAGTGATATAATTTGCATAGCTGTTCCTGCAAGAGTTTTTTTTTTTTTTTGCAAGCCACTAATTGACACAGCCCTATAATTAAAAACATTGCTAAATACACATAAGATTTGATACATATATCCCACTACAAGTGCATTGCACAATCTGCTACCTTCTAATTTCCAGAAGGACAACTTACAAGAGGATGTAGGGCAGTGGTCCCTAACCTTTAGTAGGTCGCGGACCACTAAATGCACAGACTCCAGCCTGCGCATGCGCGGGGAGCCGTGTGTTACTTAAAGGGGAAGAAAAACTTCCCCCCAGAGTGACGCCATGATGCCAGAACCCACCCACTTTCCCATCGCAGGCCTGAGCCTGCCATGTCTCAGGGAGACATTGTCTGCGGCTCTGACTGATGCGGCCCCTGGGGGCAGGGTTAGAAGAAGACCGCTGGTGGGTGCACTGGCCAGAGCCGCGGCCCACCTGTCAGACGGCCGGGGACAGACTGGGGGTTGGGGTCCTCTGATCCAAGTACACTTAATTTATATCTTACATGCTGTGGTTCCTCTTCTGCTGATATTGCATTGTTCACACAAAGTGCTTCCAAAAACTTCTGCTTCAGGATTATATATCGAAACCTGTTGGGGACATGAGAGATGAATTCGTTTTCTAAATTTGCGGTCACGGTTATTTACCTAATGGTTGTAAACGGTCAATAAATTATACCTCCCAAAACACATTTAAACCAATAAAATTTACCTTTTCTTGTCAAACTTGTCCATGCACTCCAGAGGCTGGATAAACTGAAGGACTTCATCCCATTGTCCATCAAGAATCAATTGTCTAGAAATGAATCATCATCAACATCAAATATACAAACAAAAAAATGTTTGCATAGTCCAGCATACACTTCTAATATACATATATTTTATATTGACCAGACAGAGGGATCTAAGAACACCTCATTTAAACAATACTACAACAACAAAAACTTTAACAAGTATAAATAATCATCCACAGAAATTAGATGACAGTCACACATTTAGGAAATTCATCCACAGATGTCTTTGTATTCCCTTCTGACAAAGGCTAACTTTCTTTATGGTATGCAGGTACAGCTGTCTGTGAATAAGTGCTCCTGTATAAAACCTTTCAGACACTGCTTTAATTCAGTTGAACAAAAAGATGGCATACAAATGTGAGCAACTAAAGCCTTTTTTTTTTTAACACAAACACTTCATTTCAGGGGCTCAAAAGTAATTGGACAATTGACTTAAAAGGTATTTCATGGGCTGGGGAATGAACATTTTAATGAACTCAATGAACATTTTTTATCCATCTGTAATGTGACTTTAACCTTGCTAGAAAATGTAACTTCTCTAGAAAGTGCCAAAGCTCTTCCTCTTTGAAAGTCAAAGATCAGTCCTCTTCTGGGGGTTTCTAATTGCTCTGTGTTTGTCCAACTCCGCCACTCATTCCTTTACCTCCCTACATAACCTTTTTTATATAGCTGCAGAAGAGAAATGAAAGGAAACAACATAGGGTTTGGTATAAGAAACAGAGTCTGGTGGGGCTATCAACATCATAACCAAGATGTTCACACAGCCATTCATTCTTCAGGCTTTTTGATGGCTACACAAAGGAGGATTTTACAGGTAAAAAACAAACAAATACACACATCCAATAATACTCTAAGGGTGATTTCTGTTCAGATGGTCTGACTGCATGGTCTCCAAGATTAAGGTAGACATGGGGTCTGAATGTGAAAGAACATCACTTCTCAGACCTAAAAACTCTCCCAGAAGGAAAACTCATCAGACAAAGTTAGTGAAAATGAACAAACATTAAGAAAATGGTACTACCTAGATGCTTCAGACAATACAAAGCAAACTGCTAAGAGAATGCTACAATGAGTGTCAAGTTAGCTGGTCAAATTTTTATGGGTCTGATGCTTAGCTGGCTTTTGGTGCTATAAACTAAGGGCCCATTGAAACATCATAAAATACAGCACCTAATATAAGTCAAGGTCAAGTTCATCTCTGTAAAGTGAACGCCTACATGATAAAAGTGCAAGTTTTGCTACCTAACACAGATTTTTTTTTTTTTCTTTTAAGAGTTGTGTGGTCACAGCATGCAAGCGGAATATTTGAATTGAGCTTACAGGGAGTAATACCATAACATTGTGAATCCCAAAACACCTCTACCTATGAATTACATAGAAATTCAAGAAAATAAAAAGTAAAACTAAAAGTAATATAGAAAATTAAGAGGTAAAAGAAGGTAGCACAGACAGAAAACATCATACAAAAAATTTGGCTATGTTACATACCTGAGGAAAAGCATGTCATCCGAATACAACCCATTTATTACCCCACTCTCCTTCTCCAGGGCCAGCATGCTGATGTGCAACTTCTTGGCATTGAGAAAGTCTAAAATCAGCTTGGTAATCTCTACTTCTTTAACATTTACAGTTTCCTCGGCCGTCATTGTGATGGTCTGAAAAACATAAATAGTTGTAAGGTACTACAGATAGGAATTTCACATAAGCAAGGAAAACATCTTCCACTGTGCGCATTAGTTCAGACTCTATACGATTCTATTTGTTTACATAAAGCTGCACAAGCACACCAGACTTCACTTACATGACAGCTAACATAAGCTATTACAGTTTAAAAGCTACGCACACCCTGATGCTAACTCTCACAAAACACTTACACAGTGTCTACACCTTGGGTGTGAGCAGAGATGAAGTAACTCCAGGTACAAGCTTGTGCTTCTTCCAGAAGTTATCAGCCCAGATTACCACAAACATGTTTCTCTTTTGCATTTCCAAGAGCACATGTGACTAAACCTCTTTATGTAATTAAATGGAAATGTCTGTTTGTAAACTCTGAGTGCACGGGCATACTTTATTGAGAAAACTCAATAAACAACCAAACTAAAGCAGCTACTCAAAAAGTGTTCATATTTTATTGCCAGGGGCTAGCAGTCATAGAAGATGTACAGAGACTGCAAATTGTGGCTTTTTTAAAAATTCTTAGTTGTCTGGTTGTGTCTGACATTTTTATGCACTCTCCAATTACTGTACATTTCCCTTAGTGCAAGCACTGTTCGCGAATTACTCAAACCTTTTTAAAAGGCTATCTTAAAGCTCTACAATCCAATTCATCCACTAATCAATAATTTGAAAAGCACTTTACAACTAATATACATTAAACACACTTTGCTGGTTCACTATTTACACTTTAAAATACTGTAGACAAAAAATTCTAGCTGAATATCATTAGTTTTTTATAAAGTGGAAACAAATTACACAGCACAGTACAATAAATAGGTGATACAAATACCAAACCTACATTAAAGACAAGTGCAAACAACGACACAAGGGGAAGAAAGGACCCAGCCCAACAGAGCTTACAATCTAAGAGGTTGGCACAATAGGAGATGGATAGTTGCTGTGTTTTATATACTTCATAATACTTAAACAACCTGATGTATACTATTTGTTCCATACTATTCAGCAGTGCTGTTCAGTATATTATTCACAATGGTCACTGCATAAATAGTGCTGTAACTCATAACTGACAGTGCTATAATCAACAAAGTTCAGTTGTACAAAAATGTACTGTATATTGTAAATAGTTTACTAATAACCACATTGTGCTGTATGTTTTATGAGTTGTAGTGTTCAGTTGTATATATTGTACTTTATATTGTAAATAATTTGCTTCCCAGCTTTATACCCTGTGCTGAATGAACTGTATTGTATCCTGAAAATATCTATATAACAAGAGGTATAAAAACCCCAGGGGGTTATGGTTACTTTTTTAGTTTGAGCCGATAGTGATATATCAATATAGAAAACAACTATGTGTAAGCATTTCAGCTATTTTACTACATAAGGATTACTTGGAAAAACATTATCTAAGTTAGTAAATTTTTCCAAATTTAGGGTGCTTGAAAGTAGGTAAACCATAGCCAAGGATACTTTACAATCACTGGATATAAAGGTATACAAATGGTAATAAACTTGAATAATACAAACAAACATTATACACTCTAGAACAAGCTCTCTTAAGCTACATACACACTTCCAATTATTATCGTTGGAAAACGAACGACGAACGTTCATTGGAACGATAAAAATTGGAAGTGTGTACGCACCTTTAGCCTTTCAACCCTAGAACTACACGTTTCTAAAAACCTTTTGCAAAATGGATCATATCTATACATTTCATTACATTGGAATGCATTAGCTTCATCAGTAGTTCACCAATGATAAAGATCATTCTTTATTACCCATCCCCAGTCTAAGACCCAATTATCTTAAGAATACATTACATGAAACAAATAATAAATAACAGAAAAGTAGGACATAAAGTGAAAATTGTTGTGAGCACAGTACGGCACACATCATGGGCTGGTGATCAGTCCACCACAGCTCTTTTCTCAGAGAACCCCCTAGCTAACCTCTTGAAGAACTATATGCTTCCACAGAAGACCGGCTATGAAGGTATTCTCCATAAAGTGCAGTAATATTGATATTCCAATGTGCATTGAAATCAAAGCTGACAGAGGTTCCAATCATTTCCCGCCCTTTAAAAAAACATATGTTTCTGTTCCCAGCCTTTCTCCTATTTCTTTTCTATTGTCTAACACATCTCAAAGAGGCAGAACATGTAACCAATAATTTTGATAGGGAATCCACACATCTGTACTATCCACACAGCAAACAATATGACTATAGTAAGGTTTAGATTAGATTGAGAGTTCATGACACAGCTATGGACTTTGTACAAGTCTGTGGAAGATGACAGCACTCAATAGGCACAAATAAATAAACTTACCCAGCAAAAACACAAAGTAAACTCAGCAGGTCACCAAGATGCTCAGATTGCATTGTTCACTACAACAAATGGCATGCTTAGCTCCATTTTGGGATAAAGTCCATATCAATAAATTGTGTGGAGAAATTAGTTTTGGTACACTGGGTTCCTCTGCAGAAGCATGTCAAATGAAAAACTTGCACATCTGAACAAGAGAATGCATTTTATATCAAACTCCAATTTTAGTAAAAAAAAATCCTTCCAGTTTGAAAATATACATTGAAAGACCACAAATATATACACTGCCATACTGTTGTAAATCTTGTAAGTGTTCTCTCTGAAACTGATAAGTAAGTAACAACAAACATCTGGTCATTTTAAGCATTTAAATAAAATGGACAGGTGTAACCTCTTCCTTGCACACAAAAAACTATTTTTTTTTAAAAAAAAGATGGAACTACTATGCATGGATATAAGAGATGTCCTCTACAGAAAAAAAATTGTAATCAATGGCAAAATACAGAGATTTTGCCACTTTCATTGCTGGGACAAATACTGCAAGACAAACTGAACCCTCCAAGCTGTTGGGAATTGCAACCCAACTATACCCATTGAAAATCAAGGAATAGAATGTGATACTAAAGCCACATCCATATGATGCCAACAGGGCCGAGCATTTCAGAGCTACAAAATCTTTAAAGCTAGACTTGCACAGCTACACCTAGTAGAGTAGGAGCGCGAGTAGGTGACCCCAAACGTTAGGAATGGGACTAAATTGTTCTTAATAATAAATACATGAAGCATTTTCTGCTCACAAATTATCTGAAACACCCCATCTTCTTTTGAATATAACAACTCTATACAGTAGCAGGTTTAGGTAGTTTGTCAACGTAACTGAAGCAAAGAACAGTTCTCTGTAGAACTTTTACATCTATATAATAAGCTCCTGTAGGCATAGACCTTTATCCAAGCATTTTGTCCTTTAGGTATATTGTATATAACACATTATGTGTAGATATACACACATGTAGATGTAGACACACTGGACATGTGGTCCAGCAAGCATAAGACTTAAGCCACGTACACACTTCCAAATATTATCGTTTGTAAACGAATGACCCTGCACGATATCTGCAAACGATCGTATAGCACCGATCCTGTACATACAGATAACGACACGATCGTTCAAAGATATTGTACACACGTATATATACACACAGTATATATATATATATATTCACATACACAATACAGCCTGTATCGATCAAATGTTTGTTCATCGCGCATGCTCAGAACATGCACGATCACGATTACATGCACGATCACTAAACGACCGTACACACGATAGACGGTCAACGATCGTCGTCCAATCCGATCCGGTCGTTCATTTCCAACGACTATCCTCGTCAGCGTCGTTGGTTACTTTTTTTACAAACGATTTTTGGCCAATCGGTCGTTCGTCGTTCATTTCTAACGATAAAAATTGGACGTGTGTACGCAGCTTTACTGTACAAAATTTTACACAAAATACTAATTAGTTAAAATTCAACCATAACAAATGCTTCACCAATGGGTTATGTTACTTGTTGTCATGTTATCATTTGCAGATTTCAGCAGTGAGAATTCATTGTAGTTTGCTTCTCCAGGCCTACTATGAAGCCAGAATCACTTTCTTGTAGCTCTGGTCTTTGTTTCCATTTTTTTTTTTTTATTTAGCATGTTCACTATAGCATTCACTAAATTAGTACGAAATTTACACAAATATTAGCCATTGGCTACAAAAGTTGAAAGGAGAATTTTTGTATGGATAAATTGCTACTGAAGTTCCAATCAGTTTGAAATGGAAATGTACTTTAATGTGGCCATAATATGGCTTTATGGAGTCTAATTATACCAGATTCACAGATTTTTAATTATCTACTTTCAAAGATCAAAACAAAGACTGTAGAGTTGGGTTTAGTTGGTTTCAAACAGCTCAGAAGCACCAGCTTGTTGTTTATTTTACACATTGTTTACATAGAAAAGTCTTGCCCACTTAACCTCCTGGGCGTTACACTGATATCTAGATTTCTGTTCCAAAAGCGTTACACTGTTTTTCATGAAATTTTTTTTTTTTTAAATTGTAGACCTGTAACTTACAGAAATATGTCCGGACAGGGTTCTAGTAGATATCATGAATATAAAAAATGTTGGAAACACACAATCATGTAAAAAAAAAAAAAAATTAACTTTTAATAAAATTAAATAAAAGACACAAAAGTCAGCTTAAACAAGAATACATAAATAAATGAAAAATACTGGAAATGCGATAATTCGGTATACTGTATAGTAATATATTTTTCTAAAACACCTCCCTAGTGTCCGTCACATACCTATAGACAAAACCACATAAATATATTTTCTATTATTTTGTATTGGATTGGATACAGGACTTTGTATTCAATCCAATACAAAATGAGAACAAAATTCAAACTCTCATTTTGTATTGGATTGAATACAAACTCCTGTATCCAATCCAATACAAAATGAGAGTTTGAATTTACCAATTACATACTTTGTATTTATTTTGAATTATTTTGTATTGGATTGGATACAGGAGTTTGTATTCAATCCAATACAAAATGTGTTTGAATGANTTTNAATTTGAATTTCCCGCACACGCGCCGACGTCATCGCCGAGGGACACGCACACACTACGGACGGAGAAGAGGCCGGCCGGCTTCTTCTTCTCGGAGAAGGCACCCGACGCTGGAGGACGACGCTGGAACACGACGCTAGATGATCGCAGCGGGACCAGGTAATGTGATCGATAAACCCGAACTTTTCTCACTGTATTTTCATACAGTGAGAAAAGTTCGGGTTTATCGATAACTGAAATTTTTTATAACCCGAACCAAGGTCGGGTTTAACGGTCGGGTGGTTAAGCTTAATAAGCTTAATTATGGACAATTTATTTTTAAATATCCAATGTAATTCATAGTAAGTGCATCTTCTCTTGGGGGTTCATGGTTGTAAACACGTAAAAAAAGTACCACAATACTTGAGAAGTGAAAAGGTGCGAGTGCTTCAAATGAAGGGTTAGAATACTGTACTTGTCTTCTCTGACTATGTGTGCCTATTGGTCTGTTCACATAAGCAATGTTGGGTAGCATTTCCCAACACAAATCCTAGGTGTGCTGCAACCCCCTATAATCTGTCAAAAATAAAAATAAACTTTAGGATAAATGAAGAATGTAAACAATACTTACCTTATGGTCACCAGGGGTGTCCAGGAATCAGTGGTGAGGTCACCTTCAACCAAGTTGGAAAGAATTGCAATGCTTTTTAGTAATGCACTGCATAATTCCACAACACACGCCAATGCATCGTATACAAGGAACACCAATGCATTTTAATTGCAATACCAGTGTTAAGAATCGGTCCTAAAAGTGATGAAATCAATTTTTCTTTTTTTAAATGGAGCTACCTGTGAAATTTTTACTTTAAAAATGAAAGTTTACTTTAAGGGCCTTTATGCTTACTGGTCATTTTATTAGGTACAACCTGCTAGTACCAGTTAGGGCTTCAGAACTGCCACAAGTCTGGCATGAATTCAACAAGGGGCTAGAAACATTTGGTCAATATTGACATAACATCATGTAGTTGCTGAAGATTTATTGGCTGCACATTCATAATGTAAATCTCCCAATCCTCCACAAGGCAAATATGCTGTATTGGAATAGGATTTGGTGACTGTTGAGGCCATTTGAGTATGGTAAACTTTATGTCATGTTCAAAAAAACTATTTTTTGAGATGATTTTAGCTTAGTGAAATAGAGCGTTACCTTGCTGGAAGTAGCCATCAGCAGATGTCCATCCCATTATGACCGCAATGTACCCATGTTTAGCAACCATACTAAAGTAGAATATGGCTACAATGCTCAGTTGGTACTACGGGACCCAAAATATACTTCACACACCACCACCACCACCGTCTGAACCATTAATAAAAAGTAGGATGGATCCATGCTTCTATGTTGTTCATACCAAATTCTGTTCACATCCAAATGTTGCAGCAGAAATCAGGACTCATCAGAAAGTGGCACCTGGTCCTATCTGCTTCAAGGTTTGGTGTGTTGTTCTTCTGTGGCTGACCAGATATTTGTGTTAGTAACCAGCTGAACAGGTGTACCTGAAAAAAGGTCTGGTGAGTATCAATTGTGCCGATGTGTTTCATGACTGCACATAAACCTAAATAGGCTGATAATGCTTGGCATCATGTTCAAACAGACATTGCCTTTTTCACATCTGTTCAAGATGTGGTTCACTATAACGCCTCTGCATTTTGACACAATGGGCCTGATTTATTAAAGCACTCCAAGACTGGAGAAGATAGACTAACATAGGGGAACCTGGGTGATCCAGCAAACCTGGAACAGATCTGGTCTAGGATTGAAAATATTTTCCAACTTTTTTAAGAAATATGTTTTTAAGAAATATAATACAGGTTTGCTGGATCACCCAGGTTTACCCACGACAGTTTATCTTCTTCAGTCTTGGAGCACTTTAATAAATCAGCCCCACTGTGTAAGTTAGGACACCAATAATTTAATCAAACATAACAACTGATGTTACCTTGTGTAGTGATATCAATACCCTAGACCTGAGGTTTATACTTTTCAGATAGATCCTCCATGAGGCCTCCCTCAGTCCGATGGTGGCTGAATGGCATTGCTCAGGGTGAATTTCCTGAGGGTGACAACAGATAGCATACCTACATGTAAGTTGATATGGCACTGCTGGTCTCCATCAAAGGCCAGGGTGATAAAAAATGTTTTTTTTTTAATATTGGATAATTTGTTGGCACATGAAACGATTGTGATCGCACATTTTTATCTTCATCCATCCCGACAAGTATGTTTACTTAGCTTTAAGTTAATATTTGAAGAAAGGGTTCCCTTTAAACAATAGCACCTCTAGGTAAAGGTGCGTACACACTTCCAATTTTTATCGTTCCAATCGATCGTTCGTCGTTCGATTGGAACGATAAAAATTGGACGTGTGTACGCAGCTTTACTGTACAAAATTTTACACAAAATACTAATTAGTTAAAATTCAACCATAACAAATGCTTCACCAATGGGTTATGTTACTTGTTGTCATGTTATCATTTGCAGATTTCAGCAGTGAGAATTCATTGTAGTTTGCTTCTCCAGGCCTACTATGAAGCCAGAATCACTTTCTTGTAGCTCTGGTCTTTGTTTCCATTTTTTTTTTTTTATTTAGCATGTTCACTATAGCATTCACTAAATTAGTACGAAATTTACACAAATATTAGCCATTGGCTACAAAAGTTGAAAGGAGAATTTTTGTATGGATAAATTGCTACTGAAGTTCCAATCAGTTTGAAATGGAAATGTACTTTAATGTGGCCATAATATGGCTTTATGGAGTCTAATTATACCAGATTCACAGATTTTTAATTATCTACTTTCAAAGATCAAAACAAAGACTGTAGAGTTGGGTTTAGTTGGTTTCAAACAGCTCAGAAGCACCAGCTTGTTGTTTATTTTACACATTGTTTACATAGAAAAGTCTTGCCCACTTAACCTCCTGGGCGTTACACTGATATCTAGATTTCTGTTCCAAAAGCGTTACACTGTTTTTCATGAAATTTTTTTTTTTTTAAATTGTAGACCTGTAACTTACAGAAATATGTCCGGACAGGGTTCTAGTAGATATCATGAATATAAAAAATGTTGGAAACACACAATCATGTAAAAAAAAAAAAAAATCGTATCTATTGTGTGTACAATATCTACGAACGATCGTGTCGTTACCTCTATGTGCAGGCTCGGTGCTATACGATCGTTCATATATATCGTGCAGGAACGTTCGTCGTTCGTTTTCCGACGATAATAATTGGAAGTGTGTACGTAGCTTAACAATGGTTGCTATGTGCTAACCTATGTATGGAAAGAGACAGATACAGTTTAGCAATGTCTATTCACAATGCAACAGCTAGAAGAGTAAACAACTAGCCTGGCTGTAACATTCATTTTACTAATATTAGAATACTTAAATTCAGTACAATGAAGAATGGAAAATTTGACAACTCAATACTTCATATTCTCACTTTCTCCGATTCATTTTAATTAAAACCACATTTAAATAATAATAGCTGAGAACTACCATAACTAAAGTTCCACTTTAAAAATCTGTAATCAGGCAGGGCTTCATTGTAGAAACAGGCGATGGCACCTCAGCAAAAAGCATTTTTACCTGTTCCAGCTGTGAAATTTGCTAGGCTGCACATGGGCAGCTTAGTATTGGTTACTAGGACACTCGGCACATGCCAGCTTCCCCTGCAGTTGCTGGGACTGAATAAATTCCCACGTGCCAGCATGGGAGTTACGTCATCCTGGCCAATCAAGATTGACCAAGAATAGAATGAGGAAGAAAAGATGGCAGTGCCCCTGACAGAACAGGGACAGGTGTTAAAGGGTAAATAAGTTTTGAACCTGATTTAAATAATACCAGGTGATCCTGCCATGTCACTTTTTTTTTTTACACTAATATTATATTGTGTGACAACATTGTGTTCCTATTATCTTATCACACTCATGCATTGCCAACCTGTCACAAAAGCTTTAGATAAGAGACTGGGAATGGCCCCTTTATGCAGACCTTGTTATCACCATTAATAAACCTTCCATGGGAAAAACCAAGCAGCCATTGCAGAACTGGTAACAAATCAGCTGATCAGCAGAATTGCACTATACCAGAAGATAGAGTTGGCTTATGATAACTGTATTTTTAGCAAACCTAGGGATTCTTTTTATAAAAGAAAGCAGAAACCACTATAAGAAAACAGGCAGTTTAGCAAATCCCATCCCTGCCCTTTTTACCCGTGTGTTTTTGGATATTATTTTTCATACTCCTAAATTTCACTGAATTGGGGTTTATATCTAGTTCAACAACCTTATATAAAACAAACCCCTTATTCGTTGCCAAAAAAGGCCGCAGAATATGAGAAAAAGCTTGTCGGCCTCATGCGTTCATTTATTTGATGTTTTCCAGCAGCAGATGGGAAGCCACAAGAAGGCTAATTTACACAAAGCTCCATCAATAATGAAGGAGGCCGAGCCGACCACCTGGGGTTCAGAATGACTTGGTGTCACCATTGGGTGTGGTGGGAATATAAATGCCGCCAGGAATGAAGAATCAGCTCATTTAACAAAGGAAATGACATCTTTTTATTCCACATAACATGGGCAGGGAGAACCAGGCAGGGGGGAGTCTGTGTCATGATTTGTTCCCATCACACCCCCTAGGAGGGCGGGTTCATGGCTGGCAGTCAGCCCCCTCATCCTGACAAATAAATGGAAAGCAAACTGCTTTGCTGGGTTCCTCCCTAGGTCCCAGCACTGGGCCAATGTATTCACCCTATAGGCCAGCAGACTGCTAAAATACTCAGGAATATTCTATATACAATTAGAGTAAAGACATATACGACTCAATAAAAAATGAATCTTTTATATTCACCTGTCCCAAGGCAGACATAATATCACAATATTATTATTATAACAAGCCTCCAGTCACTCTTCTATCATTTTCCACAGGTCTGAAGGAATCCGGGACGAGGATAAATATGCTACAGATAAAGCGCATCCTATGACTCGCCCTGATATCAATATTTCCTATGAGAGGAAGGTCGCTGCCCTATACATGAGAGAAAGGTGGATGGACAGACCGCTGCCGGTGTTCTACCTGCTTTCCTGTCTCCTCGGTAAAGCCGCACTGAATACTGCGTAGCCGGTAATGTCCTTTCCCAGCCTCTGTGTGTGACTCTTCAGGCTCAGCCCCCGATGCCCGGGCCGCCGCCACACTCCCTCTGCGTCTCTAGTCTCAGGTTGCGGTTGTCAAGCGGATCCGCCGGTACCCAATCAGAATCCAGAACGTGAGGACCCCGAACTGAGCTGTCTTGCAAATGTGCCTGCTGGCGGCGCGCGACTCACAGTGATGGGTTGCACAGATTGATAGAATATGGGGAATTTGTGATGGGATATTTAGTACTTCGTAATCATATACCGAGCTTATTTCATGTGTGAAAAAGCCAAATACCGTTTTGTTTTTGTATTTTTAACAGTCTATTTATTTTTTTTACAATGATTGTGATATACTTTTCTAAATTAGCATGCTAATTTTCTATAGTTTCCAAAATACTTCTTTCAGTTTTTCTTGGTGCAATCTATGCCCCTCTTGCAAATTTTGTTCACTTCTGTCAGACAGAGAAGTCTATTTATTGGTGCAACAGCTTTTTTTTTTTTTTTTTAATCCTTCCCCACTAAAAAAAAATGCGTTTAGTGGGTTTTAATTGCTGCCATTATTATGTTTAATATTAAAGTTTTAGGGTTCTCCTCTATCCTTAGATTCAACAAATATTAAAATACCAGCCCCAGTTTTTTTTAAGATGAGCAAGTTGAGTTTACTTATTTTAGAGGGTAATTGTTACAATAATTGTCCTAAATCCTGACGCGTTTTGCCATATTAGGCTTCCTCAGGGGTCGTAGTGAGAGGCAATACAGAATATCTGGATGATTTTAGACACATTGAAGTGTATTTTGAAACATTTAAGGGTTATGGGAGGCTGCCATAATTTGCTTTTTTTTGACAGAAGCAGTTGGTGGTCCAATCCAAATCTGTTTGAAAATAATTAGAATTGTCTCCCAATTACCGTTTGTATGATTATTACAAGGACCGGGTCAAGGAAAAGCTTTTCTGAAGCAATATGTAGCAGGGACAGATTTGGTCACTGCAGTTTTGATGCTAGGAAAATTATGAATTGCAGTCAATGATAGGTCGTGTCAGGGATTCCAGCAGCTCTGCATTGTCTTTCTGCAGTGTTTTGTTTTCAGCATTGAAAGGCGTTGGAATTTAAGATGACTTAGATTATATATTGGACATCTTTTCTATTAGCAGATTATGCTGAAATCTTCTTATGGTGCAGTAGTAGCTTTTTGTTTAGTGCAAAATGCACCAAACCTTACTTTTTTGTTAAATAATTGCCATTATTGTAACAATGACCTAATTATTTTTTTTCAATTTCTGCTTTTCCTCCATGTTGCCACTAACAGAAGGGGGTTTTCATCCCTCTCACCACCAATGCTATGTCATTTTTTCTCCCATTGACCACTGATAATTCAGCTTTTTTCCTTCAACTCATTGTTGACACTAATGCTAGGACAAATTTTCCTCCACTGAGGTAATTTCATTATTACTCCCCTGACCACCAATTAAACAGATTGTTTTTCCTCCACCCCCAACAGTGGTAATTTTTCTTCTGATCAATGCAATGGCCTGTTTCCAGCCACTAACCACCAACACTTTAGCATACCAGAGCACTAGCTATGTTCAATATTCCATTTATTATAAGCTGATCCATGCTTTTCTATAATTATTGTTACATGAAGGTGATCTTTTTCCCAAGTTTTATAGTTGTGGGAGTACATGTACCTTGAGGCACTATCCACAGTCCTAGTGAATGACACTTGCTACTGGATGGGAGGTATATTGCATGTGGGCCTTGATTTAAGATAGCCTGCCTTGACTTGCTAAAAGGGAAAATTAAAAGTACATGTTTATGTAGATATTATAGTTATTTTATTAAGAACAAAAATACTGCAAGCAAGAAAACTTTTTATGGGGTTGGGGCAAATCTTAGCTAAGAGGCAAACTTACAGTATATGGCATGGGTTCATGGGATAAGAGGCAAGAGTGATTTGCAAAATCTTGATAAAATGTATTGTACTAATGGGGTCAACAGCCTAAGATGTGTGCTACACTGGGCAAGAAAAGCCATTTTCAGTGGCAAATAACAGGGCTGTTTAAATACATGCCATTCTGTCAGCATCTGTACACTATCCTAATATTGGAAGTACCTTTGGGCAATAATGTGAGTGTGCATCTACATATGCACAGCAATGGGGATGGTGGTAAGCACCACAACAGATACATTTTTTTTTTTATGCTGAAACTATTTTGCTCCTTTCATTTAAATAGCTGGAGTTGTACTTTTATATTTAAGCTAGTTTATAACAGATAAAAAGTTGACACTTTGGTCTCTATTTATAAAGCAGTGAATCTAACATTCTGAAACATTTATTGGTGGAGAATCTTCTAGGTTCATTTGTTTCAAACAATAGGCAGTATGCTGATGATCTCATCTCTGTGTCACTCTCCTGTTAAGATGTTTCTTGTTCCACTCACTATCTTTGCTCTGTTTGTATTAGCCCAATTCAGGTACCTACAGTACATTGCTTGCATTAACAAAACACATTTAAGACCATTAAAAATGAATGTTCTGCTTTAATTTGGTGCTTGTTAACACACAAAGCAGCAGACAGGTCTGAAATCTGACATCAGGGTGGATTTATTCTATTGCATTGTAATAAAAGGCACAGCTCATTGTGAAAGTCATACACAACTCACTACAACTATAGTATACACAATATATAGAAGCTGTCTTTAAAAATGTTCGGCATTAAAAAAAAAACCCAGGTGCCATTAAGCATATCAGCATGTATAACTCTCTTGAATGGTCTTCCTCTTCCTATTCGGCTTCCTCCTACTTTCTGCTCATTTAAAAAGATCACTCAAAACCCAATTTTTCAAACTTGCCTACCCGTCTTCTTCTGTCTCATAAACCCTCACTACTTCCCCCTAGATTGTAAGCTCTTCGGGGCAGGGTCCTCTCCTCCTGTGTCACTGTCTGTATTTGTCATTTGCAACCCCTATGTAATGTACGCTGCATAATATGTTGGCGCTATATAAATCCTGTTTATTATTATTAATAATAATAAAAAAATAATAATCTATGTCTGAAATCAGTATGGTAACCGTGCATTAGGTCATGAATTATGTCACCCTTAGATGGTGCCTAAACCAAAATCTCCATTGCAAGATCACCAATCACCAAATCATCATGATTTTAGTAAACCTAAACAGGTTTCAAAGTATAAAAAATGTACTTGACATTAACAGGCCAAACCTTTTTTGAGATTTTAGTGATTTGGACTACACATAATTTATTTGAATGAGTTAGTGAATGGCTAACCTCAAGTATACAGCTCAGTGGTATGATTTTGGGAATGCAATACATACAAATGTACAGGGATTATGATTTAATATATTGCAAGTGCAGAATGTGTTACAGCAAACAATAAGCAATGCTGCTGCAGGTGGTCTGCACATTACATAGCCTACTTCTTTACCTGCTTTGCTTTCTGCTGTCCATGGGGCTGTATTTGTTTAGTGTGCCACTTTGTTGTCAGGAACACTTTATTTCATCTCTAAAATAAAAAATGAAGGAACAAAGAGTGTGCATACTTGTAGTTACATAGTTTGTTCATTTCTAAAAGGGGACTGTCATTCCTTTAAACAAGGGGGTGCTGAGAAGTTCCTGGCTTTTCCTCTTTCCAGATGAAATAGAAAAATGAGTCGGGGGGCATATGACAGCCTAATATCTTAGTATGTAACTGTGCAAATATCAGGTCTTTGCAATTCTTAAAACAGTTTTTTTCTTTTAGTGAGAAGCTGTCATGGCAGAGGCACAAGCATGTTTCACGTCGTTGGAGTTACAGACCGCCATGAAGTTTTTGTTTCTCCAGGCAAAGTCAGCAAAGGACATTCACACTGAGATGTCACAAACACTGGGGGAGAAGTGTCCTTCCTGGATATCTCGCTTTCAGCAAAGTGGATGCTGAATGTTTGAACAGTGATCAGAAGAAGGAACGAGTTGAAGCATCCAAAGCGATTTTGGCCCATTTTGAAGCTGCACAGGACTTTTTGGCTAGGTTTGGCTGAAGAAGTTCAGAACCCATAAGTATCACTGGACAGTATTATGCTAACCTCCTGGACCAGCTGAAGGAGGAAATGCTGTGGAAAGTTGACGAAAGGGGTCCTTTTTTTGTAGGACAATGCACCTGCGCACACGTCAAACGTTGTGGCTGCCAAATTGAACACCCTCGGTTTCCAATCGGTCCACCATCCTCCTTAATAACCTGACCTGGCCCCTTCGGACTATTATCTGTTCCCGAATTTGAAGAAACACCTGAAAGGGGAAACGTTTTGAGAACATTTCTGATGTCAAAGATGCTGCTGAGAGCTGGTTTGCCGCCCAACCTAAGGACTTTTATTTGAATGGTCTAGAAAAGCTGCAACTACGCTGTACCAAGTGCACCAGTCTCAGGGGGAATATGTTGAATAAATGTGTTATTTCATAACTCTGGCTCTCTTCTTTCTGGGCAAAGCCAGGAACTTCTCAGCACCCCCTCGTATTGTGATACAAAGATGTAAATGGGTCAGGAGGTTTCACAATTTAAGATAAAATATATAGATCACTTTAGAAGGCCTACACTTGCTTTAAAAAATTTGCTTTTCTTTTGAATAAATAGATAGTTCCTTATTGAGTGAATGTGATTTTTTTTTTTAATATGATACCGTGGGGTCCCAGGTAACAATCAACATGATTCCTAGTTCTTTGGATACCAATGACTGACCTTTTTCTGCTGCGGATATCAATATCTTTACATTGGCGAGCTATTGGTATTATTATTAATAAACAGGATTTATATGGTGCCAAAATATTACGCAGAGCTGTACATTAGATAGGGGTTGCAAATGACAGATGAATACAGACAGTGACACAGGAGGAGAGGACCCTGCCCTGAAGAGCTTACAATCTGGGAGTGGGGGAAGTAACACACAATAGGAGGGGAGCTAGCACTGTGATACCTTTTTTGTTTACCTTATTGGTGGGACATGTTTTTCATTCTTGTGCTTCTTTCCCTTTTCTGTTATAGTCCTGTAATAAAATACCTTTGTATTGTTTTTTGTTTACAATTTTTCTCACATCTCATATATACCAATAGGATTCCCAAACTGTAACCTGTGAGCACAATAATGGATTGTTGTTGATTTGATTTACAGCGCACTAGTGCTCCCAAAACCATAACCATAGAAGTAAAAAAGGTTGTGGAGGCACATTGTGTTTTAGAATTTGCCCACAGTATAAATGAAAGTTCATTTTTTTTTTTTTTAACAAACATCATAAACAAACATCATGAATGTATTCACCATCGGGATGGATTCACCTATCAAAGTCCATGCTTAGTGTAGACACCTTCTGATGCAATTAATGCTGCAACCCTCAACTAGCCAGGTAGATTTTCTCAAGGTAAAACCGTTCAAACTCCTTCAAGTTAGGTAATTTGTGTAGGTGTACAGCATTATTTAAGACATGCCAGGGGCTCTCAGTTTGACTAGGCTATTTCAAGACATTTAGGTGTTTCCTGAAAAAACACTCCAGTGGAGCTTTAGTAGTCTGTTTTGGATCAATGTCCTGCTGAAGGTGAACCTTTGTCGCCAGTCTTAAATCTCTGGCAGACTGAAACAGGTTTTTGTCAAAAAGTGCTCTGTATGTAGTGCCATTCATTGTTCAATCTGAAACGATTTTTCTGTGTCTGAAGTAAAGATGAGGGAATTTTTTTTAGTTTAGTTCCACTTTACATAAAAGCCCCAATTAAACCTGTTTATTATATAGATTGGTGAATCATAGACAAACTACTATAACACAAATATGATTTATACTATAACATTTTATTTACCAATCATACCAGACACATTCAATGGCGATATGAAGGTAGCTAGTTGTTTACTTATGTAATAACTCATAGACTTTTTGTTTCATGTGACATGCTTTTATTGAAATAAAGTAACTACAATTTACCATGAAATTTAGCATTATGACATTTTTTACAGCTTAGCATCATGAAAAAAAATAACAGGTTGCATTGCTAAACTCAGGTTGAAATTTAAGCACACGATAATCTATCAAACAATCAACAGTACTCCATCCAACTGCAATGAAATCGTTCATTTAGCTTCAGTCAAATAAATGAAATGTAACAGTCAGATTAAAATAAAATGGTAATATGAATGCATAAAAAGACACTATGTTGTTGGTGAAAACATACTTTTAATTCAAGATGAAAGATGAAACTGTTGCAAAAATTTTGATACCCAAAAGTGAATATATTCATTAGGCTCAATCAATAAAATGGCGCAAAGGTAAAATAATGGCCAATCTTGCATCCTGACCAGAAAAAACTTCCGGTTTTAACACAGATCAAGCGTAAGGTTTTGCTAGTCATTCTATACAAATGTATACACTTTTTGCATTACATTCAAGTTATACTAAAAGAGGTTTTTAAAACCACAATGTGAGTGTCACCCAAAATTGGGTAATAATAATAAATAAGCCCCCACACCATAAAGAATGTTCATCATATATGCACAATGTATGCAGCAATGCTGTCAGCGGGTTCACTATCCAGAACAAAGAACTTTTGGGATACACAAAAGATGACTATGGGTATGTCATCTGACATAGCTATTTACTATAGAATCTCTGCAGACTGTGTGGGTAACCAGTTTTAGGGGATTAAGGCCCAAGTTAGTTTCCCAGCTGCTAACTTAAGACTCCAAAGAAAAGTCTGGCATCATGGGACTTTCCATGAATGTTCATACACTAGTGATTTGGAGGTCAGATAACATTTCTATAAACACCTTTAGAAAAACAAAATTCACTGAGGTTCAAATGGAAACACGCCACAACCTTTAGGGCTCTTTAACCAAGGCAAAAAATGATTTGCTGGTTCCTATGGGCAAAACAAAAACTTTAACTTTAGCCATTTTATTTTGGAGTAGGAATGTATTTGATACCCTGTCAAATTGTATTATTGTCGGTGTCCCCCATTAATATAGTCTTGCCTCCAGGGTAATATTATGGGCTGAACACCCCCATGTTCCCTCTCTCACTGAAGCACACTCTTTATATATCTTCATATAGAGAATTGATAAAATAGATGGAAAAGATTAATGTACTAAAGGAGTATAAGCAGATCACAAAATAATTCACTTTCAAGGGATATTCCCCCTAGCTAGAGAATATGGGGAAAATTCCCAGGCCACATAAACACGTGCAAACGGCTCAGGGCTGATATAGAACGAGAAGCTGGCATGTGTACAGCGCTCGTCGTTCATCCTTCGAATGACCGTCCTGGTGGATCCTCGGACGATGGATGACAAATGATTGTAATGCAAGTGAAGGGGGAGAGGGCGCAGTGGGGTGCCGCTCCGTCGTTCTCCCTCCTCCCCTCTCCATAGAGCAGAATGGTGCTGTATGTGCAGCACTCGTTCATGCATCGTGCAGTCGTCAGTAGTTGGAAAGGATCGTGAAAGATCCTTTCCAACGATAATTATTGCATGTGTGTACATAGCCTAAATAAAACCCAGTCAAATACAAGGAAAGATTGCTCATGACTGAATGATTGCAGTCAACAGTCTTACCTCATTTACCAAGCTAAGTAAACTATCTCTTGCAAAGGGATAATTGACTTTAGGAGAAGAACCTTTAACTCTTAAATAAATCAACAAAGTGTTCATTGCTCATTGGTGGATTCTCCACAGGAATATATAAAATAAAGATAGGGGGAAACCCTTAACAATGCATCCGTGATTACTGGGGCAGAAAGAAAAGACATTCTCAATGGGAATACAAACAGCAATAAAAACAGACTTTCTCCACTGGTGGTTCACTTTAGGTATTTAATCAAAAGCTCTGCCTATATTACCACCTTCTTTTTAACTTCTGTACATTCCAAGGTGATAAAGAGAAGTCCAGAATGCTGGTGGGACAGCATGAAATAACCAAGTGAAATGTGAAGACAAGGCAACGCTACACAAGGGTTAATAATATGTTAGTGATTTG
The DNA here is from genome assembly GCF_032062135.1 of Pyxicephalus adspersus. Taxonomy (NCBI): domain Eukaryota; kingdom Metazoa; phylum Chordata; class Amphibia; order Anura; family Pyxicephalidae; genus Pyxicephalus; species Pyxicephalus adspersus. The sequence goes on along the minus strand of NC_092865.1, from coordinate 37,970,257 downwards.
TAATCCGTGCAACTCAACTGGAAAAAATAAATAAATGCTCAAAAACTGATGATGCATTAATTTAAAAATGAATGACTGTTGTTCCAAAAGAAATTCATGCAAAGTCAGCTTTATCAGAGTGAGTTTATATAGCACGTCAAATAAATATTACAGTTGTCTGGGAGATTAGGAGGAAATTAACACAAAGCTTCAAATGAACTCTGCCAAATACACTGCCATTCCATGCAAGGTTTTATGCTTCTCATTTACTATGCAAATGATTAGATAAAAACAGCAAGTTATTGAAACATTACATTGTGTACAAATACATCTCCATGAACCATTTCACGTCAAACATTTCCTAACCCCCATTAGCCTTTAATACATATCGTAGTGATGAACATTGTGGACACTACTGAAAAGCAGACGGAGCAGGATGTGAATCATTGCTAGACCTGTGCTTGCTAAAGTAACTCTCCTAATAATATTTATTTATTATTCAGACAACTCCTGATATTTCCTAGGTGTAGGTCAGTGTAAAATTGTTAAAGTACAGTACAAAGACTTTTCAGTCTCCAATATTCTTGGCAACAATACAAAAGCCTCACAATTAGTATCTGCACACTTTCCACTATATAAATATATTTTTGTACATAACAATACACATGATTTTTCATTCAGAGGGTATACAAAGGCAATAATGATGTTTAAAGTCATGTAGCCTATTGCTGCCAGTTTACAAACATAGGATAAGAGAAAGATATTTTACTGGATGCTAAAAGCTACAGCATGTTGTATTTCATTACTGCTCCTTTGCACCAGTCCTGAAAAAGTACAATGTCTATTTAATGAAGATTTAAATGTCATTTACATACAGGCACTATAACACAGACCCATGATGATCCTGCAGCTATTCAAAGTTCTGTCTAGCTTTGGTTTTACTGAAACGTCACTTGACATTAATACTCGACGTCTGATTAAAAATTTTCATGGATGTTAACAGAGTTTAACAACTTTTGCTGTGCCTTGTATATTTACCACCCCAGGATTCAGTTCTTGTTCTATAAATACAATATACCTGATAGGGTGACTAAAATCATGTATTGCCGCTGAAAGCTAAAATGGTTCTACTATAAAAACAAAGTAACTTACACATTATAGTAATGCTTGTAAACAGACAATGCATATGTTAAAAGTGTTATGAAAATGTTTATGAAAATGTTTAAAAAAATAAATAGTTTTATGATTTTTTACCTTGAAAAATCACTACCTAATCCATTATAAAAGTATAGAATTGCAGTAAAATGTAGACTTTTGAAAAGGAATGTTATGTTCATGTATCTGAAATGAGGAACATTTAAAGGCTCTTTACTCCAAGAGAATAATTAAAAATGAATGCTAGGATTAAACAAAAGCTGGTGAGTTTCATTCTGATATATACTTATGTAAGGGATCTTAAAGAATTGGTACGAGGGAATGCAAGTTTTCTGGGTGCTACAAAAACAAGAATGATAGTCATTGACAAATGTCAAATGTACTGTTTGCAGATTTCAATGTGGTGACTAAAGTCTATGATTAGCTTTGGATCTTTCAGTAGGCATAGCATAGAGCAGTGCTCCCCAACCTTTTGGACGTCATGGACCACTAAACTTAGAGACTCCAGGCCCTGCATGCCCGAGGAGCAGTGTGCCACTCAAAGGGGAAGAAACTTCCCCCAAAGTGAGGTCATGATGTCAGAACCCACCTAGGTCTGGGCCTGCGATGGGAGACATAGTCCGCAGCTCTGGCCAGTGGGACCCCCTCCCCAAACGGGGTCCTTCTCTTGACCCCGCTGGGGGATGCACCGGCCAGAGTGGCGGACTACAAAAATGTTTCTTGTGGACCACCAGTGGTCCCCGAACCACAGGTTGGGGACTGCTGACAAAGTATAATTCTAAGAAAGTATCCACTGCTGACATCTACTGAACCACTGTTCTAGCTCAAAAATGTCCAGCCTAAAGCTAGCCATAAAAGCGTACAATCAGATTGTTCAAACTCCTTTAAATTTAAAATAAATAAATTAAAAGAGGACAATTCTAAACTGTCTTTTGTCTAATCAAATCAAGCAGGCCCTTTGTCAACATAGTTGATGGTAGATTTAAATGAGATTGTAAAATCAAATTGTTTAGTCTTAGGAGTTTTAGGAGATTTAAGAAACTGTTCGATCTCCTTTTGATCTGGCCAGTTACTATGGGCCTTTAGTGCCCAAGTGTACTTCAACATTGCTGTGAAATTTACATTCAATGTTTAAAAGTTTCATATCCTTTATGTTTTGGGGGACACTGTTGGGTTGTATTACCTTGTGGTTTCTTACAACACATGGAAGCAAGATCGCCCTGCAGTAGTGTGTGTCTGCTCCTCCTAATAGTTCTCGACCATGTGGATTACGTTTGACACCGCCCCCCTCTGCTCTTTGCTTGTACACTATAGAAAACCTAGAAGCTTGTTCCATCACATGACTGTCTTATGGCTGCAAACTTTAGGCAACACTAGTAGTTCGAACACAATAATTCTTAATCAATATAATATAATTTGAGACAATTTGCCTGAATACCAACATATTGGTTTCGGAAAAAGTTAACTTGTGGATAACCTTAACTTGAAATGACATCCTTTTCCTCTGTAATTGCACAGAACAGTCCTAAGCCAAAACATCAATGGGGCTACCTATAAGAATAATAAAATGACAGCTGATGTAGCTTTATTTAATGTGCATACCTCAGCAAGACAGCAAACTCAGGAAGTTCTGTTTTGCCCAAAAAAGTGATAGAAATAATTTATACTGTACCTATAAAAAAAAATAGATACAGCTTGTATAGTGTAGAAAAATAAAATATTAAGAAAACAAAATAGCCAAAATATGAGTTTAATGAGCGGCAAAACAATCTAATTTTTCTTAGGAATTAAGCCGCAGATGGGCATTATTACTTATTTTGATATACAAATGCAAGACTGGAAATCAAAAATTGGCAGTCTGATTGTATATTTACACAAAACTAATCACTAAGTAAAATAACAAACATGAAAAATGAACTGCAAAGTGAAATAAATATAATTAAAAGTGTTATGTCCAATATCTTTGTAATAGCTTTAGAAGAATGAAATCAATAGTTTTTTCTTTCTAACATTCAGTTTATTTATGCTTATTAACACTAAAAACACATTCTTAAGTGCAGAGCCCCTCAGCATTCTCTCTGAGGAGTATGATCATATGTCTGGAGTATTTGTAAAATAGCAAGTGGGTTCAGAAGTGCCATCACTTACATTGTCACTGTATTGCACAATGTTAAATCCAAACATCCTGGGAGGGGATACTTACTTATATTACTAATCTTTTACAATGAAAAGTGAAGCCTAAAAGCAACACTAAATGCCAAATGTGGATAACCATGCAGTTTTCCCTTATAAGACAGGTGGTCAGCAAAAGGAGTACGTATCAATGACACACGTTAAAAAGCACAAGGTGTAGCTGTCTGAAATGTGTAACAATAGGGTTACCACTAAAAATGGGTGATGCTTTTGTAATACTAGCTGACAATATCAACCATGTGTTTAGCAGGACAGTGGGAACCATTGTTTTGTAGTGTTATGTGCCAAATCTACTTCCAAAACTCAAGCATAAGAGGGAAAAGCTGGCCATATCATTTTTCTGCTATGTGGACAGATTGAAATAGCTAAACATTTGATTTGTGAGTGAAATACAATGAGATACCCAAAATACTTCTTTTAACAGCAGTCATACCAAAATTTAAAATCCTAATAAAAATATCCACAATCATACTTTTCTTTCACCCTTGAAAGTGCATACACTGAACAACACAAGATGGCAAATTCCTGTCTTGCAGCATTAGTGTTATCATTTGCTGTATAATGATCTATTCACTTATAACACTGATTTATTTTTCTTTACAATGGCATTTAGATTTTATTGCTGGTGTCCCCCAGGGAAGTTTAGCTTTTTTATATATATTTTTTGTCTCAGAAGTTCTCCTACTGTTCCTTATTATATGGCATCATTTGTCTCCTCATAGGAGTCACTATGATGTGTCCCTTGAATTCAGCAGTGCCAACCTCTATGACCTCATCATGGAGGGCAGCCATACCTTTATGGAAACAAATAAGGTGAAAAACAGTTAAAGTGTTTGAAATGCTAAACTCCACTAAAATCTTACAAGTTGCATGAAGATAATAAAGTGACAGCAGCAAATGGTTAAGACTATTTTTTTTTGTCTACGTGATGTGATTCTATATCTACTATAAAATTTGAAACTGTTAAACAAAAAAAATGTAGTAAATTGACAGTAGTAAAAAAAAAAAAATGTACAGTCACTTTCAGTGGAAAAAAATGCAGAGCATAAATGATTATATTACGCACAATGCATTCTGGGAATGTCAGCCACGAGTACTTAAATATTCAGTTACTTCTAACACTTTCAGTCTGAAAACAAATATAACATTAGTGATGCATTCATCCAATACATGCCTACTGGCTTTACAATTTTGAGGTAAGCTGGTCCATTTCTCATGCCTATCACTGCCCCAGAGCTCAGCAACCTTTGCTGAGAAACAGACTATGACCTATTCTGGCAGTGAACTTTTAGCCATATAAACTGGTTAAACACTTTCCCGATCAGTAACAAAAATATAAAATCCGATTGACTCGTATGAACCCAACATTATCTTGCACACACGTCAACACAGAATAATAACAATAATAAAAAAAATTCAAAACCTATAAGGCTGGAGATGTCAAGTCATTCCGCTCATCGACAATGGACAAATGTCAGTGCTTCATTGTTGAACGTTAAAATCGCACGTGCGCTTTGAATTCAAATAAACATACAGCTTACCCTCCCATATAAGTAAAAGAAAGAGTTTTGTGATAAATAACCTCCCTCCCGCATCCCTTTTCTTATCCCACCCTTTCCCAGCTCCTGTCAATACTGTTCTACATTCCAGTTCTGTATAGACAGCCAAAATAAAAACATATGTTCATCCAAGAGTCCCATTGGCAATTATTATTGATTCCTGTCATGAAAATGTCAAGTGGGTCTTGTCTTTGCCTGTCATTGCTATGCCTTGGAGGACAGGAGTTTTTTGGGGGTGACCGGTCTTTTAGCCTGCCATAAATGGCTGTGGATGGTCACAGCATCAACACTAGCAGACATGGTTTTGGCTGGAATGTGGCTGAACTGCTTGCGATCAGAATTGTACTTGTAGAGGCCATCAATCATCTTCCGGGATATGGAGCGTGGCCCGATTCCCACCAGCTTATTAATCTCCTCTGTTTCTGGATAGTATGTGTACAGTGATCGGAACTGGCATCCTGAGTCGCGGAAGAGGATTAGGAAATTGTGGGCGTTGGATTTCTCTATTTCCTGTAACAGTAAGATAAAAGATGAAGTTTAATTAAAGAGATACCCAAATAACTGCAGACCAACAAAAAAGGTCAATGAACCATACAAGCATAAAAAGTGTATGCAAAGTGAAAAAATAAGGGTTATCTATACATTATTGTGTTCAAATAGTGATCAATATTTAGAACATGTGGCAAATCTGAATCTGATACATTTAAAGGTTTGAAAAATTTTGCCCACTTGAGAATGCAGTTGATGTGCATAAAATGGGTAGGAACAACAGAACTTGAAAAAGAACAGCTAATTTATGACAAGGAAACTAAACTATCATATTGAAAGTGTTGCCCATAGATATGAAGAACAATTTTTAACAAATGCACTCATGAAGGTTATATTTTTGGTGGGCACAGATGGGCTAAATCACAAGATGGCTTTATTTGAATATTTATATGGATATTTCCGGTGGCAAGACTACATTTTTGCACCTTCCCATGAGTATATGCAGAAACGAAAATGTTGCTATCTCAACTCTGAACATCTTACATCTGACTGTGGTGCTGTTGTTTGTGTACATACCGCACCACAAATCTTCACCGGCTCTAACATACTTGCATATTTACTGAGGCATGTCTCCTCTGCTTTGGGGCACAACCCCATCTAAGCCTGTAGGCCTGCAATGTGTTGGCACGGCTAAGACAATGAAAACTTGTCATTTCTGGTATAAACAAACAGCTGTCATTAGATCTTAGTAGGTATATTTGAGGAAAGGGAGGTTGGTTAGTGTAGCTTAGGAGAAAGTAGCAAAAATGATATGTATGCTCTTAAGATTGCCTTTAAAATGCTGAACAGAGTAGCATTACAAACTAAAACTTGACAAGAATCTAATGAATCAAGGTAAAAGAAGCAAATCATAATTCACTTTAAGTAAACTGTACAATGTGGACCCTTCTTTTAGCATGACAAAGTCCATAGCCTTATTGGTAAAAGAAAGCAGTCTTAGTTCACATGCACCAATGGGAAACCTGTTTATGCATAGCAGCTTCTTTAGTAAAAATAGATATTTGCCTCTTTCTTCCATCCATATAATGATACAGACATAATATTTTCCCAAGCAAAAATTAAAGTGAATCTCGGAAACCAATGACATCATTACAAAGAGATGGGGTTAAAACTTATATGCAAACCTAAACTGTAAAAACACAAGGACTAAATTTAATGATTCAACATTATAAAGACTTTTATTATTTTTGCATGTGCAAAACCTTACAGCCTGCTGTGTCGGAATGGCTTTTTTTCTGACCATGCTAACCATGGAAAAAAAATCTGTGCCAGCATGGTGAGACTGCTTGCCTGATATGTTTCTATAAGACTGGATGCTGTGGAAGCACAGCCTGGCTGACAAACCCCCACTCCTGTTCAGTTTAATCAGTAGTGGTTTCAGGTAGTAGCTGCCCTGTCCTAAGAGAAGTGGTTTGTGAACAAGAAATTAAGTAGATTTGGTTGAGTCAAAAGATATTCTTCATCAAACCAAATTTATTCAGTAAAATTCATACACATAGATATACACTAATAGCCAAAGACGGCATTTTTACTGTAACATTTTATTGAGAAAAATATATATACAAAATCAGTGCTATATTACTGCATTATCCAAGAACTTTTACATACTGACCTCCAATATCTTGTTCTTTTGACCTTCATTCACTTTGCCAGCCAGACAACAATGGGAGATAGCATTCTGGATAATATATTTATTAGATTTAGCGCTAGGCTCTTTATATAATTTTGGCCCTGTGGGTAAAATATAACAGTGTTAATTGAGCATATGAGATAGTAAAAATACTAAAAATAGATAAAATGAAAATCAACATATACACCACCTGTATACTCTGTTGCTGAAGCTACTGAAGAAGTCGTAGAGGCATTCTCCCAATCTTTTTCACCATTACGGCTGCCACAGCGGCCGGGTGATAAAAATCCCTCTACAGACTCCGACCTGAAAGGACTAAATGATATGCATGCTGGTTAAGAATAACATCAGAGAAAAAGTAAAACAAAATGTAAAAATTTCATGCTGTGGGTTATTCTGCTAATCTCTGTATCACCACTGTGTCCTTTAATAATATTAGCATAGCCAGAGGAAGGAATTACAGAACACAATGGAGGACCAGTCATCTGACAAAAGGTGCTGATCTAGACTCTTGAGCCAGCTTTAATCTAAAAAGAACAAATATGAGTGGTACTAGAGGCAATTTTTATTTTTGAATGAAGAACTTCCTGATTACCAGAAATTCTAGCCTACAACCAACCTTGCCATTTCTTTTGGTAAAAGGTTGCTACTGCTAAATGTGTGGCCAAAGACATGCTGACAATATGGTTTTCATGATACATATGTAATAATGCAGCTCTTTTTGGTCTCATGCCTGCATATACAAAGCAAAAGCATATTCTTGGTTTTCTGCCCGCTCATAAATTAAATATATGGGACCTTGGTAGCCAGGCAACTGCAGAATGCTTTGAAGGTGCTCCTGAGGTTTATCTAGCAGATTTTGCATTCATATTTACTTGTATAGGGAAAAAAAGGCATTTCTGCAAACAAACATTTTTGCGAACAACCTTTTATTTATATAAATTTAAGAGCTATTATTTTAGTCTGTCTTTACGCCACTGAAAATCTATTACGTACTAGAGAACACCATCATGTCTTTTTATTGCATTGCGTACATTAAGTGGGATATTTAGGTCATCTGAGAATGCAAACACCCCACTGCTTAAAAACAAGACTGCATTAACATGAAACATTTGTTTGAAGATCTGGCAAAAAAGCAGATCTTTGCAAAGAAATAAATTAAATTGCATATGTACTGGCAGTAAAACGACTAACACGAACTACGCACTTTCTCAATCCAAGTGTTGACAATGATCATTGGTAAAATATATGTGTAGGTATAGTGAAACTAGTTTCCAAAAATACAAAAATGATAGAATTTGTCGCCTCAAAACAACCTTAATATGAAAACAGGCTGATTTTTCTCTAACATCCATTTATATGTGACAGGCAGGACCTGGAAATCATGTGACCTAGCATATAGGAGTAAAATATGCCCTGTCTTGTAGGGCAAGTTCTCAAAACCCTGGCTTATACATTGTATTTCTAATACTTAAATTTGAATAGAAACAACTAGTGACTCTCCTTTTGGCATTGAAGGTTATTCTAATTTAGATGTTTTTACTGTCAAAACATTTGCTGTGAAAGATTGTTACCTTGGTGTTCTTTTCTCAGAGTTCACACTTTCATTTTCACCTGCATTCAGAGAGGCCAGGTTAAAACTGGACACTGCAGAAGAGAAGAAAATATCATAAAAATGTGATACTTATACTACAGTTGACCTTATGGGCCTGATTTATGAAAGCTCTCCAAAGCTGGAGAGGATACACTTTTGTCAGTGAAGCTGAGTGATCCAGCAAACCAGGAATGGATCTGGTCCAGAATTGAAGATATTTGCTAACAAATAGCAAGTGACTTTTAGAAAAATCAATTCCAGGTTTGCCAGATCACCCAGCTTCACTGTGGAAAGTGTATCCTCTCCAGCCTTGGAGAGCTTTAATAAATCAGAGAGATCGGCGGACGATGACCGATGGAGGACGACGCTGGATGAGCACAGGGGGACCAGGTAAGTGAAAAATCTCGGGCTTAACCATCCTTGCAATTTTTTTTTGCCCGAGCGAAGGTCGGGCTTAACTGCAAGGAGGTTAAAAGCAGATTACAATGTAATCTGCTTTTAAATGGTTTTTACAGTGCAAAAACACCACACAACATGCAATGAAAATAAAAGTACATTTTTAATTTTATATTTTACTTTAAGATTACATTGTTGTCTTATATTTCATTATTTTTTTAAAATTATTATTTATAATTATGTATTATAATATAATTTATGATTATAATATAATAAATATATTAACATACCTGGGAGTTAATACTAAAAATTACAGGCCCACAATATAAACAACAATTTCTATGCAAAAAAATAGGATCACTTTTTGCATCAATAAACTGACAGAATTAGAACGCTAGGGGGGGTTAATGTCCCAAAATAATGTCATCTTGAATCCCCCAATCATTTCTCAGTACAACAGTGCTGCAAACACATATTATCCATGATTAGGTCATATACTCGAGAGGGAGAAGTAAGAAACAAAGCAATTTATTGCTTATTGCCAGTTCATCAGTTAGGCAGAGTTTAATTTTTTTTAAATTAGCAATTTTAGGTATTTGTAAAAGTACTTTGTTCCTACATGTATTATATGTGGAAAATTTAACATGCAACATGGGGCAATTTAAACCTAAAATCAGCTTAAAATACAAGACTTTACAATGCCACAATGAAGCTCAGTAATTTCTCTATTCATTGTATGTCAGTGGAGACATTTGGTGTTGTGGCTCCTAGTCAATAAAATACCTAAGTTTGTTACAATGTGAAATAAAATGTGTTACAAACAGTGTTGGGTTTCTGTGCTATTGTTTCTTTGCTATGGTATTTGTGATTCAAACACATTTTACATATAACAGGTAATATCCATGAGGCCTGAGAGTTAATATGAGCAAAATGCTTCTATTAAGAGCAAGCTCTTTCAGTATCTTTTTAGTATACCCCTTAATAGGCCAATAGTACAAAAAATGTACCATGTTAAATTTGGTAGTAGAACTTTTTTTTTTTTTTTTGATTCACATGATAAAAAAATAGAGCAGAATAGTGGTGTTAAAGTCAGCAAAACATTTTAGTAGAATACAGTTCTACGACCTTCTCTCCTAGATTTTTTTCATAAATTAAAATAGCTATTGGCACAGCTTGCTCTTTTTGTTTATGTACCTGGAGGGCCCCCAGTAGGTGTTTTAGGTGTTTCAACCTGATGGTCTCTATGGATAGATTTAGGACGAGGCTTTTTAGACTTGCTAAAGTTCATGCGAGGTTTTATAACAGAATCCATGTCTTCCATTAACTTAAGCTGCTTTCTGCGCATGTATTCTTGCTTGATAAACTCTCGTCTTGCTTTCTCATCTTCTTTCTTATGTCGCTCTTCTTCTGACTTTCGTCTGTAGAAAATAAAGCTTTTTGTTACCAATGGCACCCCCTTTATTTAATGACTAGCCCAACACTATGAAATAAATCTGTAAGAAGAGTTTAAGTATACTTATAACCAAAGAACAAAAATGTAATATATTGCAGAAAATCCAATCCCTAAATGTGTTTGTAGCATTTGTTTCCAGGTTAATTTTGAGTGTGATCCAACCAGTAACACACTTAATGTCCTGGAATGACAACACTTCTCCAGAGGAAAAGAACTGTGTAAGGACTACATAACTGATCCTCCTAATCTTTACAACACAGAGGTGATAAACAGAGGTGTTCTGTAGTCCAGGGACAGAATTAGGAACAATTCAAACTTTAGTATAATCGTGGCAGGGATCACAGGTAGCTACAGTTACTAGATTTCTGTAAGGAATAACCGGTATATATATCCATCTTCCTTTTCCTCCCAAAGATCTTTATCCATCATTATTGGCTGTGCCGGGATGAGCTAGATTCCATGCAGGTGCATGAGCATTTATCCATCCACAACACACCAAAGGGAAGCTGGAATTGCCAGGTTTCCCTGGCAGCCAAAGCCAATACTACAGCTCAGCTTTCTAGTCTGAAACCCCGAGTGATCAGGCAGGTAGTAGACATTATTCCAGAAGGGACATCGCCTCATCCTTTCTGCAATAAATACCTGCCTGACCAAGCATTTGTAAAAGTGGAACTTAAGTTCCACTTTAGGAGATTTAACAGTATGCTTTTAAAATATTTCTTTCACAGGCTAAAAGGAAGCAAAATATTTGGGGTTACATTCACTGGAGACCACATATATTAAAACTGAATTTAAGATAGTGTTCATCGTAAATATGGTTGGGCAAATTAAGCAAAGTTCACTATAAAACCAGACTTGGCACACCTACATTAAAGTTGTAGTGTGAAGTAGGGGGAGGGTAAAGAAGCATATGCCTCAATTTACAAAACTGGCACATTATGGCAGACTGATCATCAAAGATTCAGCAACGTCAGCTCTGGATCACCATCACTACTGTCTTCTGATTTTATTCCTTATGAGCAAAACGTATATGTGTTCAATGACTTAATGGAAAGTAACACGAGTAATAATTTAGCATAAAGTAAATATTCTCCACTACAAAAATACCCTATAATAGAACACGTTAAAAATTTATATCAGGTATTAGATCGTTTATAGGCAAAACAGCAGACCTAATGTGTTTGAGTTTTAGCCAGGGATCAAGTAAGTTCCGAGACACCAAATATTTCTAATATCTCTGATGCTCCCGTAATGCAATACATGTTTATGCAGTGCAGGTGTTTCTATCCCTGCCTATTGTATACTCGGTGTGATAAAGTTGGAAGGAACACCTTTTTTTATAGTGAGTAAATATTTTGATACTTGCATCTGTAGTCTTTACATTATATGATCTATCAGTATTTCAATGCCTTTTTTGAGTGGAATATGCCCATTTCATTGGCATGGTTAGTTTGCCTCTGTTAGATGCATTTCAGTAATTCTGAGTAATCAACTATTCTTGCACTGAACAGTATATTCCACCCACAAGTAATGTAACGGCTTTAATGGTACCTTTATTGTAAAAGAAAAGTTATATTTTTAAAAAGAACTACAGAGTATATAGAAGATTGGAGCTGCTTTTGGCACTCAACATGCATTTATAAAAGACAAAGCAACCAGCAAGTTTCAGCTCCAGCTACACTTAACGGGGTCCGATCTACAATAAATTTTATTGTTAAACAGGTAACATCTAGGGATTATCTTCTCTTACCTGGCCTCCTCTTTCTTCAACTCTTGCTCCATTTCCTGCTCCAGCTTCTTCTGTTGATTTTCACGCTCTCTCCGCAGCCTTTTCTCCAGCAGAGCAGCACGTTTGGCAGCCATATCGTTCTCCTCTTTGCGATCATCCTGTGGTAAAGTAACAAAAGTTTTATGAACCCATCCAGATCTCAAAAAGAGAAATGGTTTACATTTACTGTACTAGAAGAACCATACAAGTTAAAACATATGCAACATCTTGTAAGCAAATGTTAAAGGTCTCCTTGAAGACAAACTTTTTTAAAATTCAAACAGGACACATATTAGTACCCTTGATCCCTTTCTTTTGTATGTATAAAGCATAGATGCTACATGGTTAACACTTGCCTTGTAGTACTGAGGATTTGTTTCAGTTTCTGCCAGGGACACAGTCTTTGCTTATTCAATGCTTGTGTGGGTCTGTTCACAGTTCTAAAACATTGTGAAAAGTTATTTGCTGTACAACCATAACTGGCCTCAATGAGTGCCTTCCAGACTATGATAGATATATAAAAAAGGAGTTCACAAAAATAGGCTTTAGGTGAAGTAGTTATTATAGTTCAAAGAAATTTTACAATTTAGTTTTCAACATATTTGAACAGGCAGGTAAAAGTGATGTGCATGAACAAATAGGACACTAAACTGACGCAATGTACTCATTTTCCTAGTCCAAATGAATAAAAGACATATCACATGGGAAAAGAAAGTACATCACTACATCTACCACCACTTCCATTTCCATGAAGTTAGAATTGTGTGTTTCAGATTGGCTGCCCTTAGCAAGAATGTCCTTGGAGAGTATCCAGATGAAACCTGTCCTAAATAAACCTCATATATAAATCTCATATAAAAAGGTCTGGTTTTTTTTAAAGAGACACAAAAAAATGACTATGGATGCCTGAAAGTCTGGCAAGAGATAGGAGATGATCCCAAATTATTTGAAATTTAATCACTGCTCTGTTAAGAAAATAATCTAAAATAATCGAAAAAAAAAAGGAGAATAGATTATAATGGAATAGAAAATAATAGAAAAAGTGGATAGATCACAGCTAAGAGGTCAACATGTCATTTTGATCAAAGACATAGTTCTCCCCAGCCCGTTTTTGGGGGACAGGCCGCCCACTTGCTGTCATAATTCCACCCAGCACATTTTCAGCAGCTCTGAACGGACACCGGAGAGGCTGCTCTGCTCGCTCTGTTCTCTGCTGCTAAGAGCTGATAGGAGATCACAGGCTGTCCCTCCCCCTCTCATAGCTGAGTCTTTTGGAAACAATGTATCCGCCCAGTGGGCGTGTGTAATGATGTCATCAGAGCAGTGTGTGTAAATGCAGCATGTCGCACTCCTCAGCCTTACAGCTCTCCGTGTATATACCTTCATATCCCCTAAACTGTATGTCATAATGATTTGTAATTTTCAGGGTGCACAGGGAACACTTATAGTTAGCACCATTCACAATTTCAACACCACAGCTTTTACAATTACAACATTGGGGTTGCAGTATTAAAAGCAAGTGAGCCTGGGAGTCCTAAATAAAAATGCATATTGAGGACCCCCGGGGCCACTTACATAGAAAGGAGCATTGGGGAAGGGCCCCTAAATTTATACTTATCTCTCACAAATCTATAACTGTCATACTATGTTAACCCGTCTGCTGGTGGGGTGTACAAAGCTGAAAATGTAGGTGCTGCGGGGAGAGACAATTTTCGATTCCCCCCCTCCCCCCCCACTACACATTAAAATTTCATTACTATGGCAAACGCACTGCCCTGTTACACATTACTGCCCATTTCTAACACTGGAAACCCAATTTCTCTGGAAGGGGGAGGTGTAGGAAACTTAAAATGTGTGGGGAATATCTGTGGATAACACCCCATAATGTTTAATCACAATGGCATCATTAGAACATAAACTCTGCCCTGTACACACAATGCACCATAATTTGAAAAATAAATTATACCACTGTAAGGAAAATAATCCATAAGTGCTTTGCGTTTCAACCCTTGGAATTTCAATGCTTGGTAGTCTTAGTAGTTAGCAAATAGTGTCAATACCTTCCCCATAGTATATTTATATTATTGGGCATCAAAATGTAATATGACAAAGAAATCAATGCAATATTTTTAAAAAGCAAGCCTACCAACCTTAAAAAAGAAGCCACAGCAAACCTTCTGGTCTTCAGTGATGAGATCTTTCTCAGGTTCCACGTCATTCTTTTCAGGTGCCTCGTTTGGTGGTTGTAACTTTGAGAGAGGGACTTCAATTAGACTTGCATTTTGTGAGGTGGAGAAGCTTCTCTGGCTGAATGCTTCATCATTTGGTGTAACACATACAGTTTCTACAATAGGCTGTGATAATACTTCAGACACAGTTGATTCAATTGGCTTCTTTTCTAATACACGTTTCTCAGAAGTTTGATCAAAATCCAAACCTTTCTCATACTCCTCATTTCTGACATCACCAGCAGTCTCCAGATCATCCTTAGTCTCCTCTTCTTGTGTCCCACGATTTTGATCATCTCCAAAGCATACAAATGATCTTGTCTGGGTCTGGCTTGGAGAAAACCTTCGCAGACGAGGAAGACTATCTACAGATTGAGGAGGTGTTAATGTACGGTTTAAAGGTGTTATTTTAAGGTCATTGGGTCTAGGAGTCTTCTGTGGTTTTGAAGAGAAGGAAACAGTCCTTTTAACTGAAGCCTGGGGTGACCTTTGAGTTTGGCGAGGTGATTCCATGGTAAAACAGGGAACTGGTGACCATGAAACAGAGGGTTTAGTTGCTGGTTTTGACTCCCGCGGAAGCTGCTTCTGAGGAGAAGGTTGGGCTGGGGAGATAACCCAGGCCTGTTTCTCCCTCATTTGCATCAACATATCCTGCTGCAAAGCCAACCTCTGCATTTCTTGTTGGAGAAAGCTCAAGGAAGAATTTAATTTTTCAATAGATCGTGTATACTCCATGACATCTACCTCAGCAATGGTTTCTTCACTTGGACTTGCAAGATTCCAAACTTTTTCAGTATTTACAGGTGTTGTTGGGGATTTCAGCCATCTAGGTGTTTGATTGCTGTTTACTTTCAATCTTGAACTGGTTCCATCAGATGTTCTTGGTTCCTTTGCTTCAGGTGTTTCCAGAGGGGCCTTCCCATTTTCAGAACATCCTGCTTCTTCTGGTAAGGGAGATATTCCATCTCCCTTCTTTTTAACTACTGTAAGAAATGCGGTTCTACCCATTTTCTGCCGCTGGCGAGTAAATGCAGCCTCTACTTTCTTCTTTTGTGCTTCGATTGCCCTCCTTTTTTCCTCCAAGTTCATCCTCAGCTGGACAACTTCAGATGCCAACAACTGTGTTGTGTCTTTACCCTGTGGCAAAGAGTTTTCATCTTGAATTTGGCCAAATGCAACCACCTGAGGTATGTTTAGCTCAGAACCTTCAGGGGTTGTTTTTTGTGAGCTGCTTCCACTACTCCTGCCATCTGCATTATTCAGTTTTCTGAACTTCTGCTCTGCAAAGCTGGTCATTTTGATTCCAGAACTGGAGGAAGCTGAACTGCCTGCTTGTGATTTGCCACTTACTGAGCTGGGGCAGGGACTAACTGCTTCTCTAAGATTGGAGTTGAGATTAACATAGTCCTGGTGCAGTTTCAAAGGGTCTTCCATGTCGGAATCTAAACTTACAGTATAATCTTTCAAGGAAGAATCTTCATCTATGGTTTCTGGAATATCTTCTGAAGGAACATGAATTCCAGTATCTACTTCTGTATTGTCAGTTACAGGACTTAATGCTTCTTTTTTCTCAAAAAGGTCTATATTAGGGTCTGTAAAACCTGGTAGAGTTAGTTGCGGTCCTAAATTTACATCATTGCTATGAAGAAAAAAACCATTGTTCATCTGATCCCCAATAACATGTGTCTTTACTGGGTTGTGAATTATTTCAAGTGCTTCTTCAATGCTAGGGGGTTCTACCTGAGAGTCCAGCTGTCCTACCCCAATGCTATTTTCAATTGGTCCATTGGGCCTTTTGTTGTGATCACTATCATCTGAGTCAAACTGACTGGTAGTTGGTGACAAATCATTATGGTTTTGTGGAATAGAAATCCATTCTTCCCTGATGCCAACTGACTCCTCTTGGCCATTAATTGGCTGGAAGGAAAGATTTTTACGGATGTGTTTGGGTACGCGCGCGAGATTAAGAGAGAAGCCTTCATTACTAATTGACCTACGGATTGGCCTGCTTGGGGTTGTGACTTTCATTCCGTCCTCCTTATCAAAAGATATGTCAAAAGATACTCCATGAACTGAAGATCTAAAGTGGGGAAAAAATTATTTGATAGACCATTATATTGCATTTTTAGGATAATGGGTGAATGACAACAGTACAACAGAACTGGCATCAAGTTTTTAAAAGGAGGTCATTTAAATCTTGACCTGGGATTAAACAAGTTTAAAGCATTCAAAGAATAATAATGGTATTGTATTATTTATTAAAAATATATTTGTAATTATAGTTCTAAAAAGAAAAGCATTAATTAAAAATATATTGTTTTTAATGCATTAAGTAAAAATTGTTGAAGTTAAACTAGAGTAAAACATTTCCTGAATGGAGAGACACAGTGACTATGCTAACGCAGCCTAAAAGAATATTAGCCAAAATGAAACAAAGCATCTCATACTGAACGTATGTATGTATATACACATTAAAATAAAGCATACTAAAGCTTTATAATAATCTTGCATATACAAAAGGCCTATAACAAAGCTCGCAAAAAAGGGCCGTTATATAAAAGTGTGAACATTTCTCAGTTTTCTTACCGCTTCTCCTTGGGCCAAGTTCCAACCTGTCCATCCACATAGGACATAGATGAGGATCTTCGAATGGCAGCTAAATAAGCAAACAAAATAAATGTGTTCTCAGACATTAAAACTCAAAGTAACCATACAATTCCTTCCAACACACACACAAAACGCAAAGTAAAAATTTTACTTGCCATGGATAGCTGTCTAGCAAATTGTAATGGGATAAACAAACTCCACAACCATTCCCACGTTTTTAAAGGGTAGCTAAACTCAGAATTTTCACTTTACATAAAAGGGTAGACAACCCTTTTGTAAAGTAAAAATTCAGTTTTTTTTTTGAGAATGAATGGGAGCGCAAATCCTCCCGGGATCCCCACGTCAGGCATCCCGGAAGGCTCTTGGGTGCTCCTTCTGGGTATGCCCGAGCATCTCAGGCATGCGCAGAAGGAGCCTTTTTCTGCAAACAGAAAAATTTGTCGCTGTCACACGTGCGCAGTGAGATTGGCAAATTTTTCTTCTAATCCTACGTCACCCGATCCCGCACCTGGGTCACACGGGTGACGTAAGGTGAAGAACAGGAAGAAGAGAAGATGGCCGGAGCACCGGCTCCGGAATGATGCCGGTCCCGATGCAGGACAATACCGGAGGGAAGGGACTGTCCTGAGGGATTGAAGGTAAGTGTGTTTTTTTTTTTTTTTTGCAGTTTTGAGTTTAGTTCCTCTTTAAGCCCATCCACCATCTTAGGCAAGGTGTCCAATAAGTCTAATGAGACAGCACTACCAGTCTACCCGTTTCTGCTCAACTGCATCAATATAGCAGAAAAGAAAAATTGAAACAATAGTCCAAACTGGCAAATTTCGTTTGGTGCAAATGTCATGCACCTTCCGCAAGGCAACCATTTGGGATTTATTTTTTGAAGGGAGACTTGGATGAGTTTTGACACTAACATTCACTGAAACCTTCCCTGGATTATCAATCACAGCCTTTGAAGACAATGGATCTAAAAGCCTTGTCACCAGGCAATTTTTCAGTGAATGTTAGATTTACTGATTCAATGATTCACTGCTAAATAGGCCCCTTTGAGGGTATGTATTTATACTGCTAATTTACAATCTATATAAAAGGCCACAACAATGCTTAACGTGTTTTGACAAAAAAATCCAGCTACCTACAACCATGACCAACAAACTTTATCAGCCTACGGAGAGACACTTAAATTTGACCCTTGAAATTTAAATTAAAATTGGATCCCTACCTTGTCCAGGAGATGATGGTACATCTTGTGGGTTCCTGAAAAGTAACAGTTACTAATTAAGGTATTGTTACAAGGTGAAAGAATTTACACAGTTGGAATCACAAACCATGAAAGTACAAAAAGGACACTACTACCCCCTCTATTGTTTATTCCAACAACTACAACAACTACAAATTAAACATTATACCTGTATCCATTATATTGACCCTACATTCTTGGGCAAAATATGCAGTTCAAAAAATAGAAACTGTCTAAGGTTATTTTTGAATTGGTGCAAGTTGTGAATGATCCCCACTTCGCTGTTGCAAAAGCCTTTTCTTGCACTAATAAAATAATACTATTTAGTTTATATGAGGAAAATCACTGTTTATATCACATAAAACTATTGCATTAAGGTGAATGAACTCGTTCAGTATTCTCCCAAGAACTCTTACACATTATTGTGTCATCAGTAAACCCGGTTTAAAGAAAAATACAAAGGCTAAAGATAAAGGGCTATTTGTGATTAGGCAATGACATATATTATAATAAATAGACAGTGCTCAACCCAGGAATTTTTTTGAGCCGGGTGGGAAGAAATTGTAGGCGGGTGGCAGCCCCTGTAATGTGACCCAACTCTTTAGTAGCCACATAAAAACAGCCTGGGGGTTACTGAAAAGTGCCGGGTGGTGCGCCCAGCTAAAACGGGCTGGGGAGAACACTGAATAGAGAATGGCATAATAGAGAATGGCATAATCTTTAAAAAAACAATCGAATATAAACATTTGTACTCTTCTATATAGCACCATGATAGCAAAAACTAAAAAAGGTTAATTATGCGTAAAGCTTTCCCCATACCTTAGTGGTGGAATCCTAATAGAGCAGATTTCATAGGGTTTGTCAGCGCCCTTCTTACAGGCCTGTCACAACAAATATTACAATACCCACAAATCTGGTCTCCCTTTAGAGGGGGTTATTAGAACATAAATACAAGGCGGCATTGCTTTAAACCCTTCCTACCTACATGATGGGAGTTAACACTGACACCAGATAGCCTCTCCATATGACTCTAAAAGGTTTAATCCATATGACACTTACATTTTACAAGCCATTCATAAAACCTGTGATGGAAGCATGGCGTGGTCACAAGACCATTAGATAAAGTGACCTAGCTGTTCTTGTACACCTTTTATGGTCCCACTATTTAAATAAATGGTGTTTTTCCTTGAAGATCCAAAGTGTAGGACGCTCTAATGCTTTTTAAATGTGCCAGTATATCAATTTTTTATTATAGATTATACTATATTTTTAAAGAAGCAGCATGGCTAGGATAAGGCTATACCAGTGTAAATCAGTCCCTTGTCTACAGCAGTTACTCCACTGTGCTGATAAGGGCAAATCAGGCCAGATTTAGGACAGTAATGTGAAAATCCAAAACCCAAATTTGGGAGGGGTGGAGTATTTGGCAACATAAACCTCAATCTTCCCTGGAAAAAAAGGAAATAAACATCCTGGGTAATGCTATTGGTAATTGTATTGCTGCAGAATCACAGCCATTTTTTTGGATCCAGGCCCGGAGTCTTCTTGAAGGAATAGGTAGGCTAGGCACTCCATCCCTTTTTCAGGCCAGAAATTGGCAATGGCTCTGGAGCACCTAGCCATTGATAAAAAGGCACCTGCTTTTAACACTGGGGAAGTTGGAGCCTGAGGCCAGGTATGGCTTATTTGGACAAGCTGTTTGCAGCCTTTATGCTGGGAGAGCCCAGGAGGTCACGGAAAGTTTGTCTGTGGGACTGATACTGAGCCAGAAGGCTAGATTTTGTGTTTTCTTTGTCCTGCTGTGAATGGCATTGATCCCCTAACAGGGAAAATCTTTGATTTTTTAAAAAAAATAAACATCTAAGCAATTGTTCTAACAAAAAAAAAATTGGAGTAACTTAAAGAAGAAATTTTGTAAATTGGTATCGCAAAGGTTAAAGTCCAATTCCATGTTTTTAAGTACCGTATTTTCCGGCGTACAAGACGACTTTTTAACCCCGAAAAATCTATGACAAAGTCAGGGGTCGTCTTGTACGCCGGGTACCAGTACTTACCTGCAGCG